>NC_051847.1:208769789-208774402 GCF_002237135.1 Teleopsis dalmanni
ATCTTGTTTTAGTTTTGTTAATAATTATGTAGATTCATTATTTGTTTTCAAGAAATAGAAATAAAAATAGGAATAGTTGGCATTCTATAAGGAAGAGAGGGTTTACAGGGCAATTCTGGGAAAGGTCGCTAAAAGTCTTTCCTAAAATCCTTGTAAGATCAAAATCTTTGCTATTCTGGCACAAAAGTCTTTTAAAAAATGTTTTACGCTCTTTCACAAGATTTTTGAGTGCGTTGAGCTGAAAGATCGTCACTAGAATTGCCTTGTAGGAAGAAAATATAAAGATTTTAATATTTATAAGAAATGTGACCAAACTCTTTGATTTCAGTGTAATTATAATATTACTATTATTTTAAGTGATGTAGTATTGGTTTGTGTAAGAGCCATCTTATTCAGAGAGTCGTTTGATGAATGACCAAAAGGCTTGTACCACTGAGAGTCACAACAGATCATTTTACACGTTTATATAAGGGTGAAATACTGTGAAATAGCTTGCGTTTGAATTATGGAGTAGATACCATTGAGTACAATACATTATAGGTGAGTCGAATAGTGAAACTCAAACCCTTTCATTTCAATGAGAAATAGTAACCCCTTTGCAATGTAGATAGCAAAGTTGGAGAGCAGAAGTTGGTACTTCGCGCGGTAAGTAAATACTACAGCAGCTGGAAGGCAGAATATACGAAACCATTATTAGGTTAGAGATATATATGTAGCTGTGTGACGACAAAATTATAATAAGAGTTTAATGTGTTAGATATACAAATATTTTGGCGGATCAACGAAGTAATATTGGGGAACATTGTACAAAACAACTTCATTTGAGGTAGTACCAAAGATGTTCTTATCGCCGTTAAGCTGCAAGAGAACCATCTTAATAAAAAATACTTGTTTTCATATCAATATTTAAATGAGCTCTATTTTATAACATTTCAATACAATAAGACCAAAATTAAAATTTGATATCGTTTATTTGATATTATATAAATGAATTGCCTTATTTCAATGACATTTAGAACGAAATAATTATAAGAATATGTGCTACTATAAATCACTTTTAAAAGTTAAAGAGTTCCAAAATTGAAGATTTACAACTAGTCTATTTTACAAGATAGTAGAGTTGTTTCATAAGACTTTAGCAAGAGACTTACTGTTCTTTTGCAGTGTCCAGCAAAAACATACACTTAATGTAGATAATTTTTCAATAATTTATTTCTACATGTAAAAGGGTGGCATCACTGCAGCGGCAGTATGCCAATAAAGTGGAATGACATGACAGTAGTTGACAGTGGTAGTAAAAGTGAAGTAGAAGGGGGAAGTTGTTCGGTTGCAGCTGAAAGCGTACGAGGTCTTGGGAATTTTACTGTGGTTACACTTTTATAAACATATTTTCAATTAATTATTTATTGATATAAACTAATATAAACTGTACATATATGGATGTCGAAATAAGTTTTATTTTTAGATTGTATGTGTTGTATATCTTTTAATGTCACTTGAATATATGCGACTTTTTCGAAGCGAACATCACACTGAAGTTAATAGCAAATATTTTCATTCTGTTTTCCAGATAATTGACTTTAAGCTTTTTCGATTTAAAAGTTTATAAACTTTAAACTATTTAATATTAGAAAAGGTCCTAAGGAAACTTTTAACATTTTTGGACTAAATTACTTTTTCAACACCTCGATTAAATACTTTTTCTCACACTTTTCTGTAATCGTAAACTAAAAACTATTTAATCAACACTTTAAACCATTCCCACTCACTCCAGACCTTGGTGAACTCCCTGCCAAAGTGTGAAAGTTCCGTAGTAATTAGCAACTGAAAATGATTGTTAAACGTGTTTAGCTAACTCTCAAGAACAGAACAAAGCGAAATCATAACCATCTGCACTATTTTGCATGGGAAAACTTTGTAGCGATAAAGTACAATTATCACTTCCATTTCAGTGGCAATGCCGGAAAGTTTAGATTTAAACTTTTGTTTTAAAAAAAAAAGAAAAATTTTTAATGACACATGTGAGGATTTTGAATCATGTCATGTCAGCACACATGTTACGTGTCGAAGGAGCAGATTTCAAAACAATATGCAAAACAACTGACAGTTGCGGCTTGGATTTGCAGTTTTAATAATTAATTTTAGTTCCTTGTAAAATTGTTGTTGCTTTTGTTGCTAGTTAGAAAATAACTATTCGCTGTTATACCACAAAAAACATGGCGTGTTTTAATAATGAAAATAATTTTTTTTCCATTTTTGAAATATAATATGTGGGTTGCCACATGTTTGTATGTTGCTTTGTGTAAACTACATTTTAACACAAATTTAAACACTAATCTTACATATATACATCAGTATACATCAGTATATAATACACATTTGTAATTTTCTAGCACGGTTTGAGGGAAGTGATGTTATATTCTTCAACAGATTAATATGACATATTTGTAATTTTACTAGATTAATCTTCACACTCTTGTGAATATAAAGCAAGCATATTCTTTAGAACAACACAAAGATGAATCGATTAAACAAAATTTGTATATCCTTATATTCAAATATCTGTTTGTTGGTATATCTTTTTTTATATATATTTATTTTATATATTCTCTGAGAATTTAGGTTAACTGTTTAGACATGGAGCAGCAATTGGCAAAGTAAAGCAGGGAAAAATGGCCTAGTCACATAGGAACAAAAACCAACAAATCCACAGACAATTTCGTTAGGATCTGATCAGTCATATAAAGATAACATAATTTCGTTAGGACTTGATCAGTCATATATATATATATCAGTCATAAGATAATATAATTACGTAAGGACCTGATGAGTCACATATAGATAACATAAGATAATATAATTTCATTAGGACCTGATCAGTCACATATAGATAACATAAGATAACATAATTTCGTTAGGACCTGATCAGTCATATTTAGGTCAAATTTGTAAAAAGCTACAAGCATTTTATAAATAGTATCCCACAATCAACTGCTCTGTATTTTGGTTGGATATAATCATCAGTTATATTCTATAGTACTGAACAAACTGTAGAATTACACGAAGAAAAATAAGTTGGTTGATTTGACCAGATTTTAACCAAAACTTACGTCAAACTAGTACTAGACAAACTGTAGAATTACACTAAAAAAACTAAGTTGGTTGATTTAACCAGATTTTAACTAAGACTCACGTCAAAATATTCTTACTGGACACCTTATGTTGGTTCAACCATGCCATATGTCGGTTTTCATATCTTCTTTACCACATGAACCAAAATTTTCCTAACAAAATGATCAGTTTAATTTAACTAGTATGTGGGGAGAGTATACTATTCTGAGTGTATAAATCAAAAAATGAAAATGGACTTCAATAGAACTTATATTAAAAAAAAGAGATGACAAAATATTTAGTGATAGCTACCACGAGATAGCTATCGCTCAGTTCAATCACGGAATAATGGGTGTCGAACAGATCGGTCTTGAAGCATATACGGAATGATATGTGTGTGCCATGATCGTAGAAAATTCAACAAAAAGCATTATGCTTTGAAATACGTTACTTTACATTAGACAGAGGCCTTACAGATGATTTGTGTGTGCCTTATATGATTGTTACACTTATATATTATTTATTATTAATATTAATATTATTTTTGCATCTATATTTGAAGAGCAGGGAAAAAATATTAAAAAGTAGTATATAAAAAGTTTTGATTTGTTTAATAAAAAAATGTTATGAAAATGAAATCATATTTAAAGTTTTATTTATTACTTCTATTGCTATGACGTTATTAAATTTGTAAAAGATAGTTAACACTTTATATATTATTAAAAGAAAATTATGGTAGAGCGTAACTACCAGAATAAATGCAATAAAAATCTGCTTTTATCATTTGGAAATAGCACAAAAGTATTAATGAAAATGTTATTTTGAAAAAAATATTTTTACGATAAAAAAGGAAGAATTTTAAATATATATCAGATTACCGATTCTCAAGCAAAGCATCTTAAATCTTTTGAAAATACATCTCATAAAGTGAACAAAAAACTTTAGTTTATTATTACAATAAAAAATATATATAAAGTAAACGGACACAAAAACAAAAATTAAAATTTTTTTTAATGATTTTTTAGCTAAAATAATTTTTATTACTTAAACTGAAGATAGTTTTTAACAATTAAAAACTTTGCTTAAGTTCAGAAAGAGTCATAATAGATGCAACTTTATAACTTGATGTAATAAAAAAGATTTATTGCTATTGCAGGTTGCAGTCAAGTGTAATAAATTTTACCTTTAAAAAAACAAAATAATAAAAAAGTAGTTAAAAGAAAATGCAAAAATAAAGGTTATTTTAAGTAAAAGGTAATAGAAGACTAAATGATTTGAATATAAAAGTAAGAATTTAAGTACGTCTTTAAAAGAATTTTCATTTTATTTTAGAATATGATTTTAGCTATATAAGTTATATTACTTACCACTGGATTTGAACCCATTCTAACGTTGTTGGCCATATCCATCATATCCAAAGCTAAGCGTGCTATACATTTCGCATGGTCCTCACAGTGATCAGGTAAGCCAGAAACTGCCATATATTTATCGCCAACAGTTTC
>NC_051847.1:208774502-208783399 GCF_002237135.1 Teleopsis dalmanni
TGAAGCTCGCAAATAGTTTGAATCCACATTGAATTAACTTAATAGTGCTATCCATATCTTCTTCTAGTGCAGGTTTAGTCTTTCTTTTAGCATCAGCACTATTGAATAGAATAGCAGAAATCTAGAATATTTTTGTCTAAAAAATATCAAGCTTATATCGTAACTGAATTGTGACATTGGCGATCTAAATCTGTCTCATACTCGTCTTAATCGTATTTTCGTTTTTACTAAATGTTTAATTGTAGTGGAATTATTATCACATTTCCCAGTGACTTGTTGAACCTAGAGATAGACGTAGCCTGTTTATTTACCAATATTAGTGTAGAATTAAATTCTTCAAAGTTGTCTCAATATCAGTTTTATAAATAAAGATTTAATATATGTCGGTGTGGCTATTGACAAACTGGCGTTACTTGAATATGTGCAAAAATCTGATGCTAGAAGATATTTTTTGTTATTCCGAATTTATAGAGTCCGGACTTTTTTGTATATTAAATGGAAATAAGTTGATTGACCTATGGATACAAACCCAAATAGCAGCAGCGAGTTTGAGAAGAACCTCAGTAAGTATATTTGACATTATTATCCCCGGCAGATATTGTCTTTTTACCCAGTAAATTATAGAATTCAATATATTGAGCTTCAAATATTGGGCTTCAAATTATGTGTTTTTACACGTAACTTGAAGGTGGGAGCAGTATATTCCTCTAATGCATGATGTTTATTACTGACTTTCATTAACACATCCTGGTTACTAAAGTAAGGTTTAAATTTTGGAATAGGAAAATTGTGTTTACTTGGCGGATGTAATTCCGTAAATAATAGGACATCAATATTTTAGTCTGTTAAAAAATTTATGATTCAAGTTTGTGCTGGCGGAGGTCATTACAGTTCCACTGGTAGGTCCTTGTGGAATATAATTTTTTGTTGAAATAAATTGCATTATTCAATTTTATATTTCCACAATTTCTCGTATTAAGACTTGCATGGAGTACATAAGATTGTTATTAATTGACAATCTGTGTACCCGTAACTTTAACTCTTTGTTGATTATTTTTCTTTGATTCTGGAGTTGTTTCCTTTTGAAACGATTTTAGTTACATTGCCATATGATAGAACAGGGTATATTTCGTTAGAATCAGATTATTATAACAAGTTGGAGTGTACTAAGCATTACGTAGCAGTGTTGGGTCATCGTCGGCGTTTTTAGCATGTAGACTTGTTTTATGTTAAAGCTCTGCATATATTGTACAAACATAGTAATGTGGAGTGCGATTTCTGCTGCAGTTACTGCATTTCTTAGCACTTGCGTTAGTTCTGTAAGCATCATACTATACCAGGAATTTAGCTTTAAGTTCAATTCAGTAAAAATATGTTAAAATAGCGAACAAAACAAGAAGCAATGTGCTCACATGTCGACCTACGCTGAAGAGAAGAGGATATGTTCTGAAGAGAAGACAGCAACTATTAAAACTTGTGCACAACTTATTGTTCTACACAATTGCCGTACTGATGAGATACACTCTCATTGGTAGGGACGCCGACTAATTAAAGGTTTCCTTTAACGATTTTCATAGCTGTTAGTCAAAAGTGGAAGAAGAAAGCATTATCCATCTACTCTGTCGCTTTCTAGTACCCGCCAGAAGGTGCATATCTGAGATCTCCTTTTCTAAAATGTCTGTACCATATCGCGACTAAAGACATTAAAGATTTTTGTGATTCATTTAAGTCACAAATAACAATATAATTAACAAGTTGTTTTCCTGGTTTGCTCTCATAATATGGCAAAAATCTTGAATATTGCTAGCTAAAAAGATATGAGCTTTTCAAATTCCAACTTCCTTTCAAATTTCATGTGAAAGCAAGACATTGCATCAGTAGCTTAACGATCTCAAACAAACTATATTTGTAAAAATGAATATCATTATACAATATATAATATAATTTTAGGTGTGAAAAAATAAAAGATATGCGTTTAATCAATTGATTTCATTTAAGTAAAATATTAAAAGTGTTTTCTATTTCAGTTTCACTCTATATTGAAAATTTTTCGCAATATTGACCAAAATCAAGAGATGTAAGAAAAGACAAAAAACATAGCATTATTTTCGATATTTCCATTTTTAGAAAAATAAAAAATTGATAAAAATATACATAAATTGATACAGTTATAATCTCATTTTTGGACTATAGGTAACATCCCTGACACCAATTATCAGCCATACTAGGTGATATTTTGTTTTATCAAACATAAGCACTGTTGCCTAGCAAAAAACTAGACCTAGATTGCAAAAATAAATTACAATTAGAAACCGATTTCAGTTGATTTTTTAATACATACTCGTACTTGCTACTAAATTGGTTAACTGTACTTTTTTTAGATTAAATATATTACATATGTATTTATATTTATTTTTATATTTTTTATATTTTTTATATTTTTTATATTTTATTTATATTTGAACGACAAAACTGGGTGACTGGGTGATGACTTAGTCATGCATGTAAAAAATTGAAAAATTTATCAAGAAATTTTACAAATATAGCTTTAAAGACTATTTTTATTATTTTATCTGGAATTTACAAGAAATGTAAAGAAAGATTTTCAAATATTTTATTAAAATATTTATGGATAAATGCCTTAGCATAAAATTATAAATTCAAATGAAAATTTGTAATGAACCTTTTTATCAGCCGAGGTTTTGCTCGCCGGATCCCAGAGTCGTTACAAGAATATTTCTTATAACCCTGAATCTTTCGAATAATAATTTTAAAGCCGGTTAATTGTTCTTTTAATTTCTTTATTTATTTTTTCCCGAAATTAATTTTTACAATATTTATAACTTATTTACTAACAATATGTATTATAATTACGAATATTAAGAATTATTATAATTCCTGAAATAATAAAAAAATTCTAACCAATGGTGGATTTGGAACCAACACTACCGACAAGGCTGCGTTGTTAAAGAGTCAGTGTTACCGACTGGGCTACACTGGTGGACTAGGAAAAATGTTAATAAATATTTTTAGTTACCTGATTGTACACTTGCTCTGGTTCTGCCAAGTGTTCTGCTTCGTGGCCTGTCATTTAGTGAGTCTCTGTTGAATAATTCCTCTTTTATATATATTCCGGAAAACGGGACTTCTAATTGCTGAATGCACATTGTACAGCTTTCTTCTGAGTTGTTATTGCCGATTCTAAATGTCTGCGGCTGGTATGTTTACTGTTGCTGCACATTTGTTAAAATTTTACAAAATAGTTACACTCAAACAAAAAGAAGTGTTATTACTTAATTTATATTTTAAAAGGAATTGCATTTTTCTTTTTTTAATTTGTATTTAATTAATACTAACTTAATAATACTGATTTTACATGCTAACTTAATAATACCTTAATTTTAAACTTATTAATACCTTAATTTTTATTACTACCTTATACTAACATTTTATTTTATGTTCATCTTAACTAATAATAAACAAATTATTTTTAACAAAAAAAAATAACTTAATTCTATTGTTATATATATTTTATTTTGTATTTTTATTGCTATTTTTTCTAGTTTTACCTTAATCATAATAGTTATGCATAGTGCATTATATATTTTGTTATTATTTGTGATGAGATGGAAAAACTCGTCACAAATTAGAGAATTAGTTCAATTCTAGTAACGAGCGCGGACGCCTCGCATTGCACGTCTCGCTAACATAATAAGTGCCAAGTAGACAATTTACAAAAATCTGATTAATACATGAAATGATAACTTAAAATAATAAATAAAATAAAAAAAAAAAAGCGAATAAATACATACTTACACAAATACAGAACAAAAGTTTCGTGGCAAAAAGAAAAAAGGGAATGACCGAAAAATGAAGTTTCAGATACTAATTTATCTCACCATTATTTCTTTTACATCAGCTAATGCTGGAAGACAAATTGATGCAAGATGTTTTGTATCAGATAATACTGCATCAGATACTGCTGCATCAGATAATAAAACTGAAGAGATCATAATTGCGGAACTATTCGATTCGTGCATTAAACGTTTAAATCATGGATTTCTGAACACGCTACCCTTCCGGCATTGGCTTATTAACAAAGTCCTCAGACTCCTAGAGAAAGCGGATTACAAAATATTACCATCTATAATGAATGGTATAAATAAAATAATGCAGGCACTTCCGGCAGAAGAAGGCGATGTTTATTACACTAATGAGGTGATCAGCATATACAATACCATCATGACGAAAGGTCCAAGTATACAGCGTCAAACTGCTGAATTAAATTCCAGTAATAAGCTATCGGAAGGTTTTGAAAGATACATGGATAGCGTGTCCTCAAAACTTGTACCAACTAGTCGTTGTGGTATAGTGGCACCAAACAAAACAGCCACCAACAGCACAAACATCGCTCATAATGTGGAGACTATTGATCGAGCCCATATTGGTGTGTTTGCACAAATCTCAACGAATATCATTGCTATTCACATAAACCCTAATTGTGCCAATATTTCGGGTGTGGCCATTTATGATTATAGCACCTCAGTGCACTCAACTGTGTCACCAACCATTCTAATGCATACCACTATCGGAAAATTTCGTTTTCGGTTTGTTTATTTGAATGAATCAGCTAATGAGTTAATGCATGAAGCCGGACTTCACGTGGCAACATTTGTGCCCTTATCGCTCTGGGAATACTTACGTACAAATATCGTGCAACCAAATAAGCCAGCCACAATAGTATTGAAGATATATACGAATGATTCACTTTTCGTGGAACAAAGTGAAGTGCAGACACAAAAGCCATTCAGCAAAATATTGTCTATCTCCATTCCGGGTTATTCAGGTAACTTTAGTCTAGTTTCTCTCTAAATCATTCAATATCAATCTTTTTAATTTTATTTAGTCACGTTTCCGGAATACTTACCTTTTATTTTACGTAATGAAAATTATGGTACTGCTACTAGCTCAAACATAAGCTCCAATTGTGGTTACTGGAATTATTCAACTTGGGTTAGTCAAGGTATTGTGAAGCAAACGCAGGATAAAGCTGTTATATTGTGTGAAACAAAGAATTTAACTTCCTTTTCATTTTTGCTTGGTGGTAGCTATAGGCAACATGACTTTAATGGCAGAGTGCTTATTACTGCTGCTAATCAGCATGTTTTGGACTTAATATCATTGTTAGGCTGTACATTATCATTACTAGGCTTATTGGGTATTTGGGTTACTGCAGCGCTTTTTAAAAAGTGGCGTAAATTGGCTTCAACCAAAGTCTTGCTTAATTTGTGCGCTGCTTTAACTCTTCAAATGGTGCTTTTCATCTTTGTGAATACTGATGACATGGCTGAAGAGTTGGTCAGGGAGGGCAGCTACGCTAATTGTATGGCACTCGGTGCTTTAATGCAATACTCAATTTTGGTGTTGTTCTCATGGATGTTAATAATTGCTTTTCTGCAATTTCAACGTTACGTTACTGTGATTGGCATCGAACGTCCTCGACATTACATTTTAAAATCAGCACTAGCTGCCTGGGGTTTGCCACTTATTCCCACACTTTTAGTCTTATGCATTGATCCACATTCGTATGTACCAACAGCGTATCAACTGCGAACAGACAGCGGTGTATGTTATCCATCTGGACATGGCCTGCACTTTGGCGTCATACTGCCTGTCTCTTTGATTGTCTTGGCGAATTTAATTATTTTCATTTATGTTTTCTATAGCATTTCACACTCACTTAATCAAACGTTACAGCGACAGGAACGTAAAATGGTCGTGAAACAAATACGTCTATCTATTTTACTCTTCTTTTTGCTAGGACTCTCATGGATATTTGGGATATTTACATTCATGAAGGCCGGCATTGTGTTTGCTTATCTCTTCTGTTTGACAGCAACAATTCAAGGCTTCATTCTATTTATTTATTTTATTTTATTGGACGAATTGCCCAGAAATGCCTGGTTAAATCTCATTTTCAATGATAGAAAACCGAAGAAGGTTGTGAAATCAACCGAGCTACAGTCTATCAGTACGAATACCACCGGCACTACGAGTGATAATCAACAGAATTAAATGAACAAATTAATTTTAAGTGGAAGAAGTAATTTATTAACGTTTCTGTATGTAATTTCATATAAAATTTATATTAAATATATTTTTTTATTTTTAATCATATCAAGTCTTAATCATATTTTTACTTCATAAGCTTACAAAATTTTCTATTGTAAGAAAACTCAAACAATACATGGAGTGTTTTAATTATTGCAATTTTTATATAAAAAGAAGGATTCTAACCAATCAGTTTAGTGGAACAATTTAGTTGAGGACATTTTTATTTTTCGTATTCATAAAACATATAAATCATTTCTAATACTCCCTCTCCACTAGGTCTACCACCGTTTTTCGTGTTAGCCGTCTATATAAAGCATTCGCTTGGAATTAACAAATGAGGAATGGAGAATTTTTTCGTCACGTTGTTGATAGTTGATATGCCTACATCACGATGGAAAACACTTTTTCATAACTAGTAAAAGGGATTTTCTATACCGCACAATATTTTATTTAAAAGACTACGGATAACAGTAACATCATGTTCGTCTTTCCAGAATATCTCAGCATGACATGCCACAGGTCTTTTCCTGTATTATTATCATATAACTTCAATATGTGTAACTAAAACATAAAAAGGAATCATCCATTAAACTGGATAAGCTTGACTAAAACGATGTGTAGAAGTATTTTATATTCTAAAATTTCTATAGCTCTTTGAATTGTTGTAAAGTAACCAATGAATTTTTTATAATTTTAGCTGGTAGTGTTAAGAAAAAATATTCGCTTTCATTATAGTGGTACCATTAAAGATAATTTAGGAGCACAGATCTTGCCAGTTTTAATAACGGGTTTTGATAAGGTTGAGATGTACGTTGAGGTAAGAGCATATAATGGCTATGTCATGATGTGGAAGTCTTAACCTGAACGTTATTTTATAAGTCTGAAGGAAATAAAACTTATAGTACTTGCTCCAGAACACTGTTCTAAGGTCGAAAATAACAGAGATTTTGAGGCTTTTGTGGAGTTTTCCTCACTTCTTAAGTACGAACTATATATCTTATAATAATTTAATGTTGTAAATTAGGACTTTATGCCATACTTTGTAAAATGCTTAAACTCCATCAAGTATAATTCCAAAGCACTGTATTTTGTCTTCGAAAGCTGTACGCATTTTGTTTGTAAGGCAATTCGCTGGCTTTACAATAACATAATCTAATCAAAATCTAAATTGTTGTTGGGAAATTATATTGTTTGAGTGTAGGTAACGAGAAAGCTTTTACGGAAGTGTTTTCTCAAATAACTTTAGCAGAGTTTAAAGAAGACTTATAGGTCTATATAATATAGCCAATATAGGATTCTTACCAGGTCTTAGTATTATGATTATTAGTTATACATTTCAACTGTCTACGAAAAATTAGGTTAACTGAATATATTATTTTTGCTAAAATAAAGTCATAATCTGCAGATCTCAAAATATTAAATTTAGTTTTTATAACCTGCTGGATTTCCTTACTATAAAATCTGATAAGTTCATATATCAAAGTCAAAGGTTACAATGAAGCTCGCAAATAGTTTGAATCCACATTGAATTAACTTAATAGTGCTATCCATATCTTCTTCTAGTGCAGGTTTAGTCTTTCTTTTAGCATCAGCACTATTGAATAGAATAGCAGAAATCTAGAATATTTTTGTCTAAAAAATATCAAGCTTATATCGTAACTGAATTGTGACATTGGCGATCTAAATCTGTCTCATACTCGTCTTAATCGTATTTTCGTTTTTACTAAATGTTTAATTGTAGTGGAATTATTACCACATTTCCCAGTGACTTGTTGAACCTAGAGATAGACGTAGCCTGCTTATTTACCAATATTAGTGTAGAATTAAATTCTTCCAAAGTTGTCTCAATATCAGTTTTATAAATAAAGATTGAATATATGTCGGTGTGGCTATTGACAAAGTGACGTTACTTGAATATGTGCAGAAATCTGATGCTAGAAGATATTTTTTGTTATTCCGAATTTATAGAGTCCGGACTTTTTTGTATATTAAATGGAAATAAGTTGATTGACCTATGGATACAAACCCAAATAGCAGCAGCGAGTTTGAGAAGAACCTCAGTAAGTATATTTGACATTATTATCCCCGGCAGATATTGTCTTTTTACCCAGTAAATTATAGAATTCAATATATTGAGCTACAATTATTGGGCTTCAAATTATGTGTTCTTACACGTAACTTGAAGGTGGGAACAGTAAATTTCTCCAATGCATGATGTTTATGACTGGCTTCAATTAACACATCCTGGTTACTAAAGTAAGGTTTAAATTTTGGAATAGGAAAATTGTTTTTACTTGGCGGATGTATTTCCGAAAATAATAGGACATCAATATTTTAGTCTGTTGAAATATTTATAATTCAAGTTTGTGCTGGCGGAGGTCATTACAGTTCCACTGGTAGGTCCTTGTGGAATATAATTTTTTGTTGAAATAAATTGCATTATTCAATTTTATATTTCCACAATTTCTCGTATTGGAACTTGGATGGAGTACATAAGATTGTTATAAATTGACAATCTGTGTACCCGTAACTTTAACTCTTTGTTGATTATTTTTCTCTGATTCTGGAGTTGTTTCCTTTTGAAACGATTTTAGTTACATTGTCATATGACAGAACAGGGTATATTTCGTTAGAATCAGATTATTATATCATAAACAAGTTGGAGTGTACTAAGCATTACGTAACAGTGGTGGGTCATCGTCGGCGTTTTTAGTATATAGACTTGTTTTATGTTAAAGCTCTGCATATATTGGACAAGCATAGTAGTGTAGATTTTTGCTGCA
>NC_051847.1:208783499-208813771 GCF_002237135.1 Teleopsis dalmanni
ATTGACAAAACTTCATTTAAGTATATTTTTGCTATTATCAGGAAATACCACATCCATTTTTTACACACAGACTTTAAAATTTAAAATTAGATGTAAAATTAGACACAACTTCTACAAATTTCCTCTTAGTCAACAGAAAATCTTCCTTAAACATAATTTATATATCTGAGGTTTTTGGTATTAATTCTTACAGTTTTTGGATATCGTTAATGAGGTTCATTTGCGAGGTTTCTAGAACTTGTTTTAAAGAAATCATTGCCGGTGTTTTGAATCTTTCTTTCAAAGAATTTAATCTCAGAAAACTGTCCACCATTTGCCATTCAAAACTTACTAAGACGTCAACTTCAAATCACTTGTTAGAAAAAAAGAAATTTATTAGAGATAGAACCCTAAAATTATTCTCAAAAGTTGATACGCTGCCCAAACCCGCCCTAACAAGCTTTAAGTCCACCTCAGTACCCACAGGAAGATATGCTGCCCTATGGCCCATCATCAGTTAAACGATAAACGATATAAATTCCAGTATAGTTAAAGCTTAGTGTGGGGTAGGGATAAGCCCCCCGGACACAAAAGAGTAAAAGTGCACAAAAGCACTAACTCAAGAAACCACATACAAAAAAGAGATTGACAGATCGAAATAAAATATTGATGCCTTTATGACAGTTGAAATAATGTTATAGTGCCGAAATTTTAGTTTGCACCTCGTACTTATAAATTAATTTAATGTCAGTTGTATGCAAGAACTAAATAAGTTTTATAAAAATGTTTCCTTCTCTAATTCTAGTTGCGGTGGATGCGATAGCTTGTTTCCATCACTTATGTTATTGGAGCACCATAAGGAGGAGTTCGAGCACTGGAGTGATGATGAAATCAGCCGTCGGATATGCTGTAGACGCAATAGAGGTGATGACTACTTTACAGATACGGACTCATTCACTAGTGAAGCTGAAAGTGAAGATTTGGAGAGACTTTTGTAAATACTTTTAGAGAAAGGATTATAATTTGCTAGGACATTAACGAAGTGTAATAAAGCAAGAGAATTTAGTAACTGACATACTCCATAATAGTCAACTTCCTATAAATTAATTTAGTAATGACTTATTACATAGATCACAATAAGAGATGAAATTTTTTTAATTTATTTATATCAATGTAATTATATGCTTGTGAATAGGTGTCTACTTAACAGATGTAAAATACGCATATATCAAATATATAAACAAAATATTATTTTTGTACCCAAACAAAAAAAAACCGAAACTGACATATATCGCAAATGGTTGATGATATGTCACACATGAATATGTAACAAAATCTTTTAAGTACTAAAATCACCAAGGAACTCGAAACTTTATATTAGGAGTCCTTTAATTAAGCAGCAAACAAACTGATTGTATTTTTAACAAATTTTATTGTATATCAGAATTAGGCAATTCGTTTTCAAAATTATTTGAGTACAATTTGCTATCATATCAAGAAGAAATATTTTATTGTTTACTTTATATAGTGAAATTTTGTATAATTTTTAAAATTGTACAAATTATATATGTAAATGTATATTATATACAAGATACCAAAAAGTAGTAATGTAAAGATATCCACAAAATACTATATCAAAACCGCATTTAGTGTAAATGTAGAATCCAAAGTTATGTGATGCGAGTAGGAGAAGAATTTGTAACGACTTGGCAACCTCAGAGATGTTTCTGTAACTCAAATCGAAGTTGGCCAAGAAAAAAATTAAAATTGTAATATTCTGTCAGAATTTATGCTTATACAAATAAAAACATATTTCATTTAAAAAATTTTCCGGCTTTAGTTACTTTCGAATTTTAGATTTGGCAAAAAATCTGTAAATCGTTAAAATGCAAGAATTTCAAAATTTATTTGAAGAGGTTGACGACCTTATAAAAGAAGCCAATACATTGAGTGCCGAATTTTTAAAAAGCAGCGGCGATAGACTTTATGAAGATAGAGATTATAAATCTGCTTTACATGATTACAACGCTGTCATAACAGAATTTTCCGGACTATGTCAAAACTTGGGTTCTGTGTATTCCAACCGCTCCGGCTGTCTTCTAAAACTTGAGAATTGTAAGAGTGCACTTGGTGACGCACTCATTGCTTTAGAACTAGATAGTAATGATGCGGAAGCGCACATAAATTTAGTGAGGTGCTATATAACCCTTGGTGACATATCTGCTGCAGAAGAAGCACTTGAAACGATCTACGAGAAGTTTGGTAAAAATTTTAGGTGTATACGCGAATTAACTTCTGAATTTGAAAAACTACGTGATATAGATACAAAATTAAGTTCTAGTTTAGATGCTAAGGACTTTAAAGATACATTAGAAGACTTGAAATGTGCAATGAAATGTGCACCTGGCTGTATTCGATACCGTATCCTTCACACTGAGTGCCTGGCTTATATGAAACAATCGGACATGGCCGTTAGGGATGCTGCAAGTGTTTTACATACTGACTGCAACTGCAGTGGAGCACATTACGTTACCGGACTAAGTAGTTACTTTAAAAGCTATCAGCATATGGGTGTTGATCGATGCAAGCATGTATTGCTATTAAGTCCAGAACACAAAAAATCGCAGCAATTTGTAGAAAAAATCCAAAAACTTAATGAGTTGAAAGAAAGAGGTAATCAAGTTTTCATGCAATATAAATTTCATGAAGCAATAGCACTTTATACTCAGGGTCTAAATCTAGATAAGGATGATATGACATTTAGCTATAAATTTCTACACAATCGTGCCTTAGGTTATTATAATCTTCGAGACTATGAGAAAGCAATCGATGACTGTACGAATGCGCTCATTTTAAGAAGGGAATATTTCAAGGCATACATCTTGCGCGGTCGGTGTTACAATAAGTTGGGAATGTACAAGGATTCTGTTGCTGATTTTGAAGCAGCTTCAAAAGTATGTGCTTGTCGAGAAATCAGGGTATTACTCTGCAATGCAAAATTTGATCTGAAATGTTGTTCTCAATTATCCTATTATTCCATACTTGGTATAAGTGAGTCAGCAACTCAAAAAGATCTTAAAAAAGCTTACAAAAGACTAGCACTCTTGTATCATCCGGATAAACATGCCAGTAGCAGTGTTACAAAGCGCTCCAAGGCTGAGCAAGTCTTCAAAGAAATAAACAAAGCGTATACCACATTGATTGATCCAGCACAGAAGCTTCGTTACGATCAATCTTTTCGTGATCGTAAGAAAATTTACACAAATGAAGCTGAGGTTTTGCGTAAATTCTTTTGTAATTTGCCGAACTTTTGGAACGGAGGAAATTAACTTACATTTTAAAATGCAGAATATAATTCCTAGATTTACAGATTGAGTACATCAAAAATATTTTAAGGTCTACAAACTAAACAAAAAAATAAATTTCAGTTATTTTCCTGCAGTAAATTAATAAGTGTTTTCAATATAGGGTCTGTAAAATTTCATTAATTAATTGTGAAATATTGCTCAAAATATAAAATTCGATCTGTAATAGCAGAAGATGCTGAAAGTAATATAAAGATTAATTAAAGCAAGATATAGATATAAATGGAGAGAGTATGTCCAGTAGTTTTAGGTCCTTAGTGGACTCTTTAATAGTAGTAGGAAAATAATTCGTGATTCTCTGTCAACAATTTCAGTCAACAGATATCCAATATTTGTTTCAGTTTGTTTATATTTAATGTTGTTAGTACAAAAAGTTTTTAGTAATAATCGTAGCAAAAGTCATTCCATGAAAAGTCAAATTTTAATGCAACATAAATATTTTTTTAAAGTATGAATACTGACTGAATATCTTGTAACTCTCTTGTAACTATGCCTTGATCTGAAATTTTCGAGTTTTTAAATCTCTTTCGTTCAAGTATTCGGTTAACAAAATTCATCTACCTACTTGATGAAACGGTCTTTTGCCATTGGTCTTACTTGCTTATTCATCTCCCTTCCGAAGAGTTTTTTATCTCTTACAGTTATAATACCAGCTAACTGCACCAAAACTCAAAATAGTTTAAATAAAATATAATGGAATATGAATATTATTATTATGCAGATATATGCTGATATTCCCACAATCTTTATTGCTGCAGATATATTACTTTATAATATATATAAAAAACGTATATATTAGTATAGTTGATTTAGTTACCTTTATTAGTCCTTTGTTATTATTATTTTAATGCATATATTAGTATTCAAATAGTTTATTTAGTTACCCTTATTTGTCCTTTATTAGTGACTCTCGACATAGTTTTAATGCACATAGTTTTTAAAAAATTCGGCCAAAATTGTACTTCAACATTGCCCTCCTCTTAAATCTGTTCGTCCCGAACAGGTATTATCAAATCGTTGCAATAAGGTGCCAGCCGTTCCAGATGCAGTAGATGTAGTATTAAAGTAAATAAAAATATTTATTTTATTTTTTTATTTATTTATTTAATATTTATTGCATATTTTATTGAATATAAAACAACTTTAGACACTTGCGACTTTACTTTACACTTGAGTGCAGTGCTATACTCATTAATACTATAATTTTTACTACTTTTTTGCAACTCATCATTCACAAAATTTGCAGATACGATTCTTTACGTTACTAGGAGGCAGAGCTAAGGGCTCGAAATAATCAACTGCTAACTGGCATCAAAATATTCCTAACTAAAATTATATTTAACATAAATTCTTTTAAGTCTTTCTGCAATATTGTAACCTTATAATGTATATTCATTTACTAACCATTTTTTTTTTACTATTTTTATTTTTTCACGAAACGAAATTATTAACGTAATCAATCATTAGAAATTTAAAAGTACTTATATTGTAAAATATGAAACAACATCGATAAACTTAAAAAGTTTCTTATTAAAGAACTTAGAAGTAACATGGAGTCAAATCACAAAATCTCTTCCATAAAGAACAATTCTTAAAATGCGACCACTATAGTCAGCGCAGAGTGGGAGGTATTGTATATATATATCGACTGCAAAAAAAAAAATGTAAAGTGCGAGAAGTACCACTTAAACATATTGGCAAGTTAGTCTTTTAAATTCATTTTTAACATAAAATACACAGAAACTTGAAGTTTTCCACCCAAAACTGGAAAAAACGCAGTTATTCACGTTTAAACGCTAAACTTTATGGCCAATATAAAAAGGTAAATTATGAGGCTGAAGCATCGGCACAAGGAGCAAATAAATGGCGAATTTACACGCCATTGGCAATTGCACGAACAGTAAAACGTTTAATTTTGTACGATTTTATGCTCCTTTCGAAAGGCCGGATATACTACCCGGAAATGCTGTTCGGCTGGTATAGGCAGACAACATTGCAATAAACTTAGTAGATACTTCATTAATGGCACATAAAATCGATGATATTTTTTTAATTTTAACTAAATTTCGAAGAATATAAGAAAAGTGGATATTGTTGCCAAGACAATTAAAAACTTTAAGCTTTTCAGCAATGTGTAGTCTACGAATTGAGAAGTAGAGAAGTATTATTGCCAACATGTAGAATAATTTTAAATTTATTTAGATATTAGTAATAACTTTTAAAGTGACTAAAGATATTCAATTTTCAATAAATAATGACGATTCCCGTCAATGACATTAAAGGGCATGTTGCTAACAATCCCATTCCATCTGATAGTTAAGGGATCAATGTTCATTTTAGTCAGAAATCATGGTCTATAATTAAGGAAGAAAAAGTTAAATACAGAGTGTCTGTTTATTTTGCAAGTTTGGTTGGCAGAATTCATGCCAGGGATCATGAAAGCTGCAGTAATAAGAAGGGATGAAAGAAGTATTCTGCACCTAGTTATACGATTAGTGGATGTATAAAAATAAAACATAATTTTTAGTTAAAATGAATTATACTGCAAATAACTAGGTACATATTAGAGGTTACGCATAACAGCGAAATATATTTTATATTATTTAAATAAATGGTGTACTTCGACATCAATTGTGCTTCTCCATTAAAAGGTACAAAGATGAAATGCAACTTCGATTTGAACTATAAACTATTAAAAGTTTTTCAATAACAATATATCAACAACTTGAACTGGAGATGTAATAGGATCGTATATTTTTAAAAATGTGATGTAAGTCAGACATCGGTCATCAACTCTGACCGCTGTAGCCTCATAATCAATCAATTTAATCTTAATGAAATTGATGATGTGCATTGGATATATGATTCCAACAGGGCGATGCCATAAGTCACATCTTACAGGATTTTAAATAAATTATGGTAAAAAGCCATTTTAATTACAATATATTTTATTTAAGTTTAAATAGACAAGTCACAAAATAAGTCACAAAATATACAATCCTGTCTATTTGTAAATATATACCTTAATTAAATTGTTTTTATCGCTAAAGTACATATATTTCATTAAAATTTCTCTTATGCTATTTAACAAATTTTTATTATTATTAATTTTTTTATTATTTATTTTTATTATTTAATTTTTTCAAACATTTTTTTATTTTTGTCTTTAAATTTGTTAAGTCAGCATTTCAAAAATAGAATGCAATTTCTTAAAAAAATTTCGAAAATAAATGACTTTCGTAATTGGTAAACTAACACGTCCTGTTAAAATATCTGAAGTACAAAATTACAAAAACAACAGCTTGGTAGATAGCTAGACATAAACTTGGATATTATGTTGCTGTGTAATAATTACAGAGTTGACCATCTTTTCCACTACTAGGCTTACTTGTAATTACACAAGCATTTATGACGCAATTATTACCATAGAAAACGACAACAGAACAATAGACAGGACACAAAGCTTTTGGACAAAAGGATATCAAAATAAGGTACCTATGTATGTCACGTTGAACGCAAAAATACAGAAGACAACACTACAAAATTGCTGGTTCGACCCAAAGCCATGCACCGCAATTTGAGTACATTCAAGGACAGTGTCCACATCATCTCTGACATTTACAAGAGCTTCCTGGCAAATGTCATTCAGCCAGGGTATATAACAGATTATCTAGCATTACAATAGGGCATTTAAATTGGATTCAATACGGTTTTGTATATTTGACAAATAATTTTATTGACTTCAATTAATTTCGTAAAAGAATTTGAATTTGCTCTTCAATGATTTTTGGAAATTACACAAATTGGTCTTTCCAAATCAACACAAATACAATGTGAAAAAAAAGAATTAATTAAATAATGCATATAAAAATGTTTTTATTTAAAAAAAAATTGTTTAAATAAATCATTTAATCATAGACTTTTTTTATTATTTTTCTTGGCTTTTGCTTGAATAATTAAATAATTTGTTTATTTATAATATAAATGTATGAATATGAATACGAACATTGTCGTAATACCCTATAACATTTAGAACTACTGAAACCTGTCATATGTATTATAAAATTCATAAGTCGACTGGATCAACAGGTTTCCCAGCTTCCATAGATATACATATATTATTATCAATATTAAACATATTATTATTGTAAATATTATTATTTGCGGCTAAAATGCCCCCTGACCTAAACAGATGCATTGTACGTAGTCCTGCCTTTAATATTTTACATTAAAACGTTTAATAAATGGGAATGACATCTAAGTGGAGTAGCTTTTTCTTCGCCAAGAATGCGGTACTCACAGAATATACAATCTGGGCTTCAAATACTACGAAATCTGTAGACTACAATGGCAAAAAAATTCTCAAGTTGCAGTGACCTATAAAATGACAGATAACTCTTAAGTTCACCGTGTTTAACAATAGTAACATACACCCAACTCTTTTTTTACACGATTTCTTTTTACACGGATTTGAAGTTACACGGTTGAAAAAAAAAATTTTTTGTAAAAAATTTTTAATCTAGTACGGTCTCAAAATCACTATCGGACTTTCAAATGTTAGGTAGGTAGGTAGGTTGGAGTGGCGGCCTTATTTACCAAGAAAGCCCACTTGAGCACAAATAATGGCCCGTTGTGGTGCTACAAGGAAAAAGCGATGTTCGTATATAGACAAGGTGATCAGTATACGACCAAGGCTCAAAAGAGAGGCAACGACTCCCCCATTAGGTGAAGGAGAACCTACCCGACAGTTCTATGAATCTAGCTAGGTCCCTCACATTGTAGGATGACAGCTCAGTCAGATCGGTCAGAAATGTTCAAATGTTATGTGAATGTCGATTTATTTTTAAACTTGTGGTGTCATCAAACACAATTTTCTGGTTACTCAAATGATTCAAGAATATAATAGATCATTTTAGACGAGGGAATTTTACTTAATTTGAAGGTTTATCTGCGTAACCTTTTTAATCAGTAAATCAGATTTTATATAAATTCTTCAGAGTTTGTGTCGAAAAACCAGGTTAAGATATTTCGTACTTAATGACTGAATTTTCCCGCTAACAAATAAACTATACAAAAACTAATCAATTGCACTTTCATTGCAACAAACTGTCTATCACATAATAAATGTCTACATTATAAACAAATTTGGAAACCCATCTACAGAAATATGCCTGAAAAAGCAGCAAGGCCGTATTTTAACGTTTTCAAAATCAGGTATTCCGAAGTGAAGCTAAACACATCTTTTAAAAAATTTTGAACCCTTTTAACATTAAACAATAACTATTTAACAAGTTAGTAGCAGTGCTACAGGCTACTTAAAATGTTATGTTAAAAATTCTCTACAGATTTTTGCGTTCTTTTGTGTTAAAAGCTAATTTCACTAAATGAGAATAATATTCTTGACATCAAGACAGTAGTGTAAACCACAAGTCGATTAAATAAACAAGAACTTAACATTTCTTTAATTACAAACAATAGTTACATTAAACAATTTAGAAATAACAAAAACACGTAATAACTTCTTGGATTATTTAAAAATTTATATTAAAAACTTTAAGATAATAAAGACTTCTTAATTCTTTTCAATTAAAATGAAAATTTACTAAATGAGAATTATATTTTTGAAATTCAAGCAATAATTTAAATCATATGTAATTAAGTAGATAAGAATATTATATTTTTTATCTATTTGTTTTTATATAGTATATACAGTATATACAGTATATAGTGTGCGTATATATAGTGTATGTATAATGTATGTTTCATTTTTCTAAAATGGATATGAAATAATTTGTCATGGGCATGTACAAGTATACACGGCCATATTCTACTACTCTAATACAATTTTTTTACCCCCAAAACGTACTACGAACTGAGAAAATATTCAATATTTTTTATAAGAATTGGCAAAATATACTATGTGTATGGGAACGATATAAATATTTTTAAAAAAAAAAATAAAGTTGAGAACGAAACTACAATATTATACGGACATATGTACATATAGTGTCATGGCACGGATTGGCGGCACCATTAGAAAAATAAGTACTTAAAACTGTTAAGTAAATATGGATTATATTGAATTTTTGAACTCATATATTATGAATAATAATGTACATAAAGTTAAATTAGAAATAGTTCTAAAAAATTATACACATATATATTGAAGTCATTTATCTGTAAGATAAAATTTAGTATACAATGACAACACTTCAGCGATATTACATACATGATTTTCACATTACCTTCATTGATAAATTACTTTATTTATATTTAACAAAAAATCTCAAATGCTAAAATAATTACTCATTTGGACTTTGACATTTATCTTTTTTATTAACAAACAAAAAACTTGTATAAATTTAGTGCTTTCAATGTTAAAACAAACTTAATTGCAACAAGTTTACTTATAATTACAGATATTTGTATTCAACATCAAGATGCACAAACTGAATATATTTAATATTAATAACAAATTCAAAATTTAATTTTTAAAAATATTTAAATACGTATATAGCCAAATTTTTATAATCTTTTAATTACCCTTATTAATTTATTTAGAATTATTTATTTTTATTCCACTTACTTATAGTTAATTTTATACACTGAATAATATTTAATTATATAAATGGATGCCTGGTGAGGTAATGTGGATGTGTACCTTACTATATAATTAAGTAAATATTTTTTTATTTTTTTTTAGTTTTTATATTTTTTTATTATATATTTTATATAATAAAAAAATTATTATATATTTTTATTATTATATATTATTACATATTTTTTTATTTTTTAATTTTTATAGTTTTCTGTTTTTAGATGCTATTAACATATATACTAATTTTCTTTCCAACTAAAAGTTAATACAATTTTGAACCCACTTTACATTACAAATTCTGTTACTGTCAGCAGCTGCTGGTTATCTACAGTAAGAAGTTCTTATCCTACTGGTCGTATTTAAATACATGTTTGTAAAGACTTTTGTCAATGAGCAGTTCTTATTTAAAGATTATATATTTTTGCATGAGACAAGAAAAAATAAAAACTAACAGTGAAACTGTAAGAGATCAATAAAATCCTCATTATCATTCACTTATATGATTGACTTATAATAAATATTCCAAATGTGATATTAGACATTTACACAATAATTGATTAATAATATGCGTTCCAAAAGAAGTCATAATGCCAGCTAACTACACCAAAAATCAATATAGTTTGAATAAAATATAATAGAATATGAATATTATTATTGGTGTAGCAAGCGTAATGTTACTACTGTCCTCACTGATATAGATAAGCAATTCGCATAAATGGGCTTAAAACGAAGTATATGTAAGTTACTAGCACAAATGTGCGTTGCGTGACTATACCTTTATATCCCTCTCAAGAATTGCATATATTTTTGTATCGCCGTAACAAACAACAACAATGTCAATCTGGAGATCAGCTGTAGAATTACTAGGCGGTTAAAATAGGCGCTACTATGGGCTCAGTAAGTAATTGGGATGTGAAGGTCTTTTTCAATAAACAAAAGTTATACTTTCTAGGCTACTTATCCAACCCGTAGGATAAACGATATTCGATGAGGATATTCAATAGAATCATGGATGCTATTACAAAAAGATGAAGGTGCATTTGAAGTTTATGAAAGAAATGTTCTTTGTAATATTTTTAGTCCTGTATCAGATGTTGTCCTGTATGACAAATTTAATAACATACAGCATATCACAATCTAACTACTTCACTAAATTTGTCATATCGTGATAGTCGTTAACTATGCTCTAGCGAAAAATGTGTTTGAAGATTTAGTTGGAGGATGAAGGTGTAGAGTGAGACCCTGTATCTGGTGCAACAAGATGAAGTAATCAAGTCGAGGTAGTACAAACCACGCTAAATATACAGGAATGGTGGAGGCACTCATACAGCAGATGTGACGGAAGAGAAGTGCTGCGTCGAACGGAACCCCGATATCTCCGGAATCCCGTTAGCTGTTATGGTCAATCCAATAATTAAATAAGTAATAATAGAATATAAAACGTATAAAACCGAAAGCTAACTATACTGAAACCATAAAATTATTTTTATAGACACTCTAAAGAAACTTTCTATAGAAAGTTTATTGATAATAAAAATATTACAGTAACCCTAAGTTACAAATTGTGTTATAACGACTGTTGACTTATTATTGAACCATTTTTTTTATTTAAGATCGTTTTATCACAATTTGAGATCATTAGTTCTTTGACTATAAGATGAGAAAGAACATGTTTATTTTTGCTTTTTGATAGTATAAAATAAATATATATATGCATGTAATAATGTTTCAATCAATTAATATTTAATATATATATAAACTATTTTTCATTTAATATTAAAGATATATTTCTGATAAAAGTAATTTGATTTTAAAATATTGAACTTATTTTGAAAAATGCAGAAAGTATGATACATACCTACTAAGGCTAAACTTTTGATTAAATTACATACTTCTGCAATAATTAATTGATTTTTTCTCGAGGCCTTATATTCATCAATGGATATAATTGAAGATTAAATCACACAGATCAGGTTCTTATTGTTTTTTAGAGCCCATTCAGATAAATTTGTTCACGAAAATGAAAATTCATTCATTGATAATACTTTTTTCTCCAAACTTATAAACTTTAGTAGATTTTTTTATTAGTGTTTTATTTATTCATGATGAAAAATAAAGAAAACCTGAATTTTGGTTATTCATAATGAAGCGAAGATTTTTGTAGCGTTTATACAAAACTGAACTGACCGGTTATTTTATGTATTCTATATTTTAGATATAATTGAATGAACTCCCGCTACAAATTATGCATAAAATTAAATATTATGTAATTTAAATTTCGTAGAATAAATTAAAAAACTTGACAATAGACTGATGTTATTATATATTCATACAAAACGTTTTCTAATATTTTGAGAATTTTTATTTATTGTATGTGCAAAAATCTCATAAAATTAAAAATTTTGCTTAATTAAAATTATTTTATAAATTAATTTTGGTTTAGTACAATTTAAGTTAAATAAATAGTATTTGATAATAATTGTCATAATTATTATCAAAAATAATAATAATAAAGATAAAAAATATCAGTGAAAAGCATTTAATAGATAAATTGTAAATATGTGTGGCGGCTACCAGACCTACGATATAATCAACTTGAACATCGCGTTCGAACATCTCGTTCGAACATATGAATTGTTGAAACATTATATGTAAATATTGTAAATAAGTACCTGAAATAAAGTAACATTTCCTTTTGAACCGAGATTTTCTTTTGGACGATTCGACGATTAGGACGATTACCCAATACCTGGCCAAACTTCATTTGTATTAGAATCGACGAATTAGGATGATTGACTATTGGAAGAAGAACGATAAAAGGCTGATGAGTAGAACGATTCATTCATTTATGATCATTGTGGGACCCATAGCAACTGTCTGGGGAATGAAGAGCGTCCCGATTTTAAATAAATGAAGCTTTTGGACTACTAGCGTTAGTAAGGTAACTGAAAGTATCGGTACTTACATATAAATGCGTGGATAGACATTTATCACATAAGGGAGCAAAGTTTTTTCCATAACCTACTCCAGAATAAAACAAAAGGAAAAGAACACTTCCTCTTGGAGTGTAGATGACGTACAAATTATTTGAAATCGCGTATAGAGAACAGAAATGTCTATAGTGATACCAGATGTAGCTAGTTTTCTAGATTCTAGTATGTTTTTTAAAGTGTCAATATTTTTTGGTAAGCTAAAAAATTCTGGAAATTTTAATCTTTTATATCTCAGTTGTATAGTCCCACAGCAGTTTGAACTTGATATTGACTATGCTTCCATTCAAACTGTGTTCAAAGACGTGTTCTAAAATTTAACTTTATTCCCAGCTTTTCTACAAATTCAGAATACACTGTTTATTGTTAATTAATATCTTTAACCATATGACACTACAAAGCTACGGAACTTGAGGACGATTGTAATAGTTTTGTAAACATTTCTTGACAACCTTAGTACAAATCAAGTGTACTTTGTTAATATATTAAGTTTTACCTCTCATAATAATAAAATTCACCAATCCACCTAACCATTATTAACATCAATATCGTGGTGCAGATTTCTAAAAGGTTGCAATACATCGTTTGTTTGTTTAAGTACTGAGCTTTTTGTATTCTTATCTACTATTTAACTTCTTCTCACAATATATTATAGTAGATCATAATAATTTCCAAATATAAGCTAATGACGAAATTTTCTGTAATGTGTAACATTTTCTATTATTCATTTTTCTGAGAAACGATTTCCTTAAATTTAAAACATTTTATTATTTTAATAACTACAAAGAAACAGCCTTTCTCAGTGGCTCATCTTAACCTACACTATCATCTTAAAGTTTTGGGTTTTTCTAAAGTCGCGAAATTTCAACTCTGTTTGGAATTGAGTAAGACGTTTTACGATTTCCTCAAATTTTTTGAGACTATGTGACTGTGACAGAGGTTACGAAGAGAACGTTCGAATTGGAGCTTTTGTTATCATTTAACACTACAAACTTTTCGAGGAGGTACAGTTTAACATTTATTCAAAAGATTGTTTGTCCAGTATTTGGTTAGAGATACAGTTTTACCCTTATTCAAAAGATTGTTTGTCCAATATTTGGTTAGAATCAGTTGTAGACATTTAGATCGACTTTTACAAAGATGCTTCACCTAATTGTAGGCCTTTTTTATATCTGAGAACTACTCAAATACAAAAAGTTTAAAATAACTTTGTTTAAAATTCTGATACTTTTTAAGTTGAAGTATACTATATAGTATCATTTGTTTTTAAAGCAACCTTTTCTATTTTTCTAAGATTTGTTGTGTCTTAGAATGTTTTATGCATTTTTATCACTTTTTATATCAGCGTTACTAAACCCTTAAATAGAAAAATTAGTATGTTTCGATGAATTCCTTAAAGTAACCATTCTTCAATTTCTATCGATTTTGTAAAATAAAGATTATATTTTTTGTAAAAATATATAATGTGATATTGTTTGTTATCTGTCTTTAAAAATAGTTTGTTATAACAAAGTAGATATATCGTTTCACAATAGTTCAAATCTGATGGTCGATAAATCTAATTTGTTATAATTATAATACTTCAATATAACAGATATGTAATTGTATAATTATAATTAATTATAAGTAAGTAATAAGTGATTATTATTTATTTGACATTAACAAAACAGTAGACTATACCTAATTTTTCTAAAATTTCCACGATTTTTTTTTTTGAGACATGTTTTTCAATAACGTTAATTACAACATTTAGGTCGTGTGCGAGTTAGGCTAAGTTGATGGTAAACCAAATGGGAGATTTTTTGGGATTTTTTGCATTGCACACATCGGCATATCTTAAAATTTCCCTCATTTAGAACGCAAGTAGCCCAACTCGCACACGTTCTTAATTTATTTACTTTTATAAAAAATTTTATTTTCTAGTCGTAGATTTTTTAAATTAATAGAATAAAAAATTTATTACATTATCTTAGTAGGTAACAGTATGACATTAGCTGACAAAGATCTTCCAGAAAGTATATTCTTAATCTTCGTTGTGGATTATCGGTTAATAATAAAGTAGTGGGGTGTAAGCACTTTCTTCATATTTCTCAAAGCTGAAAAAAAACCTGCAATATTTTATTATGATTATCTAACTGATACCTCGCTCTAAAGCTGATATCTATACAGGGCAACTTAATGAGATTGGTAGATTTTTTCTTATTTCAATCTCATTTACAGATGTTTGCATATTTTTGCATCTTCTCATCTTGTACGAGTATAATACATAGATATACATAGATAAATTCAGAAATATTTTCGTATATATCTGTTATTATTTTGTTATATCACACCTTAAGTAATTGTCAATATAGTGACTGATTTGACACCTTTTAGTTTCTTCAATGTTTTTCTATTGTGTTATATTAACAATATTTTTAAAATTTTAACTGTTTTTATACAATTAGTTGTAAGACTAAGTAAGCAAAATATATAATTTGAAGTAAATTAAAATATAAGATACATTTTAAAGCACATGCAAAATGAATGATTTTATATGGAAGGAGTATACATGCATATATATACATATGTACATATATTTGTATATTCGTAAAATTTTAATTTTATTTTCTAATACATTTTCATATCATATGCAAACTATCAATATATATATATTTATATATGTGATGCATATTACTTAGATAGTATTGTTTTTTAGAATATTTGTGGATTCGCTTTTTTAAATATTTCAATTTTTTTTAAAAAAGATTTATGTAAAAAAAATAAAAAAGTATGAATTTTTTTTTTTCTTTTTATATAGTTCTCTCTATAAATACAGCCAACGTTTCAAAGTTTCTTACACCTTTTCTCAGAGTGGAATATTATTATAACTCTAAAGCAAACTTCGAAACGTCGGCGATATTATTTTAATTTTTAATTGTTTAATTTTAATACTATTCTGTTATTTATATATTCTTTCTTATGTGTAGAATCTAATCTAGGTACGTAATACTGAGAAAGTCATGCTAATGTTACCACACAATTCACACGGGCGGGACCAATATTTTGTGAATAGAAGTTGTAATTTAACGTCATTTTTAAGACGGAAATGACTACTATATTTAATAGAAGCTAATATATTTCATAAAGAGGTTTTCGAAAAGTAATGAACTACAGCAATAAAAATTCCTTTTCATATTATTTTAATTAATTGAATTTTTGGCTGACCATAGAGCTGTTTCGAGTATTGCCAAATATCCACCATTAGTGGTCTTGGAAATAATTCTTATTCCTTTATAATTTCTTTTTGAGACTACAAGTACCAGGAATCGAACTTGTGTCCTGTCAAATTTAAAATAAAATAACAACTAATTTATAATTTTTTAATTTTATGCACATAAAATAGAAATATTATTCTTTTGAAATAAGTTTTTATTAAAATTGTCACCTATTAGCACTGATTTCTTTCACTGAATAAATACAAAAACCCTCATTTTCTTTGGCTTGGAGTTGCTTGATCAACATTTGATTAGATTACATATCATCTATAAATATAATCTGTAAAATATGCATAAATTCTTCGCCTATCAGTGAGACTATGCACATTTCTTCAGACCGGGAAATACCGGCGAGAGTTGCAAAACGAGCTCTTTGAAGAATGGAATTTCACGCAATAACAAAGCGGTACCGATTATTAACATAAGCCGGCATTTGTTTTTAGCAAAAGCTAGAATATTTATGTTTCTAAAATATCTATTTTATGCGAATTTATCGCATTTTTAATTATAAATTCACATAATAACCCTGAACTTGAAATATAGACAACGAAACTTGTCTCTAATAACGAAAAAACGATAATATAAAAGTCAACGCATGGGCACTTGAAACGCCTATTGTCGGTTTGCGCTTGGCACCGCGCAGTGTAATTCGAATCTCAACTGGCTCACAACAGTCTGAAGCATTGAGGCGCTGAAACTTCGATTGAGGAAGCAACTAGAAACGTCGTCAAGTGTTGTTAAATTTCAAACAAAACTCAAACAAAACTCAAACAAAAAAAATCAACAGTAATGTTTAAATTTTTTACTGTAAGTTAAATATTCTCATCTGAAAAATAATACAAAAAAAAACGGTGTGCAAACATGATAATGTTGATTTTAAACACAAAATAAATTAAAATTCCTAATAAAAATGTCAAAATGTCTATTAAAAATTGATTTAAATTATATATAGAATCCGCTTTTGTTAATTATTGTAAACACTTTGTTTCAATATTTCAAACCTTTTTAATTATTTGTGCACTTATACACTAACTCATACTTTATTGTAGTTAAAATTCTTTTTTTAATAAAAATAATTTTTTTAATTCAATTAAGATTCTCTGCCTCGTGGGCTTAGCTACTGCTGCGAACTTTGGCTATAATTACCAGAGTGCGGTCAGTTCACAAACGCCAGTTGCAACTGGCATTGGCAACATAAAAACAGTGCAACCTGCCGCTAGTGCGCAACATTTGCAAACTGCACCTTCAACTGTTGATTTCGTGAAACATTTTTACTATTTTTCCGCACCTGAAGAGAAATTAAGTCAACGAGAGGTCATACAACATGCGGCGTCGACACCGGTGCAGAAGAAATTAAATGTTGTTGTCATAAAAGCACCAGAGAATCATAGTTACCAGAAGGCAGTACAACAGTTGGTGCCGAGTGCCACCAACGAACAAAGAACACAAATTTATGTGCTTAACAAGGAGCCCAGTCATGCTGCCTCTGTGAATCAGCACAGGCAAGTACAGTATGTGCAGCCAGTGCAGCATGTGCAACATAAACCAGAGGTACACTTCATAAAGTATCAGACCTCAGACGATGTACAACGTATACAACAGAATATATTACAGCAGTACGGCATTTCACCAGGACAAGTGCATACCGTCACTGCTCCAGTTGTTAACTTTGTTGGCAGTAGCACTCCTGGCAAGAGTTCATATCAAACTGCTGCCACAAATGTTAATCGTGCTTATTTAGCACCGAACACTAAAGTTGATAACAATTATGCTAAGAACTTTTTGCCCAATGGTGTTGATGTTGTACCCGGAAGTTCCTATTTACCACCAGCATTGGTATTATAAGTGTTCCGTGGAATTTTCTTTCAATTATTAAAATTTAATGAATTATGTTATGATTTATTTTATTTTTATTTTAATTTTTTTTTTAATTACTCACATTCCAGCTGCCATTTAGACTTGTTTTTTTTTTACTAGTTTTGTATAGAAAAGCTTAATTGTAAATAAAATATGTAGTATTTAAATTGAGTTTTAGCGAATAAAATAGTAACCATAATATATATGTAATAACATGTTATTATAAAATACAGCATTTAAAAAAAAATAAATTTTTATTATATATGTATATTATTTGTTTTTTTATGTAGACAATAAATAATTTTAAATTTAACATATTTAAGTAAATATTTTTCTAAATAATTTTTGTTCTAATAATATTCTTACCATTCTTACTTGTCGCGCAACTAATGTGGTCTATTGTGCTGGACCCAGTTGTTTTAACCTATCACTACGTCATGGTTTTAATTTATGAACATGAACACCTTTTCTTTTCTTTATTCCAGTTGTAATATGAGGCAACGAATTTGTGCTCAAGATAGATAAAAATTTCAAATCTTCCACTTAAAGTCTCAAATTTCTTGATCTTCAACTAGGTATTTCATATAATTTGACATGAAAGCATCTTGATAGTCCTGATAGCATGGATTCCTGCTCCATACTATTTACTAATAATGTCATATTTGTTGAAACAATACTTTTACGGTTAGCACAAATAATTCTCTTATCTGTAATATATATAACATATATTATATATATATACCGTATGCTTTTATATATATATATAAAAGCAACTGTTTCAAAATGTGTCTTAGGACCCATTCTAAACACATCGTTCAGTGAGCTGATATGATATCACTCATGTAACGTATTCTTGGCAACAGAGCGGGATAACAAAATTTTCATTATATCTAGTTAATAAAGTTTATAGGTACTAATTATAATCTAAATTTTGCTTAATTGAAACGTGATTTTATTACCGGTAAATAAAAAAAATAAACAAGTAATGGTAATACGATTGTAGATTCTTTGAAAAATTAAACGAATTGACTGCTCGTTAAATTCATAATCCCAAACCAATTGTTTGGAAAAACATTGTTTTATCTCACAAAACTATTATAAAGCTTGTGTAAACACATGGTATATAATTGAGGAACTGTGCAATGCTATATAATTTTAACTCTAATATTTAAGTTCCTTAATATCATCAGTCAAAAAAATGCTCACAACAAATCAACAAAATACAATAGATAGATACATAGAATAGATAGAAGCACAATAATAGCTTAGTTTTAAATCTAACAGATAACAGTTTAACAACACAATTTCGAAAGAAATTTAAATACTTGAACTGCTAGATAGTTTTGGGTACTGCTATTATCATTTATTGTATATAGCAATATATATTATAAATAGAATATAATAGTGAGTTTCATTGTAAGCTTCTATTGTTGAATAAACTTATTTATTGTCTTACTATAGTTATTATTATGAATGGACATAATATTGGTACCTTAATGTATAAATTGGTTTTAAACCCTGAGTTTTTCCTAACACAATAGGCTCATTGTAAGTGGATCCACTAGGGATCGCCGTTATAACCTAACCTATCCTTATGTATGTATAATATTGGCTATAAAGTGTACATAAGGTAAATATATTGGTTTCTTACTGTGCACAGAGTGATTCAATAAGTTTTTGTTTCTTAATAAATAGTAGTGTTTGTCCTTCTTTTGGGAGTTATTCCCTATGTGTGTCTTAATAGTGTTTGTCCTTGTTTTGGGACTTTTAAGTCAAGTAAATAAATTTGTTATAATCTTTGTTAAGCATGGACATAATACCTTTAAAATCTGTAGTACTGTTTTAAGTTCTACTTTTTCAATAAACTGTTGTTTTTGTTGTGTGTTTTATTAGAAAGTGCAGGTGAAATGCTTTCACCGAGTAGTTAGCTGTGTTCTGCTACTTTGTAAAATACACAAATTTAATTCTATTAAATTCTTAAATTGTTGGGATGATAATTTAACCAACTGAGTTTAGTTAGAGATTCTACTAAAAGTTTTTTTTTTGATAAATTAAAATAATCTTTATATGGGCTTAAGTTATAGATCACTACAATCAAGAATATTACTTATTTTATTAGGACGGATTCTTTGACACTATAGTCGAAAACGTTGGTTAAATTTTAGATGAATCTATATTCCAGTATTCATGTAGATCATAAATGGGCTTTTGCTCTTATAAGAGCTACAGCTCTTATTAAAAAATGCTAGCGCTACTAATATTTCGGTTTGAAACTGAATTTTTTTTGCTTGTAAATACGTCATATATTTTATACAAGAATTTTAAATATTATAAAAAATTGTTAAATCATAAAAATACTGATATAAAAATTGTTTATACGTAAATGTTTATTATTCACACATTTATGTTTCGAAATTGATAAGACATCGATTCATAGAAGCACGTTGTGCAATATCCGACTTGTGACTCAATCGCAAGAAATATAGCATTTATAAGTACATTATTTGTTCGATTTATTATGAGTGCTAAATATTTAAACATAGAGTAAATTCTGAAAACTATAAATTGATAAAACAAATGAAACTTTATTTTATGCTTGTTGGAGAATAGAGTAATTTTTTTAAAGAGGAATGTACTACAATTAACTATAATATCGTGCAGCTTATTAAATTTATTTTTCCTTCATCGATTGATTTCTTTAAACAATTGCACCAATAATCGAACAAAAAGGCTCTCTACTCACCAATTCGGTTTTCACTTAGAGCATAGCACTTTTTTGCTGGTTCATAGATTAGTCAAATAAATCCATAGAGAAGAATAAAATAGATGAGAAGAATGTTGAAATAAAATATTTCGGGCATTTTATTGGGTGAAGTAAGTCGGCATTCTTTTTAAACTAAATCGCGAATTATTGCTAAATATTTTACATATTTGAAATTTTACCTAGTTGACATGACTTCAATACGTAGAAGTCCTGAGTTTCTAAATATGGCATATAAGTACCAACGTATTATGTTTTGTATACAACAGACCTTCTACTCACCGAAAAAGGTGTGACTGACACATTTGTTTATGCTAAGGCATCTTCCTTATTTGATAGTAATCCATGGAGAGCATCGATAAAACCATAGCTATATATTCACAATATAACTATGTGGTTGGGAGACTGAAGAATCAGATCAACTGAAGTGTGAAAGTCCATCAAGGTCATTTTAACCACCAGCTAATCTACTTATTTATTTATATCTAACGACTCTACACAAATGATTTTGACAGTAATAACATATTTTTGAGTATTCACCACACGATATATTGCGTATTGGTTCTAATACTTAATAATATTGTACTCGACTGGTATTTAGTCGATATAATAAATCGTTATTGAATTAAATTACTTCAGGTAGATGAAACAAAATTTTGGACAATACAAACTTTTACAAAACGAAATGGTCTCAACTTTAAATAAAAAAATTAATCTCAGTCGGTGTACTAAATTGCCATTGGTTTAATTCAAGCTTCTGCATTATAATAGTATATTAAAAACCGTTTGAATATATGGACCACAAAAACATGATACTGCTGCAGATACAAATCTGGAAATATTGCAATGCTTACAATCCCTAACATTTTGCTAAATCATAAAAATACTGTAATATATTATCAATAATCATTTGAACAGCTACAGTTTTATATAATTAACGTAACAACATCCAACCTGTGCCTGGGTTCAACCTAGTGTCAGCTTTATATGTCTTCAAAAGTCTAAGCATTAAATCTTGTAGGAACCTACTTGAAATTAGTTCTAAGTATGCACCATTTTTCCATTTATTCACAATTGATAACATTTGTTTCGAATAAAAATCTCAAAGAACATATTAGTTGTGACTAATATTAGACGGATGCTCATTAACTAATAAACAAAAATATTAAAAATAACTCATATCGCCCTACTATTTATATAGTTGCATATATACCTTATGGTTTGTCTTATCAAAAATAAACAATGTTATTTCCCTTACTTTTTCCCTGTTTTCCCTCTCTCATTGTCTCTTTCTTACTCTTTTATTCTCTCTCTGCACTAAGCATAAAATTGTTACAAAGTTAATCAACTATTAGTAATAGACTATTACTTAATATAATAAGTAAAATTATATTTTGAAGTCAGGGTCACGAAACTATACAAAATTTGTACTCAACCGGTAGTAGTTTTAGTCAGATTATTAATATAGCAATTCACATAAATAATTGCAACTTATTATATATTTGTTATGGTTGTGAATTTCTCATTTTCAACTTAAATAAAAATAAATAACAAAACTTAGTGACGTCACTGTGTCGATCAATTGAGAAGTGACTTACTCATTCATTCCAACAAAAAGCTGACCACAAAGAAGACTACTTATCAAGAACTTTGATAAGTGCGGCATTAAACATTTTTTACTATATTATATATTATTTATTACCTCAGTAAACATCGATTTGTTTAAGCAAATATGCAGAAAAAATGTTAAGGTATTTGAGAACATAAGTCAGCACAAATATTGGTGCTCTGAACTCAGGTAAAGTGAATAACTGAATTAGTTCAAATTAAGTATCGAGCGCGGACGCCTCGCATTGCACGTCTCGACAATAACTGACGAGTAGACAATTTACAAAAATGTGATTAATACAAAAAATGATAATATCTTAAAGCCACAAATAAACTCAAACAAAAGCGAATTTATAAAAGATTAATTACACACTTATAAAGATACACATTTTTAGAGCCAACCAAAAAGAAATAAGATAGTGCTTGAAAAATGAAGTTTCAGATACTAATATTGTTTGCAGTGATTTCTTTTACAAGTGGTCGCAAAGTAACAATTCGGGAAATGCAAGACTATAACATAACAGACTTTAACAAAACTCCAGAGTCCAGAGAAAGTAAAGAAGAGCAAATTGAGCCATTAATAAGAAAACATTATTGGGGTCAATTTCCAATGGAACATGAACCTCCTGAACCTCCTGTACTAGTAACTGAAAATAATCATAAAAAGAATACTTCGTCATTGTTTTGTGAACCCAAAAAATTTCGACATAATTACCTTATGAGAGGCGGTAGAGTACGAGAAATGTTGAATACTTGGAAGCGCGGTAAAATTGGAGAAGAAGTCACCTTACATGATTTGTGTTTGAGAGAGAACGGCATGCCCCTCACACTGAAATGTTTATACAATAATAGAACAAGTATTGCAGAATGGGATAGTCATGTGAACTGGCAGTCGCACATGTTGTGTCTGCGAAACACAAGTGAAAAGATCATAAGCACGGAACTAAATACTTTGCATAATGAAATTTTGGAAAATAAACGCTTGCATAAAGGAAAAGCCGGCCGGAAAGAAGTTACTGAAAATGTCAATATATTGCTAGAGCAACCGGATTACAAAATATTGCCAGCTGATGTGCATTTCACAAATAAAATACTGCAGGCAGTATCAGCAGAAGGAGCCGATGCTGAACTAACTGATGACGTGATCAGCATATGCAATACCATCATGACGAAAGATCCAAGTATACTACGTAAAACTGCTGAATTAAATTCTACTAATGAGCTATTGGAAACTTTTGAAAGGTACATGGATAGCCTGTCCTCAGAACTTGTACCAACTAGTCGTTGTGGTATAGTAGTAACAAACACAACAGCCACCAACAGCACACACATCGCTCACCATGTGGAGACTATTGATCGAGCGCATATTGGTGTGCTTGCACAAATCTCAACGAATATCACTGTTATTCACATAAACCCTAGTTGTGCCAATATTTCGGGTTTGGCCATTTATGATTATGGTAACTCAGTGCACCCAACTGTGCCACCAACCATTCTAATGCATAACGCTATCGGGAAATTTCGTTTTCGGTTTGTTTATTTGAATGAATCAGCAAATGAGTTAATGCATGAGACCGGACTACAAGTGGCAACATTTGTGCCCTTATCGCTCTGGGAATACTTACGTACAAATATCGTGCAACCAAATAAGCCAGCCACAATAGTATTGAAGATATATACGAATGATTCACTTTTTGTGGAACAAAGTGAAGTGCAGACACAAAAGCCATTCAGCAAAATATTGTCAATCTCCATACCGGGTTATTCAGGTAACTTTTGTTTAGGTTTTCTTTAAATCAATCAATATCAATTGCTTTAATTTCATTTAGTCACCTTTCCGGAATACTTACCCTTTATTTTACGTAATGAAAATTATGGTACTGCTACTAGCTCAAACATAAGCTCCAATTGTGGTTACTGGAATTATTCTACTTGGGTTAGTCAAGGTATTGTGAAGCAAACGCAGGATAAAGCTGTTATTTTGTGTGGAACAAATCATCTAACTCCCTTTTCATTTTTGCTTGGTGGCAGCTATAGGCAAAATGACTTGAACGGTGGAGTGCTTATAACCCCTGCTAATCAGCGTGCATTGGATATAATAACACTGTTAGGTTGTACATTATCATTACTAGGCTTACTGGGTATTTGGTTAACTGCAGTGATTTTCAAAAGTTGGCGCAAATTGGCTTCAACTAAAGTCTTGCTTAATTTGTGTGCTGCTTTAACTCTTCAAATGGTGCTTTTCATCTTTGTGAATACTGATGACATGGCTGAAGAGTTGGTCAGGGAGGGCAGCTACGCTAATTGTATGGCACTCGGTGCTTTAATGCAATACTCAATTTTGGTGTTGTTCTCATGGATGTTAATAATTGCTTTTCTGCAATTTCAACGTTACGTTACTGTGATTGGCATCGAACGTCCTCGCCATTACATTTTAAAATCAGCACTTGCTGCCTGGGGTTTGCCAATTATTCCCACACTTTTAGTCTTATGCATTGATCCACATTCGTATGTACCAACAGCGTATCAACTGCGAACAGACAGCGGTGTATGTTATCCATCTGGACATGGCCTGCACTTTGGCGTCATACTGCCTGTCTCTTTGATTGTCTTGGCGAATTTAATTATTTTCATTTATGTTTTCTATAGCATTTCACACTCACTTAATCAAACGTTACAGCGACAGGAACGTAAAATGGTCGTGAAACAAATACGTCTATCTATTTTACTCTTCTTTTTGCTAGGACTCTCGTGGATATTTGGGATATTTACATTCATGAAGGCCGGCATTGTGTTTGCTTATCTCTTCTGTTTGACAGCAACAATTCAAGGCTTCATTCTATTTATTTATTTTATTTTATTGGACGAATTGCCCAGAAATGCCTGGTTAAATCTCATTTTCAATGATAGAAAACCGAAGAATGTTGTGAAGTCAACCGAACTACAGTCTATCAGTACGAATACCACCGGCACTACGAGTGATAATCAACAGAATTAAATGAACAAATTAGTTTTAAGTGGAAGAAGTAATTTATTAACGTTTCTGTATGTTATTTCATATAAAATTTATATTAAATATATTTTTTTATTTTTAATCATATCAAGTCTTAGTCATATTTTTACTTCATAAGCTTACAAAATTTTTTATGATGTTAGCCTCTATGTGTTTGTGCTAAGGAAGTCTTCTGTCAAAGCGAGCTCCAAGTTAAGAAAAATATTTGCTTGCAAAATAATGGTACCATTAAAGATAATTTAAGAGCACAGATCTTGCATTTACGCAGATACGCCAGTTTTTATACCGGATTTAGGTTGAGATATATGTTGAGGTAAGAGCGTATAATGGCTGTGCACGTAGGTTTACAAGTCTGAAAGAAATAAAGATTATAGAACTTGCTCCAGAACACTGATCTAAGGTCAAAAGTAACAGAGATTTTGAGGCTTTTGTGGAGTTTTCCTCACTTCTTAAGTACGAACTATATATCTTATAATAATTTAATGTTGTAAATTAGGACTTTATGCCATACTTTGTAAAATGCTTAAACTCCATCAAGTATAATTCCAAAGCACTATATTTTGTCTTCGAAAGCTTTACGCATTTTGTTTGTAAGGCCATTCGCTGGCTTTACAATAACATAATCTAATCAAAATCTAAATTGTTGTTGGGAAATTATATTGTTTGGATGTAGGTAAGGAGAAAGCTTTTACGGAAGTGTTTTCTCAAATAACTTTACCAGAGTTTAAAGAAGACTTATAGGTCTATATAATATATCCAATATAGGATTCTTATTAGGTCTTAGTATTATGATTGTTTAATGTGCCTTTCAACTGACTGCGAAAAATCGGGTTAACTGAATATATTATTTTTGCTAAAATAAAGTCATAATCTGCAGATCTCAAAATATTAAATTTAGTTTTTATAACCTGCTGGATTTCCTTACTATAAAATCTGATAAGTTCATATATCAAAGTCAAAGGTTACAGTGAAGCTCGCAAATATTTTGAATATTTTCATATCTTCTTCTAGTGCAGGTTTAGTCTTTCTTTTAGCATCAGCACTATTAAATAGAATAGCAGAAATCTAGAATATTTTTGTCTAAAAAATATCAAGCTTATATCGTACCTGAATTGTGACATTGGCGATCTAAATCTGTCTCATACTCGTCTTAATCGTATTTTCGTTTTTACTAAATGTTTAATTGTAGTGGAATTATTACCACATTTCCCAGTGACTTGTTGAACCTAGAGATAGACGTAGCCTGTTTATTTACCAATATTAGTGTAGAATTAAATTCTTCCAAAGTTGTCTCAATGTCAATAGCAGTCAATAGCATATATTTTTTGTTGATCCGAATTTATAGACTTTTTTGTATATCAAATGGGAAATAAGTTGATTGACCCGTAGATACAATATTAAATTTTTGCCAAGTAAATTATAGAAGTCAATAAATTGAGCTTCAATAATTTGAAAACTGTGTGCGCATTAACCAGCACTTCAACAAATTGTATGCTCTTACACGTAACTTGAAGGTGGGATCAGTATATTCCTCCAATGCATGATGTTTATTACTGACTTTCATTAATACATCCTGGTTACTAAAGTAAGGTTTAAATTTTGGAATAGGAAAATTCTTTTTACTTGTCGGATGTATTTCCAAAAATAATAGAACATCAATATTTTAGTCGGTTAAAAAATTTTTAATTCAAGTTTGTGCTGGCGAAGGTCGTTACATTTCCACAGGTAGGTCCTTGTGCTGGCGAAGGTCGTTACAGTTCCACTGGTAGGTCCTTGTGGAATATAATTTTTTGTTGAAATAAATTGGAGTATTCAATTTTATATTTCCACAATTTCTCGTATTAAGACTTGCATGGAGTACACAAGATTGCTATAAATTGACTAAAATGTGTACCCGTAACTTTAATTCTTTGTTGATTATTTTTCTCTGATTCTGAAGTTGTTTCCTTTTGAAACGATTTTAGTTACATTACCATATGATAGAACAGGGTATATTTCGTTAGAATCAGATTATTATAACAAGTTGGACTGTACTAAGCATTACGTAGCAGTGGTGGGTCATCGTCGGCGTTTTTAGCATGTAGACTTGTTTTATGTTTAAGCTCTGCATATATTGGACAAGCATAGTAGTGTAGATTTCTGCTGCAGTTACTGCATTTCTTAACATTTTTTAATTTTTTTTACTTTCTGCTATCTAATTTCAGTGCAGTTCTATACAATGGTTGTAGGTTTTTATTTTTATTCTTCATATTATAAAGTCAAAACACGTACTAATCGACATAACACAGCTAAGTATTGAAAGCAGTATATTGAAACCCAGTTTGCTACTAAATTGGTAAAAATATTTTCTCCAGTCGGAAGGTTTCTGTTAGGCTTTTAACTTTAAGTTTTTTAGTTCAATTTAGTCAGAATATGTTAAAATAGCAAACAAAACATGAAGCAATGTGTTCACATGTCGAACTACGTTGAAGAGTAGAGAAGAGGATATGTTCTGAAGAGAAGACAGCAACTGTTAAAACTTGTGCACCACTTATTGCTCTACACAATTACCGTACTGACCAGATACACTCTCATTGGTAGGGACGCCGACTAGTTAAAGGTTCCCTTAAACGATTTTCATAGCTGCTGGTCAAAAGTGGAAGAAAAAAGCGTTATCCATCTACTCTGTCGCTTTTTGGTATCCGCCAAAAGGTGCATATCTGAAATCTCCTTTTCTAAAATGTCTGTACCATATCGCGACTATAGACATTAAAGATTTTTCGTGATTCATTAAAGTCAGAAATAACAATATAATTAACAAGTTGTTTTCCTAGTTTGCCCTCATAATATGGCAAAAATCTTGAATATTGCTATCTAAAAAGATCTAAGCCTTTCAAATTCCAACTTCCTTTCAAATTTCATGTGAAAGCAAGACATTGCATCAGTAGCTTAACGATCTCAAACAAACTATATTTGTAAAAATGAATATCATTATACAATATATAATATAATATTAGGTGTGAAAAAATAAAAGATATGCGTTTAATCAATTCTTTTCATTTAAGTATAATATTAAAGGTATCCTCTATTTCAGTAAAGGTGTTACTCTATATTCAAAACTTATCCTAACATTCACCACAACCAAGAGATATGAGACAAGACAAAAAACATAGCATTATTTTCGATATTTCCATTTTTAGAAAAATAAAAAATTGATAAAAATATACATAAATTGATACAGTTATAATCTCATTTTTGGACTATAGGTAACATCCCTGACACCAATCATCAGCCATACTAGGTGATATTTTGTTTTATCAAACATAAGCAATGTTGCCTAGAAAAGAACTATGTCTAGATTGCGGAAATAAATTACAATTAGAAACCGGTTTCAGTTGATTTTTAAATACATAATCGTACTTGCTACTAAATTGGTTTTTTAGATTACATATATATGACGTATGTATTTATATTTATTTTTATATTTCTATATTTTTTATATTTTATTTTCATTTGAACGACAAAACTGGGTGACTGGGTGATGACTTAGTCATACGTGTAAAAAATTGAAAAACTTATCAAGAAATTTTTATTATTTTATCTGGAATTTACAAGAAATGTAAGGAAAGATTTTTAAATATATTATAAACATATTTGAGGACAAATGCTTTAGCATAAAATTATTAGTTCATATGAAAATTAGTGATTAGTTCAATTCTAGTAACGAGCGTGGACGCCTCGCATTGCACGTCTTGGTTATAAGTGCCGAGTAGACAATTTACAAAAATCAGATTAATACAAAAAACGATAATACCTTAAAGCCAAAAATAAACTTAAACAAAAGTGAATTTATAAAAGATTGATTACACACTTATAAAGATACACATTTTTAGAGCCAACCGAAAAACTTAAGATAGTGCTTGAAAAATGAAGTTGCGGATACTAATATTGTTTGCAGTGATTGCTTTCACAAGTGGTCGCAAAGTACCAATTCGGGAAATGCAAGACTATAACATTACAGACTTTAACGAAACTCCAGAGTCGAGAGAAAGCAAAGAAGAGCAAATTGAGCCATTAAGAAGAAAGTATTATTGGGGTCAATTTCCAATGGAAACTGAACCTCCTGAACCTCCTGTACTAATAACTGAAAATAATCATAAAAAGAATACTTCGTCATTGTTTTGTGAACCCAAAGAATTTCGACATAATTACCTTATGAGAGGCGGTAGAGTACAAGAAATGTCGAATACTTGGAAGCGCGGTAAAATTGGAGAAGAAGTCACCTTACATGATTTGTGTTTGAGAGAGAACGGCATGCCCCTCACACTGAAATGTTTATACAATAATAGTACAGATATTGCAGAATGGGATAGTCATGTGAACTGGGATTCAAGCAGTGCGTGTCTGCGAAATACAAGTGAAAAAATCATAAGCACGGAACTAAACACTTTGCACAATGAAATTTTGGAAAATAAACGCTTACATAAAGGAAAAGTCGGCCGGAAAGAAGTTACTGATAATGTCAATATATTGCTAGAACAACAGGATTACAAAATATTGCCAGCTGATGTGCATTTCACAAATAAAATACTGCAGGCAGTATCAGCAGAAGGAGCCGATGCTGAGTTAACTGATGACGTGATCAGCATATGCAATACCATCATGACGAAAGATCCAAGTATACTGCGTCAAACTGCTGAATTAAATTCTACTAATGAGCTATTGGAAACTTTTGAAAGGTATATGGATAGCGTGTCCTCAGAACTTGTACCAACTAGTCGTTGTGGTATAGTAGCAACAAACACAACAGCCACCAACAGCACAAACATCGCTCATCATGTGGAGACTATTGATCGAGCACATAT
>NC_051847.1:208813871-208824100 GCF_002237135.1 Teleopsis dalmanni
TAACTTATTTTGTGACTTGTCTATTTAAACTTAAATAAAATTTATTGTAACTAAAATTTCGATGGATTTTTACTATAATTTATTTAAAATCCTGTATGCTGTGACTTATGGCATCGCCCTGTTGGAATCATATATCCTGCCAATCCACATCATCAATTTCATAAGGATTAAATTGATTGATTATGAGGCTACAGCGGTCAGAGTTGATGACCGATGTCTGACTTACATCACATTTTTAAAAATATACGATCCTATTATATCTCCAGTTCAAGTTGTTGATATATTGTTTTTGAAAAACTTTTAATAGCTTATAGTTCGAATCGAAGTTGCGTCTCATCTTTGTACATTTTAATGGAGAAGCGCAATTGATGTCGAAGTATGCCATTTATTTAAATAATTTAAAATATATTTCGCTGTTATGCGTAACTTCTAATATGTACCGAGTTATTTGCAGTATAATTCATTCTAACTAGAAATTATGTTTTATTTTTATACATCCATTAATCGTATAACTAGGTGCAGAATACTTCTTTCATCCCTTCTTATTACTGCAGTTTTCATGATCCCTGGCATGAAGTCTGTAAGTTGCCAACGTGCGAAATAAACCGACACTCTGTATTTAACTTTTTCTTCTCTAATTATTGACCATGATTTCTGACTAAAATGAACATTGATCCCTTAACTATCAGATGGAATGGGGTTGTTAGGAACATACCCTTTAATGTCATTGGCGGGAATCGTCATTATTTATTGAAAATTGATTTTAGTTGGATAAAGATTCACACTGTGATTTATCGAAAAAACAAAAAAAAAAACAAAACGCAATTTTCAAATTTTCTACTATTTTAATAAAGAATATCTTTAGTCACTAAAAAAGTTATTACTTGAAAAGTTCAGTTCACTATCACTATAATTTAAACTCTCAGCGATTGTTAAACGATTATTTATGTATAATGGATAAAGTTGGCCTAAATACATGTTGTTTGAGATGAAAGTTTCTTTTGACTTAATATGAAAAAATAATATGATAACATAATACCTATGAAATAAAATAATAAGATATGAGTAGTTATAAATTCAATTTTTTCAAATCTACAAAGTAGGTTTCAACAACTTTAAAAGGGTATTCTGTAAAACCGTTTTTTTAATTATGATAATTGTTTAGTTAATGAGTAACATATTCCGGAAATAGGTTTGCCAAATTAGTAGCTATAATGTATATCACATGGGATATATGGTATATATCTATAAAAAAATATTAAGAAGAGTCGTTTTATGAAATAATTTAACTGTATTTTTAAAATAAATGCACATAAAATCAATTTCTAAATAACTTTAAAATTTTTCTATTTCTGTTGGCAATAATACTTCTCTACTCCTCAATTCGTAGACTGCAAATTGCTGAAAAGTTTAAAGTTTTTAATTGTTTTGGCAACAATATCCATTTTTCTTATATTCTTCGAAATTTAGTTAAAATTAAAAAAATATCATCGATTTTATGTGCCATTAATGAAGTATCTACTAAGTTTATTGCAATGTTGTCTGCCTATACCAGCCGAAGAGCATTTCCGGGTAGTATATCCGGCCTTTCGAAAGGAGCATAAAATCGTACAAAATTAAACGTTTTACTGTTCGTGCAATTGCCAATGGCGTGTAAATTCGCCATTTATTTGCTCCTTGTGCCGATGCTTCAGCCTCATAATTTACCTTTTTTTATTGGCCATAAAGTTTAGCGTTTAAACGTGAATAACTGCGTTTTTTTCCAGTTTTGGGTGGAAAACTTCAAGTTTCTGTGTATTTTACGTTAAAAATGAATTTAAAAGACTGACTTGCCAATATGTTTAAGTGGTACTTCTCGCACTTTACATTTTTTTTGCAGTCGATATATATACAATATCTCCCACTCATCGCTGACTATAGTGGTCGCATTTTTAGAATTGTTCTTTGTGAAAGAGATTTTGTGATTTGACTCCATGTTACTTCTAAGTTCTTTAATAAGAAACTTTTTAAGTTTATCGATGTTGTTTCATATTTTACAATATAAGTACTTTTAAATTTCTAATGATTGATTACATTAATAATTTCGTTTCGTGAAAAAATAAAAATAAAAAAAAAATGGTTAGTAAATGAATATACATTATAAGGTTACAATATTGCAGAAAGACTTAAAAGAATTTATGTTAAATATAATTTTAGTTAGGAATATTTTGATGCCAGTTAGCAGTTGATTATTTCGAACCCTTAGCTCTGCCTCCTAGTAACGTAAAGAATCGTATCTGCAAATTTTGTGAATGATGAGTTGCAAAAAAGTAGTAAAAATTATAGTATTAATGAGTATAGTAAGTTGTTTTATATTCAATAAAATATGCAATAAATATTAAATAAATAAATAAAAAAATAAAATAAATATTTTTATTTATTTACTTTAATACTACATCTATGACCGCTTGAAGTACAATTTTGGCCGTACTTCAAAAACTATGTGCATTAAAACTATGTCGAGAGTCACTAATAAAGGACAAATAAGGGTAACTAAATAAACTATTTGAATACTAATATATGCATTAAAATAATAATAACAAAGGACTAATAAAGGTAACTAAATCAACTATACTAATATATACGTTTTTTATATATATTATAAAGTAATATATCTGCAGCAATAAAGATTGTGGGAATATCAGCATATATCTGCATAATAATAATATTCATATTCCATTATATTTTATTTAAACTATTTTGAGTTTTGGTGCAGTTAGCTGGTATTATAACTGTAAGAGATAAAAAACTCTTCGGAAGGGAGATGAATAAGCAAGTAAGACCAATGGCAAAAGACCGTTTCATCAAGTAGGTAGATGAATTTTGTTAACCGAATACTTGAACGAAAGAGATTTAAAAACTCGAAAATTTCAGATCAAGGCATAGTTACAAGAGAGTTACAAGATATTCAGTCAGTATTCATACTTTAAAAAAATATTTATGTTGCATTAAAATTTGACTTTTCATGGAATGACTTTTGCTACGATTATTACTAAAAACTTTTTGTACTAACAACATTAAATATAAACAAACTGAAACAAATATTGGATATCTGTTGACTGAAATTGTTGACAGAGAATCACGAATTATTTTCCTACTACTATTAAAGAGTCCACTAAGGACCTAAAACTACTGGACATACTCTCTCCATTTATATCTATATCTTGCTTTAATTAATCTTTATATTACTTTCAGCATCTTCTGCTATTACAGATCGAATTTTATATTTTGAGCAATATTTCACAATTAATTAATGAAATTTTACAGACCCTATATTGAAAACACTTATTAATTTACTGCAGGAAAATAACTGAAATTTATTTTTTTGTTTAGTTTGTAGACCTTAAAATATTTTTGATGTACTCAATCTGTAAATCTAGGAATTATATTCTGCATTTTAAAATGTAAGTTAATTTCCTCCGTTCCAAAAGTTCGGCAAATTACAAAAGAATTTACGCAAAACCTCAGCTTCATTTGTGTAAATTTTCTTACGATCACGAAAAGATTGATCGTAACGAAGCTTCTGTGCTGGATCAATCAATGTGGTATACGCTTTGTTTATTTCTTTGAAGACTTGCTCAGCCTTGGAGCGCTTTGTAACACTGCTACTGGCATGTTTATCCGGATGATACAAGAGTGCTAGTCTTTTGTAAGCTTTTTTAAGATCTTTTTGAGTTGCTGACTCACTTATACCAAGTATGGAATAATAGGATAATTGAGAACAACATTTCAGATCGAATTTTGCATTGCAGAGTAATACCCTGATTTCTCGACAAGCACATACTTTTGAAGCTGCTTCAAAATCAGCAACAGAATCCTTGTACATTCCCAACTTATTGTAACACCGACCGCGCAAGATGTATGCCTTGAAATATTCCCTTCTTAAAATGAGCGCATTCGTGCAGTCATCAATTGCTTTCTCATAGTCTCGAAGATTATAATAACCTAAGGCACGATTGTGTAGAAATTTATAGCTAAATGTCATATCATCCTTATCTAGATTTAAACCCTGAGTATAAAGTGCTATTGCTTCATGAAATTTATATTGCATGAAAACTTGATTACCTCTTTCTTTCAACTCATTAAGTTTTTGGATTTTTTCTACAAATTGCTGCGATTTTTTGTGTTCTGGACTTAATAGCAATACATGCTTGCATCGATCAACACCCATATGCTGATAGCTTTTAAAGTAGCTACTTAGTCCGGTAACGTAATGTGCTCCACTGCAATTGCAGTCAGTATGTAGAACACTTGCAGCATCTCTAACGGCCATGTCCGATTGTTTCATATAAGCCAGGCACTCAGTGTGAAGGATACGATATCGAATACAGCCAGGTGCACATTTCATTGCACATTTCAAGTCTTCTAATGTATCTTTAAAGTCCTTAGCATCTAAACTAGAACTTAATTTTGTATCTATATCACGTAACTTTTCAAATTCAGAAGTTAATTCGCGTATACACCTAAAATTTTTACCAAACTTCTCGTAGATCGTTTCAAGTGCTTCTTCTGCAGCAGATATGTCACCAAGGGTTATATAGCACCTCACTAAATTTATGTGCGCTTCCGCATCGTTACTATCTAGTTCTAAAGCAATGAGTGCGTCACCAAGTGCACTCTTGCAATTCTCAAGTTTTAGAAGACAGCCGGAGCGGTTGGAATACACAGAACCCAAGTTTTGACATAATCCGGAAAATTCTGTTATGACAGCGTTGTAATCATGTAAAGCAGATTTATAATCTCTATCTTCATAAAGTCTATCGCCGCTGCTTTTTAAAAATTCGGCACTCAATGTATTGGCTTCTTTTATAAGGTCGTCAACCTCTTCAAATAAATTTTGAAATTCTTGCATTTTAACGATTTACAGATTTTTTGCCAAATCTAAAATTCGAAAGTAACTAAAGCCGGAAAATTTTTTAAATGAAATATGTTTTTATTTGTATAAGCATAAATTCTGACAGAATATTACAATTTTAATTTTTTTCTTGGCCAACTTCGATTTGAGTTACAGAAACATCTCCGAGGTTGCCAAGTCGTTACAAATTCTTCTCCTACTCGCATCACATAACTTTGGATTCTACATTTACACTAAATGCGGTTTTGATATAGTATTTTGTGGATATCTTTACATTACTACTTTTTGGTATCTTGTATATAATATACATTTACATATATAATTTGTACAATTTTAAAAATTATACAAAATTTCACTATATAAAGTAAACAATAAAATATTTCTTCTTGATATGATAGCAAATTGTACTCAAATAATTTTGAAAACGAATTGCCTAATTCTGATATACAATAAAATTTGTTAAAAATACAATCAGTTTGTTTGCTGCTTAATTAAAGGACTCCTAATATAAAGTTTCGAGTTCCTTGGTGATTTTAGTACTTAAAAGATTTTGTTACATATTCATGTGTGACATATCATCAACCATTTGCGATATATGTCAGTTTCGGTTTTTTTTTGTTTGGGTACAAAAATAATATTTTGTTTATATATTTGATATATGCGTATTTTACATCTGTTAAGTAGACACCTATTCACAAGCATATAATTACATTGATATAAATAAATTAAAAAAATTTCATCTCTTATTGTGATCTATGTAATAAGTCATTACTAAATTAATTTATAGGAAGTTGACTATTATGGAGTATGTCAGTTACTAAATTCTCTTGCTTTATTACACTTCGTTAATGTCCTAGCAAATTATAATCCTTTCTCTAAAAGTATTTACAAAAGTCTCTCCAAATCTTCACTTTCAGCTTCACTAGTGAATGAGTCCGTATCTGTAAAGTAGTCATCACCTCTATTGCGTCTACAGCATATCCGACGGCTGATTTCATCATCACTCCAGTGCTCGAACTCCTCCTTATGGTGCTCCAATAACATAAGTGATGGAAACAAGCTATCGCATCCACCGCAACTAGAATTAGAGAAGGAAACATTTTTATAAAACTTATTTAGTTCTTGCATACAACTGACATTAAATTAATTTATAAGTACGAGGTGCAAACTAAAATTTCGGCACTATAACATTATTTCAACTGTCATAAAGGCATCAATATTTTATTTCGATCTGTCAATCTCTTTTTTGTATGTGGTTTCTTGAGTTAGTGCTTTTGTGCACTTTTACTCTTTTGTGTCCGGGGGGCTTATCCCTACCCCACACTAAGCTTTAACTATACTGGAATTTATATCGTTTATCGTTTAACTGATGATGGGCCATAGGGCAGCATATCTTCCTGTGGGTACTGAGGTGGACTTAAAGCTTGTTAGGGCGGGTTTGGGCAGCGTATCAACTTTTGAGAATAATTTTAGGGTTCTATCTCTAATAAATTTCTTTTTTTCTAACAAGTGATTTGAAGTTGACGTCTTAGTAAGTTTTGAATGGCAAATGGTGGACAGTTTTCTGAGATTAAATTCTTTGAAAGAAAGATTCAAAACACCGGCAATGATTTCTTTAAAACAAGTTCTAGAAACCTCGCAAATGAACCTCATTAACGATATCCAAAAACTGTAAGAATTAATACCAAAAACCTCAGATATATAAATTATGTTTAAGGAAGATTTTCTGTTGACTAAGAGGAAATTTGTAGAAGTTGTGTCTAATTTTACATCTAATTTTAAATTTTAAAGTCTGTGTGTAAAAAATGGATGTGGTATTTCCTGATAATAGCAAAAATATACTTAAATGAAGTTTTGTCAATAATATTAGGATCGCTTTAAACCCGATAAAATGGGGTTTGTCCACCATTGTAATACAAAACAAGTGACTTAGAAGTAGATGAAACTTGACTCTTTAGTTTCGACGCTTTGATGGCCTAAAATAGAGTAAAAAGTTACTGATGTTAGCTTTTGAGAATACAAAAGTAATTTTTTTTTGGGTAGATTACACCAAAACTGATAACACCATAAGCATAGATTACTATTGTCACTTTCAGCATGCAAAAATAGTCAAAGATTCGGGACTATTTCGCTGATCTTTAGAAAAATAAATACAGAGATGAGTTATATTTATGGGAGTATCGTTGGATTAAGTATATTGAAGTTAATGAAGATTATACTAAGAAATTAAATCATTTTTGTTAATAAAAATTTAATACCATTAGTTCATCCATACCATGAACTTATTGAAAACTCTTGTATAATTCTTTCATGTGTCATAGTCAAAGAACAAGGATTTGGTTAAACATTCAAGTTAATATGAAATTTTAATCACAACAGTTTGGATTTTAATATAGACACTGCTTATTAAGTTAACATTGAAGAATGCTATTCGTTGAAGAATGCTGTACTAAATACAGGCGTAGTTATAGTTACTATATACTTAGATAAAACAGATATATATTCTCATATGATATCATCTTAAAAGTCACCATCCATTGCTATAAAATTTATTAAAACTAAAGATAATGACTTCATCTCTGATTATTTTATTTTTTGATTTATTATTCTAAAGATTAAAACAATTCTACAATTTATTTATTTATTCTAATCATTTCGCTTTGTTTATTTGTTTTCATATTTTGGTCAAAGCAATCAATTTCTATCTTCAATTTTGTCCTAATTTTATTTTTAGCTACTGTTTACAGATTATTTTTTATGTATTTTTTGCTCCTTAACGAAACACCATTCACCAGGAAACACTTCCAAATATCAGAGATGGTGGGGATGTTGACCTTCAATATTCATAAATTTTGCTTTATAAGTTTGTCAGGGACAAATAAATAATTTCACAGGATTTGTCAATAAGGATGTTCTATTGTTTTTGTTATGCAAAGTATAGCCTATAGTATCCTTCTCCTTTAATTTTGCCATTGAGATTTTTTTTCCTTTTGGCATTAATTGCGTCATGAATGCTAATATAATTACAAATAAGTCCACTTGAGTAGTTGATGCCTAACTGAAGTATTATTACACAACAACATATGCTGGAACACATAATTCCATTGTTAACATTGTCCAGAATTGCTCTTGTAAGTTGTTCTAAGCTGCCGTTAAGGATACACTTCAAGTGTGGGTTTGACTTTTCTTGACAGTTAATTATTTTGTTGTTTCAGCAACTGACGTAATTGCTTAAGAAATTCTGCGTTATATATATATTAAATAAGAATTTATTAAATTGAAAGACAGACTTGAAATTTTAATTGAATTGATTCTAAATTTAAAATAAATTTTCAGAAATAATGTACATAAAAATTATGAAGTGTAATACGTAAATAAACTCCATACAGATAAGACAAGTGCTAAGACTTTAGCTTTTATAGTCTTAGGTCTATGTTATGCAGATTGTCTTGTTTACATTTAATTTTTAATTATTTTTGATAATAACCAGTTAAAAATTTGACATTAACAAGAAGAAAACTAAAGTTTATTAAACCAAAATCACGGTGACGAGGCTTTCTAACTACAGTATTACTCAGTAATTTTATAAGTAATAAATCAGTAATAAATGTTGAAATTGGCGGCTTTTAAAACCAAATAATTATAAATTGAGCATATTCACACAAAAAAAAATATTTCAAAAAAGTAATAATAGTATGACATTGACAATTGAGATTTGACTGTCAACATAACATAGCTTCATTGTCATGACAAAAAATAGAAAAGCATTGATATGACCATTCATCATATGTCTTTCTACATGTTCCTTAGATTGTTTAGATTCTGTAGTCAAAATTAAATTTTATTGTAAGCATACAGTTTTTTGTTTGGATTATATATCACTAATATTTCATGAAAATAGGTATCAAAACAATATCTTTTAGTTAACGTTAAGGAAACCAAACTATTGATAGATGATATGTAGAAGAAAAAATATGAACCAATTATACGAGTATAATGACGTATTGTTGCAATACGTGTAATAAGAGCTTTATAACATTAAGTCCACATCTAAGAATACTAGAACTTTTTTTAATGTAAGTAAAAAAGTAAATCTGATTTGTGTACTTGGACTTGGATGAAGTGACGATAGTTCGTCATAGTTATTAATCAGTTAACTAGTTTAATCTTTGCAATAACTTAATAAAAAGCGACATGAGTCATATACTTTGAATATAGAACCACTGAATATATAGAATATGGAATGTCTATTTGACAATACATTACAGCCTGTTTAGAGTTTATATAAGTATATCACCGCTACTCTTATATTTTTATTATATTTAAAAATTAAATATATATGCTTTAATTTTTTATCTTGAAATAAAGCAATTATAAAAGCAATTTTTTTATTATGACAATGTTATTCATGTCAGTTAAATAAAAGTGTCTCAAAATTGAAAACATTTTCATTTAAATTGTTTGTCAATTATATAGAAATCCTATGTATAAATAATATGTCACAAACACATGACTAAATTAAATTAACAAAGGAGAAAAAATGCAAATAAAGTCTTCAAAAGGAATTGCTATTTGATTCTTAAGTCTTCTAGTATTCTCTCTTGAAATATATATACTAAAAAACAGATATAAAAAACAATAAAGCAACAACTGAATAAAGCTACGAGTCTCGTAAGCGGCAAGGACTTTCACAAAAGTGACAGGATAATATGTGAGAATAAATATTTTATTGCTTGACACTTACCCAAAATGTCGTTTTTTCTGCTGATGCGACGCCAATTGCCTATGACAATGAAAGGCTCTATCACACACATTACATGTCAAGGATTCATCTGTGAATGATTACAGAAAAATAAGCGTAAATAAAACTAAAAAACATGAAATTGGCACATCAATATTTAATATATATATTTATTTTATATGAAATTGTTGAAATAGTATATGGCGTGGCTGAATAATTTTTAATATTTATGATTTTCATTAAAATAATAAAAAATTTATAAGCACATAAACAATATTAATTATTTGTTTAATTAATTTCGATATACATGTAACACTTCTATAAAGAATTTTTTCATAAAAGTGCTGTTATTTTTTCATATAGTTAAATTAACACTTCATTTAAATTTACAGGATGTTTCCGAGCTAGGCGTGATAAATATGAGATATTGGATCATTGGGTCAAATGACAAAAACATAGTCGTATGGGAAAAGGGTGTACTTTTAATTTAACCGCAATACAGAGTGTTAAAAAGGATCTACCTAACAAAAACATACAGTCACATAAATCCTTATATCTCCAATATTCATTATTTTATAAATCTAATTTTAATAC
>NC_051847.1:208824200-208838539 GCF_002237135.1 Teleopsis dalmanni
TTTTCAGACAGCAGCACTAAGTCTCTGGTGGCATCGTGCAATGGCACATCCGAGATATAAAGTCCTTTTCTGTTTTCGGTTCATCATGAAATTAATGTGAAATTGTTATTTTATTTTTAGCATTAAGTGCTTTCGTTATTAAATTGCCATTAAAGTATAATAATTAAATTAGTAAAATGTGCATAAGAGGCCATAATGTTTTAATCATAAAATTTTCTTCTCAATTTTCGCAAAGCTACTGTGAACAATTGCCCCTCTATCTGAATAGTATATTTAGACACAAAGCGTTTGAGCCGAACCATTATTTTGGAGAAGGAATTTATGCGATACTTTGCCGCTTTAATTTTGTTTGTGGCCATAATTTGTTGGTGAAGCAATTCATAAAAAATTATAATAAAATTTAATTTCTTCCTCTAAAGGAGCAAATAAGTGTTTACAGTTAAAACAATAGCCACTGAATTTTACTGTAAATTGATGGTAGAAAATATTTTAAATTAGAAAAAAGTAGCATATAAGAAAATTTAATGCGAATAAGGGATTGAAGTTTTTGTTTATACTTTTAAGAGTCTCGTGCTTTACCGATTGAGCTAGCCGGGATTGCACCAACTATAAGCGCAAACCTGACGGCAAGCACTTCTCCATCTCTGTCCTTTACGACAATGAAAAGATCACTCACGTTGACGAATACTTTTTGACACTCGCCCGTAGTTACTTCACCGGGATCCATGACCTCCCCCCTGACGTCTCTACTCCTAGTACCCTCGCTGAAGTTCTAGCCTTGTGCTTTAAACACCCCCGACACCTGTCTTACTACTTCGTTGAGTGAGACCGTAATCTCCACTCCATCCCCCTATATAACCTCGGCTTTCGTGACCGCAGTCACAAAGTTTAACACTAACCTCACACCCGCGCATCTGCTCTAACTCTATAACCCTTCACTATAACCCAGTTTGCCTAACGTACGCTCTTGCTTTCTGGCTAAGATGAATCTAGCTCGCTAAGTACTAAATTTATTTTTTTCTTTCTCCCCTGATTACTGGTGTGAAGTTTTCGCTATGCTGTGGAAATTTTCTCCATTCATTCCTAAGAGGTGGTTTAGTGGGTGCAAGTCTCACACGATGGCTTTTGATGCTTCCACCTACTGTCACAAAAAAAAAGCTTACACTTTCAGTACAAAAAAAACAAGCCTTGCTAAAACACATAAATGACTTTCAATAAAAGTATAAACGGTTAAGATTTTTTGCTTTTTATTCTGTTATGATTAATATGTTATAAACAAATAATTTATTTAATAAAATTAATTGGTTGTTATAAGATTTTTGCTATAAATTCTTTATTGTGTTGCACTTACTTGGTCAAATCATCTAGATTCATTACACTTGGATAGCATTGAAATAAAATCCGATCGGTTTCTGGAATATACATCATTTGGCCCTAACATAAAAACAAGATCATAAAATAAAATTTATAAATAAAACCAACGTTTACGAAAGGCTTTGATTTGTACAAAATTTGTCAAGAAATAATTTTCTGTACTAAAAAATAAAAATCGAATTGTTTTAAAAATGATTTTTTTGCGGAAATGATTTTTCTCTGCGTTTTATATTTTATAATAAAATTTGCCACAAATGGTCACATACTAAAAGCCAAATAACAATGCCGAATAAAACAATAACACAGTTTTTGGAGGAAAGGCGGAGGCATTAAAAAAATTGTAGAATTGTAAAATGTAATTGATATTGAAATGAAATTGAGGAATATATAACGTGTTTGATTTTGCGGTGTTGACAAATGCACATTCTGAGAATGTAATAAAACCCAGCCTGGTTTTGGGCAACGTGGCAGTTGGCGTCGTCATCAAAGCATCAAATTAAAATTTATGTTTGTACATTTGACAGAAACCGACATAATCGAAATTGTAGCCACAACTGGAATCGAAATCAAGTCTGACACATACGTATTTCGGTAATAGGCGGCACTGCAAAGCAGCAAATGATGACAATGCCAATCGAAATGAAGTACCAGTACATCGCATTTTTTTTCGACTAGTCCATGCTGCAATCCTGCTAGCATTTTTTTGAGAACTCTCACAGAGATTCATTAGAATTCGTCGCACGTACACTATTTCTGTGGTTCCATTTACCAAATTAGTAAAATGGAAAAAATTTTTCAAAATAATATCAACATGTTAGCTTTTGATGAAAGTTTTAATTTCTTTCGCATTCCGTGTGCGTACCATAAGCGAAAAGTAATGCAAAGTGTGTCAAAAATTCAAAGCACATTTGAAATAATACACTACACACAAAACCATTTCATAGGGATTGGTCGGTAGTCCTTGTTATGATGTCACCGACCAATCATGTCTTTGTGGCGGAGTGCAAACATTGAAAAAAGTTAACGACAATGGAGTCAAAATAGATAATTTTGCTAGAAAGTATAGTTGAGCTACTTTTATAGTTTTCGCTGTTCCATTTCATTAATGAAAACGTTATTGATGATCAATGTGGTTTCAAAAATATTTAATTAAATTTAAAAATTAATACAATAACTTGCCATCCATCGCTTACCTTCAGTCTCAAGTAGCGTTCATGTTTACCCATCGCACCTTGCCGTGTCTGTAGCACATAAATTGTATTTATGTGTGCCAAAATATTCTCGAATGTTAACTGTAAATGTGGGCGGATTGCCTCGAGTACCTCTATTAGGGAACAATTGTCGTCGGCCACTCTGAAAATTTATTTTTGAATTGCTTTTAAATTTATTAATATATAAAATTTTTTTTTTTATTTTGATATTATATTATTTTATATTTGGCAAAATTTTATTGCAGTTCAAGTTTCTTTCTTTCGTATGCGATGTACTTACCTCGGTAAGACTCTTGACACTGATTTTCCAGCCTGCACAATTTTCATTTGTCGATCGAATATAAGATGAAAGGGAAATACTCTACAGAATGTTGCCGGAGATATAAGCGGAGCTGAAAGACGAAATTGAAGAAGAAGAAGAAAAATAAAATTGAAAAACCAAAATGACCACAATTTTCTTTTTCAGTTGTGTTTATTACTCGTACATGAAAATGGTTTCAAATTTAATTCGAAATTTTTGCTATTTGAAGTGCACTTTTGGATTTTTAGCTTTTTATGGCATTTCATGTCATTACTCAGGGAAATTAAAAAAGTAAGTGAAAAAAAATCAATATTTATTTTTATATACTTATATATATTGAACTCTCACAAATAGTTTAAAGGACAAAAAAGAAAATTTACTAAGTTTTGTTTTAAATAAATGAAAATCAATTTAGTAGAATCAAGTCTTTTAAAAATTATGATTATCAATTATCTTATAGTTATAATAGTATATAAAATATTATAATAATAATATAATAAAATGCTATTCTTAAACATACAGCAGTTTCATTGGAATAGAAGTATCAGTACAGTCTTAGATTCTAATAATTATAGATTTAGTCTGTGATCTTAAGAGTTATCAAAATTTCCCAAGTTAATTTAAATAAAATGTTTATATTTGATTTAATGATTTATGATATATAAATGAAATTTTTTACTATAATATAACAACTTATTTATATATGGGAATAGGAATGAACGGGGTTCTTGCTCCAAACGAATCGGTGCACTGCGACTATGATTGATCTTTTGTGCTGTTATACGCCCTAACCGAACAGAAGACATTCCGCCTTCCAAATGAAGACTAGAATGTCGTCTGTTGAGGACCTCGTAATGTCAGAAAGGGAGAGTAGTTCTCGACCCAGTGACCTCACATAGAATGTGACTGCAAGCCTCATCTGCTTCTTAGCAGAGTCGACAATCTATCTCTTCGTACAGATCCATTTTGTTAAGGTAACAACGCAGCTCATGGTGAGCCGTTAAATATCCTAGCAGAAACCTCAACTCTGTTCTGCTGAAAAAAGATATATTGTCAAAACCAAAGATGTCAGATTTATTATTATTTTAACAAATGTTTAGAATAATGTAGTAGTAGTCATAGCAATGGTTTGATTGCATATTCAAATTTATAGGAAAACTTTTTATGAACTTGATATTTGCAGTATTTTAAATACCAAGAGTAATTTTGGACCTGTAAATATGACATTCAGTAGTCTTTCAATTAATACAAGTACTCGTGCTGGGAATGTAAATTATTTAAAATAATATCCCGGGTACTTTAATTCGTAAAATAAAACTCACTTATCGAATTTTTTTTTGGATTAATCTAACATAATAAAACATATACTATTTATATCTGGGTAGTGTTGAAAAACACTATTTTTTTTTATATGAATGTACTTATTATAAAAAATTAGTGCTATGTACTCGTAACTTTCACATTAAAAAAAAACTAATTATATTAAATACACAACAAGAGTTGTACTTACAGTCACTTGTGAAGTCAATCTCATCCGGTGGTTCTTTACTGTCATCTTTGGTTGATACATTTTCACTAGATTTTGCATCGGAGCTTATTTCTTTTATTAGAAATTGTACGTGATCGTAACGTTCAATGTCGTCGCTTTTATTTTTCAGTAAACGTAAGCATTTCTGTTCCTTTTCCGCATCGCTATCAAAACTTTCTCTTTGTGAAGAGGCGGAAGTTGATTTCTTCTTTAAAAAAGGACATTGTTCTGCAAGGATATGAAATATATCAACAAAAAAATAAAGAAACAAAAAATTAAAAGATAAACGACATTCCACGCAATGTTTCTCTTTAAACTTAATATTTATTATGATTAGTATTTACGGCTATGTGGCATGTAATCTTCATTAAGTTAACAGCCGTTCCATATGTGCTAACATAGCTAACATATTAAGGCACTGACACAGACACAGACACATACACATACTAACCTTGATTTCTATTGCTTACATCTGTGCTTGTCACATTAGCTAAATTATTATCATCAGCTTCGTTGTTATTGTTATTAGTGACATTAATGTTGTTGCTATTTTGATTGTTATTTTCTTCTGTTGCAATTGTTGTTGATGTTGTGGCTGATTGTTGTTGCTGCTGCTGCTGCTGTTGTAATTGCAATGAGAATACATCATCCTTTTCATCTTCCTCCATTGGATCACCTTTTCTTTTGATTATTTCTATTTCAACTTCAACGCCATGTAATTTTGATGCTACAGCCTTTAAATTAAATCGTATATACCATGTATGTATAATAAATTTAATATAAATTTCCAAAGTTAAAAAGAAATTGTGTAAATTATATTGATAGTATTATTTATTAGTTGCGAATTTATTTAATATATTTTAATCAAAAGATAAATTATACTTTTAAGCAGTTTGAAAGTTTATTTTTGACTTTAAATAACAAATATACATCAAGAGTCATAATAAATCCGCTTAAACATCACTCAAAAGACATAAAAAACCATACATCATATTTGGTGATATCCTACCTTTACAATTCCAATGACGATGTGTTCTAAACCGGGTCGTTCAGAATAGTAATGCAGTAAAAGTGAGCCATCCTTCTCAGTGCAGCGAAACGAAGGGGCACGCATGCCAGGATATAAAGTACCCAAGTGGTCATGTAAAGCATCCAAATTCTATTCAGCAAAGTTGGTATTGTAGTTTGGTGTGGCAGCAATGTAAATATGTGGGCGGTGGCAGTTGCAGTTGCAGTTGCAGTGAAAGCATCAGCAACAGTGTTGCAACAGCGATTGTGAGTTTTTATGTAAAAAGAATTGAATTTTATTCAATTTGATTTTCCATTATGACAAACGTTCGGATGAATGAGTATTGAACAATGTGAGCATTACAACAACAATCGAATACAAGTAAATAAATAAAAAAAAGTGCAATATTATCAGCAACAAGGCCACTAGCAACAGTAGCATCAATAGTAGAGCAATAGCAATAGCAAGAGCATCAATTGGTTGAAATAAAATTAAAAAGTGGAAAATTTAAAATAAATCGATTGAAAGCTGAACTAAAAGGGATATATTATTAACAATTCCTCTCACAAAAAAAAAACTAATATAATTGTTATCGCAATAGTGGTGGGAATATATGTGTACAAATCGAAAAAGTGAATACAAATTATTTATATTGTGGGTTAATTAATATTTATACACTAATAAAAACAATAGTATTCACAACAACAGAATGTTGAGGTTTTGTTATACATGACTAAAGAGTAATTTGACTTCTGTGACATCCTTTTGAAATGTTTTATACATTGAAGCAATGTAGTATGGTTATTAGTGAAAAATTTTTCACTATAATTGGAGTCAATATTTAGTTTGACAACACCTATACCTACTGTAAACTATAGTTGCGACATTATATTATATATAATTATTTTTGTTTTTTCTTTGTGCAAAAAACAATTAATTTATTCACAACATTATTCGTGTTATTTTATATAGTAATTAAACTATTTAAGTGATCTGAGAGATATTGTAATTAGTGGTTTAATATTGTATATTGCTTAATGCCTGCGTAAGTTTTTAATAATAAAGGCTTTGCAATTGTTATAGAATTTTTTATTCGTTTTTTATTCGTAGATAATTCTCGCAAAAAAGAAAATTTTGATAGATCGGGTAGACACTTCGTAAGGCTCCTACCGAAATTTGTCAACAGGCGTTGGTATACAACCCGCAAGGGAGCAGAGAAAGACGTTCTCCAGAACCAATATGGAGAAGGTCAACATTAAATGCAATAAATACAGTTTTGCAGCCTCTAGGAAAAAGAATAAGCAACATTACTTATATAAAGGACGTAGTGCTGCGGCGCGAAAGGTAGAAGTGACTTATAGACAGCCTACGGCAAGTATAAAAGGCTGCTCGAAAGCATTGATCTCAAGCAAGGCTTATTATTATTATTAATTCTTAGCATATACCAATTTGTTGAAGGAACTTGTTCTTTTAAGAAAGGAATTTTTATTACAATGATCTTTACTATTATTAATATAATGCTATCGTTTATTTAAGCCAGACTAATATACTTGAAGAATGATTAACAGTAAAAAATGTAGTTACCAGATTGTTGCACTTATAGGTATATGAGTGCATTTACTTCTAACTAAAACTAAATTAAATTTTTATTTGATTTATCGAAAGTTGATGTTGCTACATTGTTACTGTTATAAATAAGTTTATGTACTTTGACACTAGATTGAATTTAAAGTGACTTCACTACAATCAAAAAACTAATAATTTAATAAAAATAATAATTAAATAATAATTTTTTGAAATAAGAAACATATTAAACTGTACCTGTAAAAAATCTCTGGGTGTAGCACCTAGCACTTGTAATATTTTATCATACCCAGAATCTTGACAAAATTCAAAAAATGTCTTTCCAAATAATTCTAAAATATCATCTGCTGGAATATCTGTAATTTAAATATAATTAATATGCTATATAAAATTTATTATACATAAATCAAAAAATTAAACTAAAATATAGTTCATTTAAATATTATGTGGTCATAATATTTTAGGTCAACAATACTTACTTAGTATCTCTACTGCTGCTCCAATTAAATTATATGTAATTTCATCGTCATAAATTTGTCTTACCAAAAATTGTCCTTCCATGTTGACCATTGCTTTTTTTCTAAAATGGAAAAAAATACATTTTTAAATCAGAATAATTTTCATTTTAAAATTAAATACTTTTAATTTGTATCATCTATGAATAACTTATGGCGTTTTCGATTGATAAATCTAGAGTAAATTTTTCAACTGAGATACTCTTTTAGGGTTCGTGTTCTAGTTTGAACGGGATATGGTTATGCGTAATACAGTATGTAAATACCTTGAGCCTATGCCATATCAAGACCATGATGCGTGATATATTATCACATCCTTCTCGAGGTGAACCTGTTTTTCATGTTGGCTATCATGTCGGCATAACAGAACATCATGGATCTAGAGAGGAAAACTCGATAAAACCCGTAATCTCCGGTGTTATTCGACCCGTGCCGATGAGATGAATAGCACTACGTCAGTGTGTTTTTAAACGGAGACCTCCGGATAACTGGCGCCCTCCGGTTGTAATTTAGCCTTATCCGGGTATTGCGGATCTCTGCCCGGATGGACCCTCCCTTCTCCGCAACTCGTGGGTTTAAATATGAATGAACCAATAACTAATAAAAATAAAAATTCTATAGCGGAGAGCTCGGCTAAACAGAGCTCAAAATCTTCGGACACTAAGTGTCCAAACAAGGTACCTACCGCGACTTCCAGTGGTAATAAAAAGGTGCCTCCAAATCATAAACAAAATGTATCGACGCGCTCCGGACCACTAATTCGGTCAGGCCCTCCTGGGAGGAGGAGTTACAAGGAACGCCGAGCGGCGACTAGACTGCTCGAAAGATACGGCAATATTTCGGTTACATCCGAATCTATGAAGGCCAGGATTGCCTGGGCTAAGCAGGTCCTCGATACCTCGAAGGACAAGCAGGAACCTGCTACGAAGCGACAGCGCTCATTAGATGAGTCAGCTTCAAAACCTGATGCCAAAAAGGCAAAATTTCGTGGCAACGCCACAAATGCAAAATCCTTTAGCGACATGCTGAAGGGTTCTTTAATAATGGGAGTCATTGATGAAAATGACCCGGATGGCACAATTACACCTGCTAAGTGGGACTTAATTGAGCTCAAGCTCCTTGACATTTATGTCGATCTCCTGAAGGACTTTCCTGGAGACGGTCCCACTTGTCGCGATAGTGGATGGCATCAGGGCCATGTGAAACTTATCGCCTGCGCAGATCAGCGTTCTGTTGATCTTTTTCGCAAAGCCATTTCCAGAATTGGTGAGGCATGGCCAGGCGCCAAACTTAAGGTTGTTACTAAGGAGCAAATCCCTAGTCGACCAAGAGCGCGTTCCTGGATACCAGCCCATCAGTCCGATCCTCAGCGGATTCTGGAACTTATTCGGCTAGGAAACCGGCAGTTAAACACATCAACGTGGAAGATTACCAAGCTGGAGGAAGTCAAAGGTAAATATAGGTCGGTCAGTTTTGTGATTGACAAAGCATCCTTGGCCACTTTGGCGAAATCAAACGGTGTTATTAACTACGGTTTCTCAGCCATCACAATGAGGGTATATAAAAAGGACGAGGAGCAATCCTTACCTAACGACACAGGTCCAGCAGCACCGCAAGGCACTGTTGATACCATAATGGAAGCGGGTGATATTGAAACTGCTACCGCAAACTCAGTGGGCCCAGTAGAAATACTGCCTACCACTTCTGATTCAATAAATATGGACGTGACTATGTCCTCTCCAGCTCCTTCAATTACATCTGAAGAGAGTATTGGTACGCGCTATCTTTTTGACGAAGAAGAACTTTTGAACTCTGAAAATGAATCTGAAGAAGATAGCGCGCTTGACGTTACAGTGGTGGACACTACCACATCCAAAACAAATCATGATGCGGGTACTACAAATTAACCTGCACCACTGCAAGGCTGCGTCCGCCAGCTTGTTGCAATGCCTCAGCAACAACGAGGCTGATATGGTCCTGGTGCAAGAGCCATGGGTTTTCAAGGATCTTGTCTGCGGACTCAGGACTAAAAACTTTGACTTAATGTATGCGGTAAACAAGGGTAAGCCTAGATCCTGCATATTAATAAATAAAATATATAACGCTCTCATGCTTTCGCAGTATAGTGACAAAGACCTAACCGCAGTAAGTATTGAGGGACCTTGGGGCCAGATATGGGCGGTATCTGCATATATGGCTCATGATCACGAAGAGTTACCATCAAGTAGCCTAAAACAGCTGACAATTGACGCTAGGAGACTTGGTGCAGATATCATTTTGGGTTGCGACGCAAATGCGCACCATGAAATATGGGGCAGCTCAAACACGAATGAACGTGGTGAGTTACTTTTCGATTTTATTTTTAGTAATAATCTTTTTATATGTAATGACGGTAATAGGCCGACTTTTGTTACCAAAAACAGGCAGGAGGTTTTAGACATTACCGTGACTACTGCCAAAATTCATGGGTCTATAAGAAAATGGAAAGTGTCCACTAGACACTCTTTTTCAGACCATATGATTTTAGAATTTTCTATAAACTTAAAGAAATCAAGTACCCCCAGTTTAGAAACTTTCAGAAATGTCAGGAATACAAACTGGACAAAGTACAAATCATCTATAAATGAGCTGCTGACAAACTCTACTCTTTATCCGCCAGAGAATATAAATGATCTGGACGAGCAGGTAGGAGATCTTACCTCAATACTTAATGAAGCTTTTAACCTTGCCTGTCCTTCAACTCGACCTAGTAGGAAGAGTAACCCACCCTGGTGGAATAGAAACTTAGGTCAATTGAGGAAAGAATGCAGGAGACTTTTTAATAGGGCAAAGCTAAATAGAAATGAGAGTGACTGGTCTGAATATAAGATCTCTCTGCAGAATTATAAGAAAGAACTACGTAAGTCTAAGAGGATTAGTTGGCAATCATATTGTCAAGAGATTAGTAGGGACTCTGAAACCTCTAGACTACGCAAAATCCTATCTAAAAATCCTTCTGTTCCTGAGTTGCTAAGAAAACCGGATGGGACTTGGTCAAATAACAGTAGGGAGTCACTAGATTTATTACTAGATACCCACTTTCCAGGATCCTTTGCTTCGACGGAATCCTCAGAATGTTTAAACTACGCACCGGTAAACTCTATCAAGTTAAACCTACAAACTCTAAAATGGGCCATTTTTAGCTTTAAGCCATATAAATCACCAGGACCGGATGGTATTCATCCTATTGAGCTGCAAAACTCTTGGGATCAAATACAAAACTGGCTTCTGACCATTTTTAAATATTGTCTCATTTTTAATTATGTTCCAACTCAATGGAGAAAGGTTAGAGTTGTTTTTATTCCTAAGGCGGGTAAAACCTCTCATAGTAACCCTAATGAACTCCGTCCAATTAGTCTTTCATCTTTCATGCTGAAAGCTTTAGAAAGAATTATAGACTTTGAAATAAGGCGCGTTATAGATCCCAATCTTTGGTCACCGTCACAACACGCCTACACTAAGGGTAAATCCACAGAGACAGCACTCCATGCCCTCACCTGTACTATTGAAAAAACTCTTAAAGTAAAAGAATTTTGTATAGTGGCTTTCGTAGATATTGAAGGAGCTTTTAACAATATTCTTCCCAATGCAATAGCTAACGCACTCTCGCGTCTGGGTGTTGAGGATGCGCTCATCAGCTTTATCGGTCAGCTACTAACTGGCAGAATTATTGAAGCACAAATGGGTGTATCAGCAACACACAGACGGGTAAATCGAGGTACCCCCCAAGGGGGCGTACTCTCTCCTCTCCTCTGGAATATAGCGGTGAATGAACTGTTACAAAAACTGGGGAGAGCGGGATGCGGGACAGTTGCTTATGCGGATGACATTGCACTAACAGTTACTGGAAAATATGCTACTAGTTTAAGGGATATTTTGCAGTATGGCCTGAATATCCTTAACAATTGGACACTGACATGTGGTCTCGGGGTTAACCCCAGAAAAACAGAAATCGTAGTATTTACCAGAAAACATAGGTTTCCAAATCTTTCTCCACTCTATATTAAAGGTTCTGCGATACAATATATTGAGAAAGCAAAATTTTTAGGCATTGTTTTCGATAGGAAACTGAGCTGGAAAGAAAATGTTTTGGAGCGGGCTAGGAAAGCAAACATTGCTTTGCTCCTTTGTCAAAAAGCTATTGGTAAAAGGTGGGGTTTGCAACCACGTATCGCTCAATGGCTATACACTGCTGTCATTAGACCAATACTTCTGTATGGCATTGCCATATGGTGGACAGCTCTTGATAAATCTTCGTACTGTACGGTACTGAACAGGGTTCAGCGCAGGGCTGAACTCTGTATAAGTGGTGCTCTGTGTACAACACCATCTATAGCACTAGATCTAATGCTCCATTTAATGCCACTTGACATCATCAGTAAGCAGTTGGCAGCATCATCTGCCCTAAGACTTAAGGCTACTTCACAATGGAAGGCTAGTGACTATGGGCACGGCTCGATTCTAAATATTTTCAGTCCTACTCCAAATAACATTGACTACACCTCTCCGATTCTCGACTTTGATAGAAAATTTATTGTTAGATTCCCATCCAGGGAAGCTTGGTTGTCAGGAGGTCCCTCCCTGGGTGAGGGTCTGCAAATTTTTACTGATGGTTCAAAAACTGGGAGCGGCGTAGGCAGTGGAGTTTTCTCAGAGGGGCTGAATATATCCTCCTGCTATAGGCTTCCGGATCACTGTAGTGTTTTTCAGGCAGAAGTAATTGCCATTAAGGAAGCTTTAGCTTGTCTAGAAGTAGGTAATATACTTGAAAGGAATATATATATACTATCGGATAGTCAAGCTGCTTTAAAGTCCTTGAGTTCTGTTCAATTCACATCTAGGACGGTCCTTGACTGCTACACATCTCTAAATGAGATGTCGACGCAGTTCAATATTTCTCTAATCTGGGTTCCCGGTCATAGGGATATTTACGGCAATTGTAAAGCAGACGAGCTAGCCAGACGTGGTGCTTCAGGGAACCACTCGGAACACCTAAACAATCTGGGCATATCGTTGACTTCATGCAAATTGATTTTGAGTTCTTCCTGTGCCGAACTTTTTAATAAAAGATGGGAAGACTCTGCGATATGCAGGCATCTGTATGCAATGTGGCCACAGACCAACAATAGAAAATCGAAATCTCTTTTAGAGTTATCCCGTAGAGATATCAGTCTTGTAGTGGGTTTACTAACAGGTCATTGTATTCTAGGTAATCATGCTAGGAGACTGAATCTACCGTTCAACCATTTTTGCCGCAGTTGTGGTGAGGATGACGAAAGTGCCTCTCACCTGCTTTCTTCGTGTCCGGCACATGCACGGCGTCGCCTTAAATTTTTGGGGGCTTTCTTTTTTGAGGATCTTGACGAACTTCGAGAACTCCCTCTATGTAGCATTGTAAGCTTTGTTAAAGGTTCTGGATGGTTTTAGCCCGTGGGTTCTAAATAATACGGTATCACAATGGGCCTATGGGCCTAAGTGGATCCCCCTGGGATCGCCGGTTTAACCTAACCTTAACCTACTCTTTTAATGTACTTTTAGTGTATCATTTTTGATTGCTAAATCTGGAGCAAAATGTATAACATTAGAGATTAATTTATAACACTCTAGATATTTTGTCAGAGTAGAAAAATCATCCTAAATTAACAGCTGTTTTATATAATTTGAAAAATAAACTATGACTTGAAACTAACATTTTTTTAGTCGTGTTGATAGCCATTTGTATTTTTCACAAATTATTTATATTTTTATTTATATATATATTTTTTATTTATATATATATATTTCACAAATGGCTACTAATACGACTAAAAAGATTGTTGTAGAATGTTTGATTGGGCAATGAGATTTGATAGATCGAGAGTAAATCTAGTTTGAATCCAGACTTAGCAATTAAAACGCCTTTACTTTTCAATGAATTATTCTAATATTAACTGTAACTATGAAAGAGAAAAGTGTTATAACTCACTCAATGCAGGATTGGATTATTTTATATATTAATTAAACAAATGTTGTGTAAGATTGATCGAGCTCTTGCAAACACCATTCCCTAACCAACTTTTCATCTTGAGAGAATTTGTAAATCATATTTTCTGTTTGATAATATATATAACAATATAATAATAATATAATTTTTCTTTTTGACAGGAGAGATATTATATAGTATATGTGTTTTCTAAATAGATGTGATTATTAACTATTACAACTGGCATATCCTGTCAACTAGAATTTTTATATTCTAAAATTTTTATATTATATCGCAATTTCAGTCATAATTTATTCAAAAATTATTCATATAATTTACTAATTAGGATAAATATTTTTTTTTGCTTAAAAAAAAATAAATAATTCTCAAAAATTTCCATTAAAAAATGTGGAAAAATTATTTTACATAAATTTTACTGAACATAATTAATATGTTACTCGTACTGTAAATAGTCTGGCGTACCGCAAATATCTGATATCTGCGCTGACGTCATTTGTATAAAGCAACTACGTAAAAAATTCCAATAAATTACTTTTAAATAATTTTTTTAATACATTATTTGAGACTCAAAATAAAAAAGAAAACTGTTTCCATAAAAAATCCATTATAATTTTCTCTTTTTTTTTGTAATAAAACTTTTTAATGAGATATCAAAAAATTTTGATTATCCATGAAAAACAATGAAACGTCAAACCTTCAAGAGTTATACGCTATAGACTTTTCTCGTATTTTTTTTTAAATATTTTAAAGCGTACTCGACTGTCAACACATTAACACTTCAAATTGATAACGTGC
>NC_051847.1:208838639-208843079 GCF_002237135.1 Teleopsis dalmanni
TTATCGCTATTCTTACTAATTATGTATGATTTTACGTTAATGGACGGGAGTTTTATTTGCAGGGTTAACACCTTGTATTAAACTTCATTTATATATTTAATTATTCTTAACATTTGCAACATTGATAACTTATAGCAAGTACTTTGAATTATTTACATAAAAACAGTTGAATAAAAAATGTGTTGTAATTAAATTTGTAGTGCTTTCATTAGAGAAGCACATCTGAAAATCAATATAGAACCCTCTTTTTGCTAATTTATACACTTCACTTAATATTGCAATTTTCGAAATGCATAATCAAATACGAAGCAAATTGCAAACTCTTGAAAAAAAATGTAATGAAATACAACACAGCAGGAAAACTTTGTGGAAAAGTCACATGGCAACACTTTTGAAAGCAATCGAAACACACACCCATCCATATCCGCATCCTGTTTCACCTACTTTTACATGAACAACCTCACACACACACACATCCAGTAACCAAAATCCCACAAGCAAATAAGTTTTGCAATCAAAGTTTTTCGCAACAATTTTTTATGCACTCCATTTTCTGGCACTTGTTCTCGTGGGTAAGATTTAAATTAAGAAAATATTACATCGTTAAATGCGCAATAAAGTTATCGCTGCTAACATTTCAGCTGAGGAAAAAACGAGAAAAAAATCGAAATTCGAGACTCAAATGCAAACAAATACAACAACGCAAAGGACGACTTGTATTAGCAACAGAAAAAATGGAGCCAATAAATTCAATTCATGTCTCATTAAACGCGCGCGGTAACCCACATTAAGGATTGCACAACTACAATTGCACAAAACCGCCATTGGGAAGAACCTCGAAAAACCTCGAAAAACTCGAAAAAAGTCAAAACAAGAAAATGCACAAGCAATTAAAAGTGTTCGCAGCGAATGAAATAACATTTTCATTATATTCTCCTTTGCGAGTGTCAAAAAGGAAGCCGGCAAGGTTCCGTATGAGCTGCAAGGATGCGAGAACGTACGAAAATGTTGTCTTAAACCGCAATTGAAATTACAGCAAAATTACAACAAATTACAAGTCGAAAATGCTTTCGGTTTGTTTTGGGTTTCCATTGCAGGGCAAAGTTTACGTGCAGCATTGCTTTTTGGCTGTTGTCAGGTGCAAAAATAAAAATGTTGTTGATTGCAAAAATCAAATCAAGCCAATGAGACTAAAGCAATTCAGGTTGTTAGGTTGCCATAAGACCAAGAATAAATCAAAAAGAAAGAAAAAATCATCAAAATATCAACAAAGCTTGAAAATGGATGAAGTTGGAAAAATACTAAATAAACGTTGCAGTTGGTAATCAAAAAGTACTAATTGCAAGTTCAAGTAAAGAATGTAACATTTCGAATGATTGAATGTCAGTAATTAAAACTTAAAATGGGCTAACTATGACTTACTCGAATACCTTGGTTTCAATATCGTCCTCAATACTTACAAAAACTCACCTTGTTGTTGCTATTGCCAATTGAAGATTTTATTTAGAGTTGTTAAAGCAGCGAATGAAAAACTAAGGTAACAACAAGAAACAAAAAGGACTTTCAAAATTTAATCATGAAATAATTTTATTCCTTCATTTAGTAAGGAATTGATTTTAAAGCAGTTAACAATAATTCAGCAAAAACCACAATTTGATATCATATACAATAATATTATAATTCAAAAAATTGATTCTAGAACTACAAACTGGACTAATCTGATGTGATAACGGTGGTTATCGAAAGACATGAATTTATGTATATTATATATTTAAATATATATACATAATATATTCTTGTCGAGTTCTGCTAATCAAAATTCTTATAGATAGATACTTCTTTATTATTCAATTTCAAAAATTTTTAACATAAGTATTATGCCTTAAATCTGAAAACATTACTTAGAGTTATTTAAAAATGTATTAATAAATAAGGAATACGATACTGATTTGATAGTCGTTTGTCGGAGGTGTTGATTTATATAAATTTGCCTTTTAGCTTAAAATTATTTAGAACTCAAAAATAAATATATAAGGAATTCAAATTTAAAGCTCATGTTAAATTTGAATTAAAACGTATCAAATTTCTTTATAATCAGTTTTCTGTACTTTAAAGCACTAGTAATATAGTTAATCAATCTTTTCCAATCATGATCATTTTCCCCATTAAGCACACTGATTACTTTCTCTTCCACTAAAGATTCTCTTTCAAAACGAATTCGTCTATATCTTTGATTTATTGGATTTAATGTTAGGTAGCACCATTACTCCCTTAAGATAAAATAAAATAATATAAGATAAGAATAAAATATTCTTATCAAACTCTCTTAATAAAAATTATTATATCTTTGTTTTATTGGGATTAATACTAGTTAACACAATTTCTTCCTTTACTTTCTAAACATCTTGTTTATTACCACTGACGACTTATACTGCTGTCTCATAATATCTTATGCTTTTGTTTGTGACTATAATATCAATCTTCTTAAAAACAAAAGTAAAACACAAAAAAAAAAATATCGAAATTATTAATCAACTGATCTAATCAGAATTATGAAACTTATTAATTATTAATCATTCGTGAGAAACAATTTATTCAGAAAGAGATTCTTTGCAATTGAGTTTGGAAATACTTTTTACTAGTATACGTAGTATCTATCTTACTATTGCCAGTAAGAAGAGTCTGTTTAGTCTGTAGTTTAATACAGTTTGTAGTTGGTGTCGAGGGCAGTATGTGTAACTTAGAATAAGACGCATCTTCTATACTTCGATTTGTAGGACAACTATTTCCAAATCTAGTCCGAACGATATCATTGTTACCACAAATGTTTCCGTCTATAGTAGATACCTTAATTTAAATTTGAAATCGAATGCATTTAAAAATAAATAAGTTTTATAAACAAAGACATGTACCTAAATCCTGTTTACTAATATGCCAGCTACATCTATATCTTGACCAATCAACTTTATTTTTACTACACAAGTTGTAGTTTATAAATTTTGTTTCTATATAAAATTTCAAATATATGTAAAAGAATATAAAAAAGTCTCTCTTACAAAAATATTTAATTGATTTGGCAGTTTATAAGGCAGCTATATCTTAATCTCCACGGTTGGGAATAAAAGTTTGTAGTTTCTTTTATATAGATATAAGTACAAATATCACCGAGTTTTATTTAAATTTCTTTATTACGAAAATATTCATACCTGATTGTTTCAATTACATGACAGTTATAAAACTATGTGGTCCGATTTCTACGAAATCACAAAGTTTCATTCGATTAGTTTATAAACTGTGAGACTAGATTTGATAGGGTTAAATGAACTCAAGTCGACAAGCTCAACAAGAATGTATTTATTTTATGAGGTCCATACATTTTCATGTTAATGGTATGAAAACGATTATTTTAATTATTATTTATGAATAGTTTTAAATGAATTATTATTAAATATTTTCTAAAAAATAAGTTTTTATAATAATTACATTTTATTGTTAAATGTACAAAGATAGATTCATGTGAGATTTTCAAACATTATTTACTATTTACCAACAAAATTCTAAATAACTGAAACAAGAGTGAATAACTTGTCACTCACTTTCGTACCCAAGTGATTTTGCTGAGCACACACATGCCTTTATGTTGGAACTCACATTGGAAAGACATGGTCCATTTAAAAGTTCCAAAAGAATTTAGTATCATTTTACTCTTTCATTCATTTTGAGGTAAAATTCTTAACGAGATAAGCTTGCAAAGTCAGCGCTACTTTGGTATCGAATTGCAATAGTTTTAAGTGAACACTTGCATACCAGCTGCATTTGAATGGTTGCAGATAAGTTTCCAGGACCAGACAGTAGCATTTTAAAATTTCTAGACTAATAAAAATAAAAACAATTATTTAAGCGTTTATTTTATATATTTTATTTACTTAAATACAACAAATCCGCTAATTCAAAAGTACAAAACGACATTTCAACTGATTTCTCAGCCAATCTAGTTAATCTCGGTTACTTGTTTATATGTTTTGTTGTGTCATTTCATGCTCAGCAACAAATCCAATTTGAAGTTCATACAATGTATCGCATAAAACCAAAGTGAAAGCAACAAGGAAGTTGGAAAAAATCGTAAACAGATAAGCACCGACACAAAAAAGGTTAATTTGAAAAGTTGTCCTTGTGGAAGGTACACAAAGGGAAAATCAAATAAAAACCAGTAGAGCACTGATTTTGTTTTTGGCCTTCACATAGCAAAGAAGAAAATTTTCCGACTTCAAAATTATAGAATAATTTTTTTCTCCAATATTTTGATCCTTTTTTCATAAATTTTTTAATGTGCACAGCAGTGACTAAGTTTACACTCAAATGTTGTAAAAAAAAATTGAGTCAATATTTTTTTGATTCGAACTCAACAGTTTAATAGTATTCATTATAAAGTTTTATATT
>NC_051847.1:208843179-208865460 GCF_002237135.1 Teleopsis dalmanni
AAAAAAAGAATTGTCAAAATTATGTGCAAATAATGTAAATATGCAGACTTCTGCAATATTTTTTTCCATAAATATGCGATTTTCGTTACTAACAATAAAACATAGAAGTGATTTTTTGTTTTATTTTTGCCACCGCGGGTAGTCCTTGCATTGTTATTGTTGCTCATGTGGCGTTGGTATAGAATACGCAACAGCATCGAATAGCAGCTGGATTAGCTGGTGAAAGAATACTACTAGAAAGTTATTTATTGTTGAGAAAGTAAAATCCTCTCGTATCTCGGTTTTTTGATTTTCATATCAAAACTTAAGCGTACTTGTTCTTGAATAACTTTGAACTGAACAACTGTAGCGCATGAGTGTCAAAAAAACTTTATTAAGCAATAAAAGCTTACTATATAGTATTTATGCTAAAATTTTGCATAGAAATACAAGCTGGAAATGGAAACATATATATAAAAGTATTAAGAACAACAAAATATTTTAAAATAAAATAATCTTTAATAGAATAACTGAGTGAAAAAAAATGTTTGTGCTGGAATGAATGTAATAATAATACAGATATTTTCATAGTATAGTAATTCCCCCTATAACACGATACCATTAAAACGGGTTTTCATATTCTTCTTCTTCTAGGTGCCTTGTCCGCTTCGAACGTTGGCTAACATGATTGTATTTTGACTTTATCTACAGCTTCTCGAAAAAGTGATCTTGTACTTTTATTGACGTAAATTCTTCAGCCATAATATTCTCCATCTTCCAGGGCCACGTCTGCCTTCAATTCTGCCTTCAATGATTAATTTCAGTAGTCAGTACTTTTCCGGATGGCTCAGAATATGATCAAAAAACATACTATTTACGGCGGTTCACTGTCTTTAATTTTTTTTTTCATATTACGCGATTTCAATACATGGACATTCCCCCATATAATGCGGGGATTTGTATATGTGGAATTGTACCTTTGCATGTGTGCATACGGGGTGTCCCATACACCCTTATAACGCGTTTTTCTATAACGCGGAACTAACCTAATGCGTTATAGGGGCGTATACTGTATATGATAATGACTGAGATTTCTTGATTATTCGAAAACACATACACTTTGGGTTTATTTATGTATCATACATACAAATTAATGTATAATAATTAATTCATATAACATATATCAAACATATTATAAATTAAGTAACATAATTAAATTAGATAAATTAATTTTATTAACGATAACCCCAACCGAATTATGTGCATAAATAAATCTTAATTTGTTAAAGCTTAGTCTGTCGCAGGTATTTTCCATAAGTCAAATTTGTCTGATTTATTGCAATTGATATTAAATTAATTTTTCACTATTAAGTCCTTTGTATTGAAATAAATAATTGTGCTTTTATGTGGTCCTGTGTGTGTACCTTAATGTGTGGTTATGAACGCACAAAGCCGCCATTTTGATTTATGTTTCGTACATGTCGCTTTTGTGTTGACCATTAATGTGTGGCGTCCATTATTCTTCTTGGTGGACGCAAAATGGCTGTGATTTGTGTTTCTGGCAGTTGACTATTGCGTTTGTCTGCAGTGTTTGTTTGCATTTAAATGAAATGCGGTTAGAGCTGACTATATGAGAATGAGAATCAAACCTTATACATTTGCATAGAAATGAACATTTTGCATTTATATTGTGTGAGGTGAAATCATCAATTTTCTGCAGTTATTCCAGTCAATTGTTGCTTGAAACAATGAAAATGCTTAATTGGCACTTTGTTATTCAGAATTATATTACTAATATAAGTATAACCATATAAATACATGGTTGAGTAAATATATTGTGGTGGTAGAAATAACGTTTTAGTATTCAAACGTTCGTTTACATATTCAAATATCATTATTCGACTATGAGTATCTGGATAATTATGGTAAAATCTGGTTCTGACAAGGTGTTGTATCGAAACAGTTTCAAAATTAATACGCTTTTGCTGATACTGAAGTTCAAATCAACATTTTTTACAGAATAGGATCAAAAAAAAATAGGTTGAGATATAACAAAACTGATCTGGTTCTGTTATGAATCTTGGTCTGAAGTAGTTATGTTTTATTATGTCAGTATTAGCGAAGAGTAATTTTCTTGAAATGCAATAGAACACAAAGCCTGATGAGAGTCATATTTTTTATAGGGATAATGATGTTTGAATTAACAAAAATCAATACTTTTAACTATTAAAAACAGAGCTATATTTGGTAATACGACTCCGAAAAAGAAGTGAATAATATTTGTCTTAGAAATCAGCACAAAATTTTGGAAAGTATAAGCAAAAGATAGTAATGATAGTTAGGAAAAGACTGACATGGAATAGCATGTCTAATACCGATAAATATAGATATGGCATCAATTATTTTCATTTTGATGGAAAATTATTTTGTTAAAATCAATATAGTCATTTAAAAAGCTATCTTAGTCTTTCCAATAATATATTTTTATTGGTTAATTGTTTAAATAATAAGAATTTATATGTCATTATATTAAGGTATACATACAATATGTTTAATGATATATCAAACTTTTAAATTGTTATTATAAATCGTTTTTGTTATTTAATGAACAAGTTAAGGAAAAAAAAAGACAGCTAATACCTTTAAATCGAAAAAGAACACCAAGCTATAAATCTTTGTGGATCTCACGATTTTAATTGAACGACTCTTATATTATTTTATTTTTGGATTTAATTTTCAATATTGCTTACTTGTGAATTCAATTAAAGTTAAGTAAGATCTTTCAATAAAAACACTATATTTTAAAAGCGAGACTCTTTCAACGAATGGCTTACTTGATATTTACTAGTATAACATATTACTAAGTAGGAGTTATATTTAATTTTATAAATATGGTTGCATATAAATCTAAATTATGTTTTATTTTATAAATACTGCATAATCGAATGAGAAACACTGAAAGGTAAATATGTGGAAAGCTCAGTGACTAAATATCTTCATGTACTTTACACAACCTTATAAACTATTAGTTCCTTATATATATATAAGTTATATATAAGTAATATATATTATATTAATAAATTAATTCGCCGTTCGGCTCGTTTTTCTTAAAATAAAAGTGCATCTTATGAGCTTATAAAATAAAGTATTTTGAAAGGTACACAAGTTAACAACGCGTGAACTATCCTCATTGCATGTAATTTTTATTTATTTCCGAACTTTCCATAATAATTTAAGCTTCCTTATTTTCCTTATTTTAACAATTTTTTAGTCTACTTACTCGAAATCCGCTATAGTAATTTGTATGCATTTATCACATCCGCACAAGTTGCAGAAAATATGTTTATCCTCTACTTATTCACATTGACTGCGGAAAATAACTTTTGGAAAGAGTTCAGTAAATTTTCTTAATATTTTTATGGTGTTGAGTTTACACGAAATATTTTTACATTTTCTTCTTCAAATAATTTCAAATTTATTTTCTGATAAATTGCAACGATTTAAAATGCTCCATGTGAGCAACTTTAATATAAAACAAAATTCAACGTTTTCCTCTAGGAATTTCGCACAACGACTTGAAATATTTAAAAATGTTTAGAAAAAAAAATAAATAAATTTACATAAAAAACGAGATATAATTTAATATGTACTAAATTATTAAATATATACAATTTCATATGTATGCAGATTTAATTCATTGGGGGGTTTCAAACGAATAAAGTTAAATGGAACTTAAATAGTTAGGGTTCAAAAACAATAGTTTCATCATATATGTATAAAATTAAACATTATATTTAAAATTAAATGTTAAAATAAAAATATATAAAGAGTGATGTCACATTTATGACTTAAATATTGAAATTAAATGAGTATGAGTATAAGTTAGTATTATGACTTATGTTACGACTATTAAATAGGCCCTAAAAGAGTACTGAGTTGTTCAGTCTTTTTAGATACTTAAATAATTAAATAATTATTATAATGCTAACAAATATATCTTTCGAAAGTAAATTTATAATAATAATTTATACTGTAATGTAGTATATGCCACATATAATAATTAAATACTTAATAAATTTTTGTTGATTTGACATTGTCAATGTTTGCGGCACAAAGCTCTCGAATTTTTTTCGTTTTAAACAAATTTGCAATTTTGATATCATAACACATGTTCTATGTAAAACGTATCTAAATTTTATAATATGAAAAACGTTACTGGAACATACCACAACAATTTTTTAAAATGGATTTGTTAAGTCTGAATTAGTTGTGCCGTAAGCAACCCTAATCTATTTTATCTTATGAAAAACCATAAATTAAATTAACTATTTTTGCAGTTATAGTTAAGAGTATTCTGATATGAAGCAAAGCCAAGATTCTGCAAAAGTTTTTGGCAACAAAAAAACATTTGAAAAAAAAGGAAAGACGAAGCATTATCTGGTAATAATGTTTTCAAATCTTTACTGAATCCTTGCAAAAATTTATCATAAACATTAAATAATTCCTAGTTAGAACTCTTCAGTATAATATATCAATTCCTGTTATATCCAAATTATTATATACACTGATATTTTCACTTCTTTAATGTATATATAAAATGTTACAAATGTTATATAGTATTAACCATTATTTTAAAAATATGTACTTATATCATGATATGTCTTAAATTAATCTTTACATACATTTAAAATCTACAGATAAATACGCTTTCAGATTCACAATGTTACAATATATAACTATTTCCTTTCAAAAGCTAAGAATAAAATTTATTTTATGTTAAACAAGCACGCAAGAGGTGCATTTTTGTAATTAACATTTCCGGCAAAATACTCGTACTGCACACACCTTATGCGGAACTTTTTCTACATATGAAGTTGTAATTTTAATATAACAAACTACAGACATGCCAAGAAATTGAATGAAAAATGCAACTGAAAGTTTTGCAACGGAAATACTGGAATCAGCAATTTAAATTGAAATGCCCTAAGAAGACACTAACACGGAAGGAAAATGGAAAATATTTTACACTGTCGGAAAGGATATAATATGTATGGAAAATAAATTATTGAAATCGAATAAATGTGCAAGTCAGATCAATAATATAAATGCAAATTGATTGCAACATGATAAAGCGACTACGGATTTGTTTTGAACTCAGTTATCAGAAAATAGAAATGTCAATATTAACAAATCCTTATTCTGCATGTAAATAGAAAAACTAAAGCGAATAAGTATGACAAAGGGTTTTAGAAATAGAATATAAATTTCAATGGAACACATATATTACTGGAAAATTTAAATAAAGTACTAATAAAAAACTAAAATTAATATAAATAATAAAAGGACACTTTAATATCTATTATTAATATAATAACTACTATTATGGAGCGATGAGACCAGTACAAATGAAATTAAGAATATGCCGAAATATGACTTCCATCAATTTGCTTTTTTAACTCTTCCTTTTATAAAAATCAATACATTATTTTTAAGAGTTATTAAAAAAATTTTTTTTGGTACATTAATTTAATATAAATATTGATGGAACGACGAGTCAAGCTTACAAAAATCCAGCAGCTACATTAACTATAACATCTTGTGAGCATAAAAGACGAGATTCCAGCACAAAGAATATTCAGAGCGATGGTGCCATCGTGGAGATGTGAGATTTTCTTTGAAGTAGAAGAAATAACAGTAACCTGTCGTAATTTGGTATATGAGACTTGCATCAAAGTGATGAAGAATATTAGAAACGGCCAAGATTGAACTGCGCTTGTGTTGACCAATCAAATAAGTAAGTACAAAAGAAAAGGACATAGTTATGAACGAAAATAAGATCATTTAAATAAAAAGTTATCGATGCTACGACCTAATAAGCAGTTTATATCTTCAAAATACACGCGAAGGGTCAAAAAATGTCAATCTAAAGTTAGAAATATTTTAAGTCGGTTTTTTAAATTAAACTGCACATTATAAAGGTTTGATGTTAATATATATTAAGACATAGAGAATACATACTTTCTCCTGGCTGAATATGGGATTTCAGTTGTCTTTTTCTCATATTTCTTATTTGAAAACTATGCTTCATATCTTACATTAATCTGTTATTTAAAAGATAAAGCATGACTTTGTACCATGTTTTTATTACACTAAAGTTGTGTCTAACGTCACTCAATTGGGAGAATATTCAGACTGCTTTGGCACAACATTTTTTGTGTCATACTGATATAAATGTAGGAGGTGATTTTAGATAGATATTTATATATAGAGTGATATTTGAATTTATAGAACATATGATTTCTTTTGAATAAACTTTTATTTGATAACCAAAGATAAAAGGATTATATTTGGCATACATTTTTTGAATTACTCGCTTTTGAAATACGGACATGATTCATTTGTCTTATGACTGAATGTCTAAATTAACATTCAGACCTACAAAGATTAACATTCAATATTGAAAATGGACTGCCCCGACAATTCTGTACTTCTTATTTGTTTTTCGGGTCACGAAAGAATCTTCTTCTTTTATATCGAGTAAAATATCTTCATAATATTTGGTTGTATATTGTTGGTTGTATATTTCTGTATACCTATTGTATTAATTTATTGTGCTTTTATTTAAATTAAAATTAATTAGTAATATTTTTTAGAAGGTATTTAACTTTTTTTAATAACTTCGCTACAAAGATTTCAAAATTAATGTTGCCATATTAAATGTTTTGTACCTTTCAGATAAATTAACTCATAAATCAACTAATTAAAGTACTGTTGTATCAAACCTTTTAAATTATAAGAAAATAAAAATTAAGTAAAAACTTCTTCTGAAATTCGAAATTGTAAAGTAAAAATTTTTATAAATCAGTATCTTGCGGTTATGTTTATAAATATGAAAAAATCGCAAAAGAAACCCTTGCTGCCAGTTGTATTTAGTTCGGGGCAAATATCTTCCTTTTTGCGACAGGAAAAGCTTGTTATTTTTCAAAAATCAATTTAAAATACAAACAATTTTCTTAAAAAAAAACAATATTATTTTACGTGATTATTTGCTTAACTTGATTGCAAGAAGTGAACTGAAAAATTGAAGGAGCTCCTTTAGTAATTTTAAGTAATATATATAATTTTATAAATCAATATTAAATCTTTTAAGGAATTGGGTCAATTAAAATATTACTCAAAAAAAATTAAATGCTGGTTTTTGATTTCCTTAACTTTTATTCCAAAATCTTATATATTTTTATAGTATATCTTCATATTTTTTAACATTAGTTATACATATGGATTATGGAATAATTTTAAAATAATATTTCTATAATTATTTTCTCATTAAAATTTATTTATTTTTAAATATTTGATAGAAATATTAGAAATTTAAGATTCTTTTTCTGCTCTTGCAGAATTATAAAAAGATCCAAAAGTATTTATACTTTAAGTTTTTGTGTTTTTCATTTGCTGCTTTTAGCTAAACGCTTTTAAATATTAAACCTAGGGCTATGTATTCTTTTAGTTATTATTTATTGTTACTCTAGACTCCGTCCTTCGTTCTGTTGCTTGAATGAGACGTTTAGTATAAAAAGACAACCAATATTTGTAGGGCTTTGAATGCGCCGATAATACCGTCTTATTTGCAAAAACAAGTTTTTTTGGGCAAAGTGTATCAAGTAAAATACTGAAGATCAACAATTTTTACTATCATAAAATATCATCTTCATTAGCAGTAGCAATGTTGACGATATACACAGCGGTTTTGTATTTATATCATATCGAAAGTATTACCTGGATAGCATTAAAGTTTATTAAATGGTTAACCTATAGTAAAAATTGGGTTGTTTAATCTTAATATGTTTATTTTATAGTATTTTATTATTTATATTTTAAATAATATTATATTATATATTATTTTACTACTTAACTTCATACTTAATCTCTATTAAAAAGACAGACCTGTTGAGACTTTTTTATTAAGACGACAGGTCGTTGATATTCCATTTCCACTAAAAATATAAAACTACATTCTTCGTTTCTTTAATATAACTATAAATATTTTTTACTATTTTTACTGTTCGAAAAAAACCTCTTTATTTTTTACTATTATAAAAGTTTAAAAGTTATAAAAGTAATTTTAATGTACTAAATATCTACAGTTAAATTTAAATTAAAATTATTTTCATTAAGAGCAAAGAGAAAGGTTATTTAGATATGAGTGCTAGCAAATATTTGCTGATACATTGTTTCAATCTGTAGAAATATTGAAAGCTGATGTTTGAATACTCCATCTATGATTTGCAAAAATAGACAAAAGTATCTCATAGATTCATAAACTTTTCATATTTCATGTCAGTTTAAAAATGTCAACAAAAATATGTCAACTCAAATTTTCAAATAAAAAGTATAGGAGATTTTTCTGGCTTAGTGTTTGACTTTCGAAGCAATTCGGAAATAAAAGTTTAGAATTAACGAAGTACGTATTTTTGTTATGAAATTTTAACAATATGAACTTAACTTTCATATAAAAGTATTAAAAGCAAAAATAAAATAAAGTTGGCAAGTTTTTATCTAGAAAATAAAGGATTTATTTTACAATAACTTTGAGTGAGGATTAAGGGTGCCATCCTGAAAAAGGATTGATTTTTATATGTCAATACAGCAAAGAAATGATGGCATGGAAAGGTGATATAAATTTTTTTATCAATTGTGGAAAATGAAAAGAAGAAGTTTATTAATTGTTTGCAAAATTTTGATTTTCGATTTATAAAATAATAAAAATCAAAGAAATATTGTGTAATTACACACAAGTTGATTGACTAATTCAAGTGGATTTTTTTGCATTGACAGATCGAGTTAGGTTACTTGTGCTAAAAAGCTATCTTTCATTATTTATATTGCAATGTATCTGGCTTGATTTAACTGAGTGTATTATTTCAATTTTATTTATATTCTTGGCAATGTGTCTTATTTTATACATATCACGATATATTGACTATTTCCGTATATTTTAAAATATCTTTACTTAAAAAATAATCTTTAAACTATGATTAAAGAAGCAATATAAATTTATTCAAGTATCAGACTCTTTAAAATATTTTTTTCATTCCAAAATACTTTTGAAAATATACCTCATCTATGCAAATGAATCACTAACATAATTCTTTAATTATTAATTAAATTTTATAAAAGGTTTTACTCTTATCTGATAGACATACAAGGTATAGTCCAAAAATACGTATCCTAACTTATCCATATATGTTGTGTGTGTTCTTTCCCAACCAAGCTATTGAATAAAAGTTTTGTACAAAATTGAAGGTGCTTTTTCTAAAACTCATAATAAATTAGAAGAAGTTACATATGCTTTATCCTTGAACGAGCACAAACCTCAAGAGGATGCATCTGTAGTTTGCAGCTGAAATATGGTCTTGTGCATCAGGTATGATGAAGAGTACACAAGAATCTACATACGAATATACTTAATTTAGTAACAAAAATATCTTTTTGATTGAATTTAAAACGAAAAAAAATGAGGAATAAATTATTTTTTGTTGAGTGACTCTTATGTAAACAAGGATATGCAAATATAGTTCACGCACGTATGTATATGAGTATGAGCAAGTACTAAAATACTATTTTACATCTTCAAAAAACTATTATGAACTACTTTAGATACTCATGTGCATGTGCATAGATTTAAGTTGTTAAGCTTCAAGCTGGAAGAAAAAGTAATTCATGCATTCTGAAGTACATTTTTTTATACAATTTTTGAAAGCATCTGCTTGATTGGGAGCTTTTTTGCATTTTTACAATTTTTTATGGTATCTGAATATGATACATTTTTTATCACTGAATGAGCTTAATTGAAAAATTTTAATTGAAAATAGTTTTTAAAAAAAGGAATGCATAGCTTAAATTGCTTACTCTTAAATTTATTTTTACAGAATTGAATGATTTTACCACTAGAATGTGGAATATGGAATGTATGTACTGTGGGTCTGAAAAAATAAATATATAATATTGAAAGCATGTGGAAAAGAAAATGAAAAACTGTGTTTAATGTGAGAAAATTGTCATTGACCTTAAATATTTAAAACTGAAGTATGAATTTCTTTCTGCAACAATGAACGCCGCAAAATTCACTGTTAGAATACACCTTAAATATTTTAAATTGTGTAGTTTAACTTTAAATGAAACCGATACCATTTATATAGCTTAAGAAAATATTTCATAGTAAAAAAAAATTTCATAGTAATAGTAACAAAACTCCAGAAAAATGTGCAAACATGAAAGTCAAGTACGACTTTGGGCCAGTTAGTTAAGGAGCGCTGACTCTGAGCTTCGAATTCGGCAGGACACGAGTTCGATTCCTGGTACTTGCAGCCTTCAAAAAATAAAAAGATTATTTACTAATAATTACAAATAAGAATTATTTCCAAGACCACTGACGATGGGTATTTGGCAATACTCGAAACAGCTGTAGGGTCAGCCAAAAATTCAATTAATTAAAATAATATAAAACTAAAATTTTTGTTGGTGTATTACACTACTGTTCGAAAAAAACCTTTTTAAGAAAATATATATATAATATTGTTGATAGATTGTAAAGTTGATAATTTAGCTTTGCTACGAGAATCGTGGAAGCGACTTATGTACTGCCAATCACCGGTGTAGATGCTACTTAAAATTAATTACGCTTAGTAAGATTTATTATTAATTTTATTAGTATTATAGTGTACATTAATAAAAAACAGTGTTGTCATAATAATGCATTTATAATCGGGTTGATTGTACCCCCCTCTGAGCTTAGAATATGTCACCAAGCTCTGTTGCGTCGATAAAAAGTAGTATGAAATCTAATTTACAGAGTTTTATAGCCTCTTCCGTAAAGGGTACACATTCACAGGAGTATATTTCGTATGTGCATTAACACAGGCCATTCCAACAGCATATGTGTGGCTGACTCTTCATTCTCTTCGCAGAATCTACAGTTTGCGTAATGCTATAAACATGAGCATAATTTATTATTTTAAATATGAAAGATATATTTAAAAGCTGCTACTCTCACTCACAGTTTATAAATGTGATTGCTAAAACTTTTCGCATATGGTTTACTAGATTTATGATATTTGTGCATTAAGGTAAGAGTTTAAGTACATCGATTGCATTAGTTGAGAAAGTATAATGTATACCGGTACTAGCGTAATCAAAAATCTAACTGGGTACTGAGCTTTATCAAACTTAAACTATAATAACTGCTTCTCACAAAGGAATATATGCAATAGATTTTTTTAATAAATTTTGTTGATGGTAACCAACCAAACAATATTACCTCTCATGTTGTACTATACTTATGCTGTATTTTTTTTAAACATATACTCATTTTTACAATTTTAATATTTTTTCACACTAAAAAATGATGAATAATTCGTTTAGCTTTTTTGCACTGAAAATTTTGGTTCTTGCCAAAGGGTTAAAATAATTGTATTTTCTGCCAAACTTGCTAATAATTAATTTAGCCATCGTATATTTGAAAACACATATTTTCCATTTGCAAATATAAATTATTTTGTTTTATTTGCTATTTAAAAATTGAAAAACTAAAATGTCCCTGAGCACATTTTCACCAGCATGTATGTGTCAAACACAGTTCCGAAATTGCGGAAAAGTTGCATTAGATTCATTTGAGAGCACGTTCCTCAGCGCAGTTTGTGAAATACGTGTTGGTTGGAACTTACCCAGAAATTAGTTAGTCAGTAATAAAAGTAATATTATTATTTCGGTTTGAAATAAATTTTACTGCACACAAAAAGCTAACACAATGCAGTTTGAAAAATGGTTTTCTTTTAATAATAAATTGAATTATATTATGCATATTATCTTGTCGTTTTTAAATGAAGATACTTAATTCATTTCATTAAAATGCAATCCATGCCTGCATTTAACCAAAAGGAATTTTGCAATTTCATTCAAATTCATAAATTTTAAAGCCAACGTATCGTATGAGTGATGTTTCTATGCAAAAATTTTGTGCAAAAGATTTAGTAATATGCAGATAATATGCAATTTTGAAGAGTGTTCCAGCAAGCGGGCACAAATTTATATTACTTGAAAGCATTTCTGTGTAGTTGATTTATAACCTTTTTTTTTGAACTGTACTATATGCTGGCTTTACATATTTGTATGTAAACAAATTGCATATTTTTCTGACATAAATCCTACCTTTCTGTCATGTTAGTAGAGTCCTACATCTCAAACTATCAATCATAAACGTATGGTTTCGAAGCTTTGGAAGATATGTATAAAGCTCAGCAAAAATTAATGTACTGAAGGGGTAATTTGAATTAAAGAAGTGTAAGCAAAACAATTATTTCAGAGGGATATAATTTGTTGTAAGTACAATATTATAGCATCAATATCAATTTCTTTAAAAAATAATGAAGCAACATAACACTAACAATTAATAAGTTAAAAAATATATTTTCGAATGCTTATTATTATTCTATACTCCAGTTATGAATTTTAATTATTATAAAAAATATAAAAAAGTTGAAGAAGTAAATGTAACTCATTTCTTTAGAGACTTCAAACATAAAACGCTTTATAGATTGCATAGTAGAAATAAAAAATATCCTAAGCATTATTGCAGAATTATTGACCAGTTACTGTAGTTTGAATGTTTACTTATTGAAGTTAGGAATTCAATCCAACTCAGACTGTTGATATTGTAGAGAAGAGAGAGAAACTCCATACATGTGCTTGAGGAGTGCCCAGCACTGATGCACAAGCGGAAAAAACATCTAGGAGCATATTTCATGGATCATAAAGATACAAGACATGGAAAGATATTCTCTATAGTGTCTTTCATTAAAGAAATCGAACTTGGTACAACACTTTAATCCGACTAAGGGGCATAATAGATCTTTTAGGTCGCAGTGCACTTTCCCTTCTTTGCAGTAATAATAATAATAACTAATTTTTTGAGTTATATGTTAAGCATTGAAAAAAATGAAGTATCGATACATTTATAACAATAATTGTGTAAAGAATTTTCAGAAATTTTAAGAAAATAACATGAATATAAATACGATCTCTCAGTTTATATGCATTTCATTGAATTATTTAGTCATAGTTTTAAATTATTTTAAATGGTTTTTGGCCACTAATAAAAAAATTATATGCAAAAAGTTGTAAGAAGTGTTCCTTATATTTTTTAATTAAGATTTTCTATAGATTTTTTACATCAAATTCTTAAAAACGTCAGATATGTAAATAATTCATATCATAAATCATTTATTATATATATCATAAGTTATTTATATTAAATATATATATATGTGAATCGAATATCAATGATTGAGGAGTTAAGGTGGAATGTTATGCGCTCATTTGGAACTATTAGAAAAAAAAATTGCATCTAATATTTACTTTTTTCACTAATGCTATAGTGATATTAAGTGATATTAAATATTTTTGTAAAATTTATTTAGTTTTATTTATAATATATATATTATATATTTAGTTATAATTTTTAATTTGGCTTTTACTTTTATTTTACTTCTTATTATAATGATATATTAGTGAGTGCAAAATCAATAATAATAAAATCCATCCAAGGATGAATCAAACGAGTAAACAGTATAACATAAAATGAAACTAAGCACATTTCTCTTAATAATAAAAATTATTATTGAACATTCACTTAAAGTTAATTTCAAAAGTTTTAAGTCAACTTAAATTAGGTATATAGCAATCGTACTCACTGTCATTCCTTCAATGGATTGTAAACGTACCTAATACAATAAAATTCTTATTATTGTACTAGTGACATTCGTGTAATTAACTTACTAAGCAATTGTGCTGAATTTAATAATCTTTTAAACTTTTTCGCCATCCTTACATCCTTACTCGCAGCCACGTTGACTGAATCGTGTTATCAAGGAATAACAAGTAGCAATTAAATTATATTACCGAAGAGCTCATCCTTGCTGTTAGCGCATGTAACATGATTTTAGTACATGAAACGAGGCACATACGTGTGCTTCATCTTATGTGTCTGAAGTATGGTACATCATTTCATAGCAGAAGTTTACACATTTATTTTATTTTTATTAAGAATTTGAGAGCAGATAAGAAATGCTTGCACTACTATTCCCTTATATGCTTCCACATAGGGTACTCAATATACAACTTGAGTATGTCCATTGATGACGGTTGAAGTGTTCACTTTAATAAATGGAAACATTGATCAAAACTTGACAATATGAACTTTAAGTTTTTGTCTTATTTATTAGAAATTCTGTAGTGATTTATTTGATACTGTACACTTTGAAAGATTTTATGTAGCTTGTTAAGTTAGTACGTAATTTATATACAGCATATATAAGTATTCTTCACAGTCCTCTTCTATTTAACTATCAATTAGTGAAGCAAATTGTTGCTTTCCCTTTATATCCTTTAAATCCAATTTGGCTTACTATGCAGTATTCACAAATCATTTTAAGGTGAAGATATTTATTAAAGCTACTTCAAGTACTGCAATAATAATACTGCATGACATTTAAAGATTTCGAGAGATTTAGAAGCTATTTTCTGCGTATGTGATAAAGGGATTAAGAATTGTTTTTGGATATGCTGTTAATATATATAAAAAGTAATGATTTCATTTTTAGTAAAATAAGTGGTTTACTAATTTTAATTCTTTAAAAAAAAATTTTAAATTACTTTGACGGAAAAATAACTTAAAAGCATAGCTTTTTTGATTTGGCTGATATACAGCCAGATAATTAGACTACTTTATGGGTGTGTCGCGTATAGTAAAGCTGTCGACTCTACTATACAGAAGTTACAAGTTGCTCAAACTCAGGCTTTCCGAAGACTCTTTAAAGTGCCATGGTACAATTGTACGAATGATTTGCTAAGAGACCTTAGAATAGATCCGGTCAAAAAATACATAACGGACAGAGCTCTGAAGCTATATGTGAAAACCGACAGGCTGCCCTACTTGGAACTATCTAATCTCAGACTAATCACTTATCGGAAGGGGCGGTATGCAAATCTGAGATCATTTATTAATTATTTACGAAGCTTTTGAGGAATATACGAATTAGTCAGTAAGATGGGTTGGACTCTGCAGAAACCCTCCAGCTATCAAAGAGTAAAAGTACACAAATGCATTAACTCGGAAATGGCTTCCGATCCTTTCACAATCGATTTTAAACAACTTTCTTGAAGTGTTAATTCTAAATTTGGGAACAGAAAGTCACACGCTGTCGTTTTCATGTTCTTAGTAGGCTGACTAAGGGATTGCATTCAGCTCCTTTTGTGAAATTTCTTTTACGATTGCAATTGATTTGGAAACATATTTTTTACTGAACCATTCCTACATTGATTTTTTCTTGGCTAATTACTAAATCGTCTTCAACATCTTTGAATTTTCTTTTGTAATCGCAGTCGACTCGAAATGATTGCTTCCTTGACCCATTCCTAAATTTATATTTTGTAGGTTGATGCAGAAATGGCGTACATAACGATCGCAATCAAAATCCCACATTTTGTTTATGATCGCAATCTATCGAAATGTCTTCTGCGAAGTAGTAATTTTGGCATTGGGAACAGAGAAAGTTGCATGTTGTGATGTCCTGCTCATTATTAAATAATAAATAACATTAAGATTTATCTGCTAATTATTCTTTATAAACGAAATGGACTTTAGCTTTGTGCACAGAAGGTGCATACGGTTATTTATACCTGTCCCACTTGTTTCGTTAATTGATTGAGCGACCTTCGTATCTTTCTATGAGATTTCATTTGTGATCACAATTGACTCAAAATGTCATTTTTGCTTAATCCATTTCTCAGTTGCTTCTGGGAATTTTATTTCATACTCGGAGTCTACTTAAAATTCCTTCTTCGCTTGACAAATTTTTAGATACATTTTTGGTACTTTGATTATGACACAGGTTTCAACTCTTTCCATTGTTTTGCTTTTATGATCACAATTGACTTCAAATGACTTCTTCTACGTGATAATTATAGCTTTGGAAGCAGAAAAGTGTCACGAGGACATAATAGTTGAGTGCATTGGTTGGACGTTCAGATTCTTTAAGCTTTCGCCAAGTAGTCTTACAATACTTGATACAATACTTGATTTTTCAAAATATTAATCTCACATAACTCACATACAGAATATATATATATAAATAAATATATATATGGTATATTTATATTATATATGTACATGTGTTCCATTTTTATTTTGGAATAAATTATATTAATTGTACAAGTATTTGCGAGGAAACTATTTAAAAATATACATTTTCGTCTAGTCAAGTCTAATTTAACATAGTTCGGTTAGTTCGGATTAAAGTCTTATGCATGACATTAAGTTGGAGGCTTGTTTTAAACAACCTATGGTATTATTTTTATATTTATTGTTATCAATTATTAAGTAGTGTAGATATGTGTAGTAGTGTCTACATATTTAAAAATAATTATTAAATTTATTAACACAGATATATATACATAATTCCTAATACTTTTAGAATCTTTTTATAAACAACATTCATTTAATGTTACGTTGTCGGCTTAGGGAGTTTACTTATTAATGTGATTATGTGTTCTTTATTAAGAGACAAAGAGAAGACCTCATACCTCATACTTTATTAAAGAACATTATACATTTATTTAAACAAATTTAGATTCATTATGATGATACTGAGGCGAAGTGATTAAGCTGTCAGTAAAACTGCTTAATTCACTTAAAAGAATTATATAAAAAATTAAAAACATTTACAATTTAAAAGCATGTAATTTATTATATTTAATACATTTGTTTTGTATATACATACATATGTATATAATTCATATTACATATAACTGTGAACATATGTGCCATATAATGATAGCTCTAATTTGCATACAAAATTTATTTTAACAGAAGTACAACTCATTTGTATTTGTGAATTTTTGAGGCTCATTTGAAAATCAAAAACATTCCCAAATCCTATTTATTTATTCATAAACGTATACCGCCGAGGACAAGTGTATGATGAAATTTGGTGGCATGAAGTAATTTGGGATACGTTTGTAAATGTGGAATGTTGTTAATAAACACAAACAATAAATCATGAACACAAATTAACTTGAACCCGACGCAAATGAAAATGTATACTATATATGCAATCCACCGCATTCTCGGATACAAATTAATTAAGAAATATGATGCTTTACGAGCACAGGATTATGCCCGTACCTCTGCTAGTGCCTAAAGGGAATTCAATTAGTTAATGAAATCTGAGTCAGCTGCTGAAGCAAAGGATACGCAGAATAGCAGTGCATATATGAAAGCCTTGCCATTATGTTGATTATAATTGCTGAGCAGCTCTCCCATAAATCAGCATGTGCAAATGAGTGAACCAAATGTAGTCCTGACAGAATTATTACAATTTGTACGTCAAATATTTGTGCTTAGGCGTATGTAGACGAGATTAACACAACACTTTATCTGCTTTTAATTGGTTCGGAATGTGAATTTGATGCAATTCGATATTAAAATTGCATTTGATATATTGTATAGCAGAACAGATAATTGTTAGGCATGGAAATAATAAGCCTTTAGGTTCATACATAGATACACTTAACTATGAAATTATATTCAAAACCATAATGTTGCTACGAAAGTATAAATAATCTAGCAGCTCATTACAAAGTACTGATTTGTATTTTCAAATTCTCTTCGTGTCACTCCAAATAAATTTGATATTGGGTAAAGATAATTACAAACTAACAAACGCGGAACGAAAATCACATTTGCTAATTATTAAGACATGCATATATAAAGTGAATGCAAATAGCTAGTCAAAAAGTCAAATGGTAGTTTCCATGTATTTTTCAATATGGTTATGCGACCAAAGAAGCTGGATCTTCATGTTCCATGACAGAAAATAATAAGGTTTTCAATTTATTGTATATTGCATATTTTTAAATGCAAATTTCTTAAGTAAAAGAGTAGATAAATCTGGGGCTTTCTAACAAAATGCAACTTGAATTTAATATGTAAAAGAGACGGGAATTCCGGAGTCATAATATTCATAATATTGCAATTTAAACTTCCGTTGGAGAAACAGTGAAGTCAACCACATTATGGATTTGCAATTTAAAACATTGTCATTTGATGCTCATGATTTATGGGTTATACTAAGGCCATTTGATACTGACCATCTAGTTTTATATATCCAGGTAGTTACAGATTGTATGAGTTTTTTTTAGTATCTTTATATCTTTATATAGTATCTTTAGATATTTATGTATTATATTATAATATTTGTACTTGTCAAACCTATGTATAATTTTCAGGCACCATTTTTTCTATACAACTGAATAGTTGAATAGTAAGAATATGCTAATTCTTGTTATACAGTCGAATTTAAGACTTTGTTCTATAATTAATATATTCTATTGTCAAACGATTCTATTTCTTTAGAAAGTTTCTTATTTAAGATATAAATCTTCCAACAATTCAGAAGCTTGCTTACTAAAATTATTAATCTTGCCAGAACTGAAATATTTACATAGAAAGCAAGTGCCGGATACAGTAAACGCATTTCTGACTAAAGGGAATTTTTCGGAGTAGTTATCTACTGACTAGTACCGACAACCGGTACTGCCACTGGCAGTTCTATTTTTTTCTTTCCATTTTCTTTCCATTTACTTTCATTTGCAACCTTTTCTTTTCATTTATATTGTTTTGGTTCTAGAAAATGTTTTTGGATATCATTTCGAGTTTTAATGAGATGTTTCTCTGCTAAACATTTTTACTTAGCAAGATCTTCGTGATTCCTGTTGCTTTTGAACCCAATTTAATGAGATGTTATTTTAAATATGAAAAGCTAAAATATTGACCTTCAGTCAGAAAAAATTTTAATCTCTCTAATCCGAAGTTCTTTCACGTGGTCCGACAATCTTATTACTTTTTTTTGATGTGAGGAGTCATTCCCGTTTATTCCAAATTTCATTCTTAAACTATTCGCTAAATCAATATCGATAATCGATGTATATATCAACATAGTAACTCGATTTAATTGTGACAAATCCGTTTTTCCCTTTGCATTATAATAGAAATTTAGTGTGAAAAAATTTTCGGAACTTGATTTGAGGACAAAGGTGGTCAGTAGCTGAAATGGTGGTCAGTAACCATCTGATTTCAGGTCGGCTTTCCAGCAACAACTTTCCTACAGTCTTAGTACAAACGTTGAAGCATTGAGTTTGATATGTAATTCTATTGAAATCGTATGAAAAATAACGCTGAGCTTTGCTGAGTTATACAATATCTTTAATTCCATAATAAGTATGTGTACAAGTTTAATTTTGGTACATCAATAAATGTCATAAGTGATTTAGTTTGTTCTGGTTATAGTAGGATATAATAATATAATAGCGAACATAATAAATTCATATAAAAATTAAAAACCATTCCAATGTAAACCCAAATAATTTTATGCTCTTTACTGTCTGTGTTCGCAGGATACAATAAAGACAGTCATAAAGTTTTACTCTCATTCTTTACTGACACCTACAGGCAATGTGTTAAAATATTCCTTTGTCCTATAAAATATATAATTAATTAAGTTTCCGTTCCAGTGAAAGTAAAGAAAAGCAAAAGCATTATAGAAAGGATTATAGAGTTTTGTTGTTACAGTTGCGAACAATAAAAATTTTTATTTTACTTTAAGGAAATTAAAAATTATTTTTATAATAATAATCCTTCTATTGTATCCATAATGTCTTCATAATTTTACGCTCCTTAGCAGAAATTATTTTAGCGACTTTATTAAAAATTTAACTTTTTAACAATGCTTTTGTTTCATCGGTTTGACATTCTTAAGTATCCTCATTTTTTGACATTATTCCGAATTCTTCTTTCTATCATTTTTGACAATTATAACTTTTGAGATGGTAAAGAGTTCGGATGTGTCGCTCGCAAACTGGAGGAATTATAAGTACGTGAGTGTGTTTTTAATAATTTAAAATTTTCATCCATCTGACTTGAGCAATTTATGTGTCTCCCAGAAGTGCCCGAGACTGTGTGACTTTAATTAATGCTAAAATATGCAATAACATCATTCAGAATTAAAACAATTTTCGGAGCAAATGTTGCGCCACAAATAAGAATTAAATAATTTTTCAAGCCATGTGCTTGAAGTTTTATTTTGAATTAATCATTTGCATATAAGCCAAAGTTCTTTTGGAAAGTATGTTTTCAACTAAATATGCAAAAAATAATTCGTTGATAGTAAAAATATTTTATAAAAATTTCTAAATTTCGGTACCAAATATAATTTAGTATTTTGAGTTGAAATACTCATAGGTTGTGTATTCTAATAGTGAATATATACATAAGATTTTTTGTAAATCAATGCCAATGCAATATAAAAATATTATTTTAAATAATATAAGAAATTTTAATACTTTACATATAATTTTTTTATTTTCACTACACTTAATTCAGAAAAATTAAACGAATTTGTGTACTAGAAGCAATTTTTGTTGTCCTTCGTTTATTCCTTTAAATTATTTTTTATATACATAAATTTTTGCAGAATTTTTTAACATGTATCGAAAAGCATTTATTTGCATATATAAGTAAAATTTGGTTACACATCGACCCTTTAGTCATTGATGGATAATATCTTTACAGTTTTAAAACATATGCCATATAACAAGAATATTTTCTATCCACACATTTATGATTTTCTTTCACTTTCATATATGCAAATTTATTTTTTCTTTTGGGGTGATGTTTATCCTTCAAACTGAGGATTTTATAATTTAAGTTCACCGAAAATAATAAAAAAATAAAAAAGGTACTTACTATATGGTAAAATTTTTATGATATACATAATACATGCAATAATATTATATCCCTTATTAAAAGAATATAAACACGTATATTCGAATTTATCGTACATGCGATTTTGTATTAGTTTAGAGGAGGAATTTTAATTTAATCTAATTTTTTATATATTTCAAAATAATTTATTGACAATCTTCTGTGGTTATAAAACTAAATTATCTCCTTTTTCTAACAAATTCATCTTACAAAAGTGTAAGACTCATAAATTTCATTGAATTTCCAATATATTTTAACGGACCATAAAATAAGGTGTGATAGATGGTTTATGCATAATGAGATCCAGACGCAAAACCGATTGAAATTTTTAAAATATGTTCGAATGAAGACATAAATTTCTCCAAACAAAGCAAAATCATATTAAATTATTTTGAATAGAAGAGTGAAAGTTGCTCATTTTAACTCTTTAATGGATAAAATAATTCTTATTTAAATAAATCGTTTATTTGTGGATTGAATTAATTTTACTTAGTCAGGGTATTGCATTCTTTTCTTAGGTGAAAACCATCGAAACTCAGTGTGTAAGAGTTCAACTAAGTGAAATCAAGTTTTAGAAATGATTTGTAAGAAGATATATAGCAATCAGACTCTGAAGGTTGATTTAACTGTGAACGTCATTGAGATATTTTACAAATACTCTTGATTCCTTTTAAAAAAGTGAAGAACATTTGAAAGTGATGAGGAACTGATGTTTAAGCAACTTACTATATCAGACTTGAGAGTTTAAGGTCTGTGTATTGCGATGTCATCATTGTCCAAATAATGTGGACTGGACTAATGTAAACTGTTTTTAGTGAGGCTAAGATTAGAGAAGTTTATGATGTAAGTGATGTAACCCATTTATTAATCAGTTTAGTTCTTACGACATGAAGTCATAAGAAAAGTTACAGTCTTTCCACTTATTTTAAATTGTTTTGTAAAAAAACGTGAGCAAAATTATCAACAATTTTGGAAAGTTTAAGTAAGTAAAAGGAAGTTGCCATACTAATGTTAATCACATGAATAAGCTTTAACGACAAATTGGGTTTAATTTTTTATATTTTATGGGATAATTGTTTAGATAAGCGCGGTCATGAGGTATACTAGAAGTAATTATTTACAATTTAACTATTACTACTTATTGACAATGTCATATTTAAGTGAATAAAATATACCTTTAAAGAACTGACGCTTTCAGTGCCATAAAATAAACTTTATATTTTTAACAGATGTGATTAAATACCATCTAAAGTAAAGCTAATAACTATTCACTTGACCAAAACTTCCACTTAACACATTTTAATTAACAAATTTTCTTTTCAGATTTTTATTTTATACTACCTTTATAGTCCTTGTTATCCCTTTCTTTGTTTCTTCATCAAAAATATTTTATATTAAATGCAATTAAAAAAAAAAATTTTGCTTTT
>NC_051847.1:208865560-208906843 GCF_002237135.1 Teleopsis dalmanni
AAGTGTGCTAACTTTAATAATATCGTACATCTGTACATATATACTATATACTATCGTACGTGTGTACTATTGTGCATTCTATGGTTCTCGGCTTAGGTTCTGCTAAGCGCCAAATAGAACCTCGTGTCCGCATCAAGGTCACGCTGAACAATTACAACAACAACAACAACAAGTTAACTTACTTGTTGATTACTGGTTAATATTTGCTTCCAATCAGTAAGTGTGCGGGTTCGTCAACGTCGCGTCTGACAACAACCACCGTAAGAGCAGTTCAATTTCGGAAAGCTCACTGTTGCTATTGTGACTTTTCGACTTCGTCAAATCCTTTGCTGTTCTCAAGTATCTACAACTGTTTCAATGGCAACGGCAGAGCCAACCACTACGGCAGAACTGTCAGAACTAAAACAACAGCGAGCCTCGACGAAAGCGAGTATTTCAAGAATCAAGGCGTTCGTCAAAGGAAAGAGTAATTCGCTCTCACAACCAGAACTGAAATGTCGACTAGGTATTTTAGAATCATATTTTAAACAAATCTTAGCTTTTCAGACGTTGATCGAGAAATTAGATGCAACTGACTCAGCTAGAGATGAATTAGAAGACCTATACGTTTCCACCAAAATATTAATCATGTCTCAACTGCAGGAAGAGGTCCACAATGCATCAGTGCTAGACGTAACAGCAATGATGCCCACCTCAAGTAAAAAATTACCACTGTTAAAATTACCTACATTCAGTGGTAAGTACTCGGATTATAACAATTTTATTAATTCGTTTCTCCAAATCATAGATCGCGAAATATACCTCACAAATATTGAAAAATTTAATCACTTACTGAACTGCCTTACTGGTCAAGCTCTAGAGACAGTACAGGCATTTCCTATTTTGAATGAAAACTATCCAAAGGCTCTGGATAGGCTTAAATCGCGCTATGACAATAATAGCCTAATCTTCGCCGAAAATATCGCGACACTATTTGATCTACCAGCAGTATCGGGTCAGTCAAGCCAACAACTTCGTAGTCTGGTAAACAATGCATCCGCTTTGTATGGTTCACTCTGTTCGCTAGGTACAGAGAAACAAATATGTGAGGCTCTACTTATCTCGCTAATCATGCAAAAAACGGACGCAATTACACGTAGGAAATGGAATGAATCGCGTAACTTCGACACATTACCTAGTTGGGAAGATTGCTCAAAATTATTGGATAGGCATTGCCAGTTTCTCGAATCACTCGACAGTGAAAACGGCAATCAGTCATCATCACAACGTAAACCTAATAATCTTAACTCCAAGAGTAACAGACGCTCAAAACAATACGCATTTGTTGCATCTACATCCAGCAATTCTTGCTCATTTTGTTCTAGCAATGAACACCTAATACAGAATTGTCATCGTTTTAAGGCACTGGAGGTGGTTCAAAGGTTTGAAAAGGTAAAGAGCCTAAAACTCTGCATAAACTGCTTATCGCCACGCCATCATGTGGTTAATTGCACATCAACGTTTAAATGTAAGGTTTGCGCAAAGCCACATCACACTCTCTTGCATCATTCGCAATTGCCAACGAATATTAAGAGCGCGGGATCATCACGACGCACAGAACACGCTGCTATGCCCAACGACAACGTTGCCAGCCATTCCCATCTTAATATGTCATCGGCCGAGCAAATAATTCTAGCTACTGCATTGGTTTTAGTGAAGGATTCATCGGGAAGTTATCAAGTGGGTAGAGCCTTGCTTGATTCATGCTCTCAGGTCAACTTCATAACGGAGGAGTTTTCAAAGAAGCTTAGTTTAGCAAAACATAAACATCGGTTGCATGTTTCCAGTATTGGTAGTTCGTTGACCAACATAAAGTATCAGACGCTCACATCAATCAAATCTCGTCATTCAAATCTTGAACTTGCTTTAAACTTTGGTATTACGAATCACATCGCATATCAACCAAGTTCTGAAATCGATATATCGTCGTGGAAGGTTCCACCAAATACACCTCTCGCCGATGAGCAATTCTTTAAATCCAAGCGCGTTGATCTCTTGCTTGGAGCTGAAAGTTTCTTTGATATTTTGTCTGTCGGTCAAATCAAACTAGGTGAAAATTTTCCAGTACTTCAAAAAACACTATTAGGATGGATTGTATCTGGCAAGTACAAGGGTCAGCCATTTGCATCACCAGCAGCAAAATGCCTATTATCAGTTGAAGATACAGTCTCCGATCAATTAGAAATGATGTGGAAGATAGAGGAAGTGCAATCGGCTTCAAAGTCATGGTCACCAGCACATGTTGCGTGTGAGTCATTATATCGTGAAACGGTTCACCAAAATGCGATGGGAAGAATTGTCGTTCGGTTACCATTCAAAGATTCACCAGATTGTCTTGGTTTGACACACAATATCGCCTTGCGCCGTTTTTATTCTGTAGAACGGCGATGGTCATCTAATCGTGCACTGAAGCAAGACTATCAAGAATTCATGAAACAATATCGAGAGCTCGGACACATGACGCGTGTTGAGACTCCGAAAACCAACGAACCTCATTATTATATCCCTCATCATTGTGTTTTAAAACCGTCGAGCACTTCGACCAAGCTGAGGGTGGTTTTTGATGCGTCATGTCCAACAACTTCGCAACGTTCATTAAATGATATTCTACTGGTCGGCCCGACAATTCAGTCGGAGTTATATTTGTTGCTACTTCAATTTCGTTTGCACCGATATGCCTTGACGGCTGACATTGTTAAGATGTACCGACAGATACTGATAGATGAACCAGATCGAAAATTCCAATATATTTTTTGGCGAGATACGGAGTCCGATCCTGTTAGTACTTACGAGTTGAATACAGTCACTTATGGTACTGCATCAGCACCTTTCCTAGCAACCAGGAGTTTGCAGTATTTGGCGGACAAATTTGAAACACAATACCCAATAGGCGCTGCACTCATTAACTCATCGTTCTTTGTCGACGACTTCTTAGGTGGAGCAGATTCCATTGATCAACTCACCAATATCAGACATCAGTTAACGGCCATTCTACAGAAGGGTTGCTTCGATCTTGACAAATGGCATTCAAACCATCATGACTTCATCAGCGATACTACAACAAAGAGTTTGAATCTTGATACAGATACAGTCACCAGCGCCCTAGGCATCAAGTGGCACCAAATGCAAGATGTTTTCCTATTTTCGTTCAATGCGCAACCAGGTCAAATTGTAACAAAACGCACCATTTTATCCCTTGCGTCTTCATTATTCGACCCGCTTGGATTACTAGCACCGATCATACTCGTAGCCAAAATTATGATGCAAGAATTGTGGCTTTTGCGTGTGGACTGGGACGAGTCAGTCCCTCAAAATCTTCACTCAGCTTGGAAAACATTTATTCAAGATCTTACAACGCTTTCATCGGTTAAGGTGCCGAGGTACTGCCTATCCATAAACCATCAACAGGTTGATGTACACGGTTTCTGTGACGCTTCAATACGCGCATATGGTTGCTGCATATTTCTCCGATCACAAAACACATCAGGTAAGGTGACGGTCAAGCTATTTACTGCAAAATCCCGTGTGGCACCTATAAAGCGGAAGTCGCTACCTAAACTAGAACTCTGTGGTGCCTTACTTCTTGCCAAACTGTATCAGAAGGTCCAACCAATATTTGCGCAATTTAAGGGTGAAACGTTTTTTTGGACTGATTCACAGATTGTATTACATTGGTTGAAGCAGCACTCATCAACCCTGTCTGCATTCGTTGGCAATCGAGTAGCGGAAATTCAAGATATTACCGCAAATGGGCAATGGAGACACGTTCCTACCCAATCCAACCCGGCAGATGTTGTGTCGCGCGGCTGTAACATCCGCCAATTATCAGAGTCTTGTTGGTTTACGGGGCCGGAATTTTTGTTACTCGCTGATAAATACTGGCCGCATTTGAAATGTCACAACCTGGATATGGAAGAAGTCAATAAAGAGACGCGAAAGGTTGTATTCGTTAACACAAATGAAGACAACTACGTATTACAGGTATTGTCAAGATATAGTTCATACACTAAGATGCTACGAGTAATAGCGCAGGTACAGCGTTTTTATCATGTAACCAAGAATAAATTGAAGAACGGAGAATGTACCCTCCAACCTATTCAGCTACAAAAGGCATTGCACTGTATTATTTGGGTCATCCAACAGCAATTCTTCGAAATTGATATACAACGCCTACAACGAGGGAACCCAGCCGAAGGTACATTAAAGCATCTAAATCCCTTCCTGGACAATGTATTCGGTTATCAATTACTAAAGGTGGGAGGTCGCCTCGAGCTGAGTGACATCTCAGTAGGCCAACGTCACCCTATTTTGTTGCCGAAGGGCTGTTATTTTGTGGAACTTTATGTTCGGCATATACACTTGTGCAACTATCATGCAGGCGCAAAAGCACTAATTGCCCTTACTCGACTAAACTTCTGGATAATTAATATTCGAGAAATTGCACGCCGAGTCGTGCACTCGTGTATTCACTGCGTGCGTTATAAACCCAAACTACTTAATCAAATGATGGGTAATCTCCCAATCGAACGCCTCACTCCAAGTCGTCCTTTCGCGCGTACTGCGGTAGATTTTTGCGGTCCGATATTAACGTATCTCCGAATTCGGGGACGGGTTCCATATAAGACCTATATAGCCGTGTTCGTTTGTTTGTCTACAAAGGCAGCTCATCTAGAAGCCGTGTCAGACTTATCTACGGAGGCATTTATTGCAGCACTGAAAAGGTTAATCGGTAGACGAGGGTTACCATCAGACATCTATTGCGACAACGCCACGAACTTCGTTGGGGCTAACAACAAACTAGCAGAGTTAAAAAGAATGTTTTTCGAGAAGTCTAATCAAGTGATGCTGCAGACCTTTTGCAGCAACCAATTCATAAATTTCAATTTTATACCGCCCCGAGCACCTCACTTTGGAGGTCTATGGGAAGCGGCTGTAAAAAGCGCGAAAGGCCATCTGTATCGAACATTATCAAATACTCGATTCACCTTTGAGGAGCTTGGAACAGCACTGATTGAAATCGAAGCTATCTTAAATTCGCGACCAATCACACCTCATTCTTGTGACCCGAGCGATTATGAAGCGCTAACGCCAGCACATTTTCTTATCGGTGGGCCGCTCAAAACTTTATCTGAACCAAGTCCTCAGTATGAAGCTACTTCATTAATTGATAAATGGTCTCGTATAACCGCAGTCAAACATCACTTCTGGCGCAGATGGTCTAGAGACTATCTGAATGAGCTGCAGATACGCACCAAATGGACAGAAGAACAATCTAACATCACCGAGGGGGCTCTGGTTTTAATCCATGAAGACAATATGCCTCCACAACGCTGGTTGATGGGCCGAATCGTGCATTGCATCAGGGGTCCAGATAATTTGGTTCGTGTTGTTGATGTGCAAACCCCAAAAGGAGTAATACGCCGTCCAATCCACAAACTCGCACTATTACCAATTGAAAATCCTTTCAAGGGGGGCGGGATGTTAGAGCGGTTAAAGTCAAATTGTTAATATTGTAGGATTCTGTAGAATTATTAATTGATGTGTTATATGATTTATATATTATAATTTATTATATTTTAATCTATTGTAAATCATATTGTATAATTAAATTATTATAATTAATATATTATATAATTCATATATATATATAATATTTTATATGGTTAATATATGGTTAATTAATTTATCTAACTAACCCTGTATAAGATGTAATCAAACCAACGGTTCTAAGTCTTGTTTTATTGCCTTTTGTTTTTTGCGCTCGAGATGAGCAAATTTTATTGTTATATTTTTTGGGCTGCAAGTAAACTCCGTTGGTTTGATTCTGTCTCTTGTTTTTCGATCGCGAACGTGTCAACACACGGGTACACATAAAAAAGTGATTAAACAATCAATAACCGAAATTGTATAAATTCAATTGTATAAATTAAATGAAATCAAAACCCAATTATAAAAACGTTTATAATTTACATTGTGTTAAAGAAATTGAAATAAAGATCATAAAATCCAATTATAAAAACGCTTATAATTTACATATATAATACATATAAATCTAAATATAATGTATAGAAAGATCAATTTTATCACATTCAGAGAAATTTTTATTCTATTTAATTATTGTTATGATATAAAATCTCAAAAGTCAATCAACTAATAATTTTATAAATATTTTTATGTCAAATTATTAGCTGAAAAAACAGTTTTAATTACAAATTTTTAAATCCTAAACAAGATTTTATATTTATAAGAAAATATGATGATTTTTTTGAAACTTCAGACTGAAGGTGAAATATCAAATAATGATCTACATAACAACATTTCTTATTTCATTTAATTGTTGCATTTAAGTTAATTAAAATATAATTGGATCTATGAAGTTAAGTAATAGTAAAAACATAGTTTCTACAGTTAACTTTTCCTTTGAAAAATTGATAAAATATCCAACAGCAATTTTTAAAGTTATTTAGTATTTATTGAAGTTTATGGTATTGTTTCGAATTTAATATAAAATAAAATCAATATATACATATGTGTGTTTTTTTATTAAATATATATTTATATATGTATTATATATGCACATAAAAGAATGATTTTCCTGAAGCAAAACAATGTTTTAAACCAACTTCCAAAACAATAAGAAAAACAACTTTTCAAATTGCATTTCGAGTGAAATTTTTTACCACTCTGGCTCCTTCCAAACGAGGTTCCTATAAGAGTTTCATCACTTGTAGTGCATCAATCTTACTCTTACTTTATTTGGATTGTTTTGTGTGTGAAAAAGAAAATTAAAAATGGGGAAGTACTTTTTTAGTAAGAAAAAAGCAAAATTTTATTTTTTAATTGCATTTAATATAAAATATTTTTTGATGAAGAAACAAAAAAAGGGATAACAAGGACTATAAAGGTAGTATAAAATAAAAATCTGAAAAGAAAATTTATTAATTAAAATGTGTTAAGTGGAAGTTTTGGTCAAGTGAATAGTTATTAGCTTTACTTTAGATGGTATTTAATTACATCTGTAAAAAATATAAATTTTATTTTACGACACTGAAAGCTTCAGTACTTTAAAGGTATATTTTATGCACTTAAATATGGCATTGTCAATAAGTAATAATAGTTAAATTGTAAACATTTACATCTATACCTCATAACCGCGCATATCTATACAATTATCCCATAAAATATATAAAATTAAACCCAATTTGTCCTTAAAGCTTATTCATCTGATAAACTATACAATGGCTTACAAATGACAATAACAATAATATGGCAACTTCCTTTTACTTACTTAAACTTTCCAAAATTGTTGCTAATTTTGCTTACTTTTTTATCAAAATAATTTAAAATAAGTGGAAAGACTGTAAATTTTCTTATGACTTCATGTCGTAAGGACTAAACGAATTAATAAATGGATCACAGCACTTACATCATAAACTTCTTTAATCTTAGCCTCGCTAAAAACAGTTTACATTAGTCCAATCCATATTATTTGAACAATGACGACATCGCAATACGCAGACCTTAAACTCTCAAGTCTGATATAGTAAGTTGCTTAAACATCAGTTCTTCACCACTTTCAAATGTTCTTTTAAAAGGAATCTTTTTTAAAAGGAATCAAGAGTATTTGTAAAATATTGGAATGAGGTTCACAGTTCAATGAACCTTCAGAGTCTGATTGCTATACATCTTCTTACAAATCATTAATAAACTTGATTTCACTGTATTATCTCTCACACGCTGAGTTTCGATAGTTTTCACCTAAGAAAAGAATGCAATACCCTGACTAAGTAAAATTAATTCAATCCACAAAAAAACGATTTATTTAAATAAGAATTATTTTATCCATTAAAGAGTTAAAATGAGCAACTTTCACTTTTCTATTCAAAATAATTTAATATGATTTTGCATTGTTTGGAGAAATTTATGTCTTCATTCGAACATATTTTAAAATTTTCAATCGGTTTTGCGTCGGGATCTCATTATGCATAAACCATCTATTACACCTTATTTTATGGTCCGTTAAAATATATTGGAAATTCAATGAAATTTATGAGTCTTACACTTTTGTAAGATGAATTTGTTAGAAAAAGGAGATAATTTAGTTTTATAACCACAGAAGATTGTCAATAAATTATTTTGAAATATATAAAAAATTAGATTAAATTAAAATTCCTCCTCTAAACTAATACAAAATCGCATGTGCGATAAATTCGAATATACGTGTTTATATTCTTTTAATAAGGGATATAATATTATTGCATGTATTATGTATATCATAAAAATTTTACCATATAGTAAGTACCTTTTTTATTTTTTTATTATTTTCGGTGAACTTAAATTATAAAATCCTCAGTTTGAAGGATAAACATCACCCCAAAAGAAAAAATAAATTTGCATATATGAAAGTGAAAGAAAATCATAAATGTGTGGATAGAAAATATTCTTGTTATATGGCATATGTTTTAAAACTGTAAAGATATTATCCATCAATGACTAAAGGGTCGATGTGTAACCAAATTTTACTTATATATGCAAATAAATGCTTTTCGATAAATGTTAAAAAATTCTGCAAAAATTTATGTATATAAAAAATAATTTAAAGGAATAAACGAAGGACAACAAAAATTGCTTCTAGTACACAAATTCGTTTAATTTTTCTGAATTAAGAGTAGTGAAAATAAAAAAATTATATGTAAAGTATTAAAATTTCATATATTATTTAAAATAATATTTTTATATTGCATTGGCATTGATTTACAAAAAATTCTTATGTATATATTCACTATTAGAATACACAACCTATGAGTATTCCAACTCAAAATACTAAATTATATTTGATACCGAAATTTAGAAATTTTTATAAAATATTTTTACTATCAACGAAATATTTTTTGCATATTTAGTCGAAAACATACTTTCCAAAAGAACTTTGGCTTATATGCAAATGATTAATTCAAAAAAAAAACTTCAAGCACATGGCTTGAAAAATTATTTAATTCTTATTTGTGGCGCAACATTTGCTCCGAAAATTGTTTTAATTCTAAATGATGTTATTGCATATTTTAGCATTAATTAAAGTCACACAGTCTCCGGCACTTCTGGGAGACACATAAATTGCTCAAGTCAGATGGATGAAAATTTTAAATTATTAAAAACACACTCACGTACTTATAATTCCTCCAGTTTGCGAGCGACACATCCGAACTCTTTACCATCTCAAAAGTTATAATTGTCAAAAATGATAGAAAGAAGAATTCGGAATAATGTCAAAAAATGAGGATACTTAAGAATGTCAAACCGATGAAACAAAAGCATTGTTAAAAAGTTAAATTTTTAATAAAGTCGCTAAAATAATTTCTGCTAAGGAGCGTAAAATTATGAAGACATTATGGATACAATAGAAGGATTATTATTATAAAAATAATTTTTAATTTCCTTAAAGTAAAATAAAAATTTTTATTGTTCGCAACTGTAACAACAAAACTCTATAATCCTTTCTATAATGCTTTTGCTTTTCTTTACTTTCACTGGAACGGAAACTTAATTAATTATATATTTTATAGGACAAAAGAATATTTTAACACATTGCCTGTAGGTGTCAGTAAAGAATGAGAGTAAAACTTTATGACTGTCTTTATTGTATTCTGCGAACACAGACAGTAAAGAGCATAAAATTATTTGGGTTTACATTGGAATGGTTTTTAATTTTTATATGAATTTATTATGTTCGCTATTATATTATTATATCCTACTATAACCAGAACAAACTAAATCACTTATGACATTTATTGATGTACCAAAATTAAACTTGTACACATACTTATTATGGAATTAAAGATATTGTATAACTCAGCAAAGCTCAACGTTATTTTTCATTCAGTTTCAATAGAATTACATATCAAACTCAATGCTTCAACGTTTGTACTAAGACTGTAAGAAAGTAGTTGCTGGAAAGCCGAGCTGAAATCAGATGGTTACTGACCACCATTTCAGCTACTGACCACCTTTGTCCTCAAATCAAGTTTTTCACACTAAATTTCTATTATAATGCAAATGGAAAAACGGATTTGTCACAATTAAATTGAGTTACTATGTCGATATATACATCGATTATCGATATTGATCTAGCGAATAGTATAAGAATGAAATGGGAATAAACGGGTATGACTTCTCACATCAAAAGAAAGTAATAAGATTGTCGCACCATGTGAAAAAACTTCGGATTAGAAAGATTAAAATTTTTTCTGACTGAAGATCAATATTTTTGATTTTCATATTTAAAATAAATTCTCAATTATTTGGGTTCAAATTCACCAGGAATCACGAAGTTCTTGCCAAGTGAAAATGTTTAGCAGAGAAACATATACTGATCTCATTAAAAATTATTCGAAATGATATCCAAAAACATTTTCTAAGAATAATACGATATAAATGGAAAGAAAAAAATAGAACTGACAATGGCTCAGTAGATAACTACGCCGAAAAATTCCCTTTAGTCAGAAATACGTTAAATATATGGTTGTTTTCTATGTAAATGTTTCAGTTCTGGCAAGATTAATAATTTTAGTAAGCAAGCTTCTGAATTGTTGGAAGTTCATATCTTAAATAAGAAACTTTCTATAAAAATAGAATCAATATCAATGTGTGACAATAGACCATATTAATTATAAAACAGGGTCTTAAATTCGACTGTATAACAAGACTTAGCATATTCTTACTATTCAACTATTCAGTTGTATAAAAAACATGGTACCTAAAAATTATACATAGACTTGACAAGTACAAATATTATATTATAATATATAAATATCTATATATATAGAGATACTAAAGAAAACTCATACAATCTGTAACTACCTGGATATATAAAACTAGATGGTCAGTATCAAATGGCCTTAGTATAACCCATAAATCATTAGCATCAAATGACAATATTTTAAATTGCAAATCCATAATGTGGTTGACGTCACTGTTTCTCCAAAGGAAGTTTAAATTGCAATATTATGAATATTATGACTCCGCAATTCCCGTCTCTTTTACATATTAAGTTAAGGATGCATTTTCTTAGAAAACCAAAGATTTATCAACTCTTTTCCTTAAGATATGTGCATTTAAAATATGCCTATGTTGCTATTCAATAAATTGAAAACCTTATTATTTTCTGTCAAGGATCATGAAGATCCAGCTTCTTTGGTCGCATAACCATATTGAAAGATACATGGAAACTAGCATTTGACTTTTTGACTAGCTATTTGCATTCACTTTATATATGCATGTCTTAATAATTAGCAAATGTGATTTTCATTCCGCATTTGTTAGTTTGTAATTATCTTTACCCAATATCAAATTTATTTGGAGTGACACTAAGAGAATTTCAAAATACAAATCAGTGCTTTATAATGAGCTTCTAGATTATTTATACTTTCGTAGCAACATTATGGTTTTGAATATAATTTCATAGTTAAGTGTATCTATGTATGAACCTAAAGGCTTATTATTTCCATGCCTAACAATTATCTGTTCTGCTATACAATATATCAAATGCAATTTTAATATCGAATTGCATCAAATTCACATTCCGAACCAATTAAAAGCAGATAAAGTGTTGTGTTAATCTCGTCTACATACGCCTAAGCACAAATATTTGACGTACAAATTGTAATAATTCTGTCAGGACTACATTTGGTTCACTCATTTGCACATGCTGATTTATGAGAGAGCTGCTCAGCAATTATAATCAACATAATGGCAAGGCTTTCATATATGCACTGCTATTCTGCGTATCCTTTGCTTCAGCAGCTGACTCAGATTTCATTAACTAATTGAATTCCCTTTAGGCACTAGCAGAGGTACGGGCATAATCCTGTGCTCGTAAAGCATCATATTTCTTAATTAATTTGTATCCGAGAATGCGGTGGATTGCATATATAGTATACATTTTCATTTGCGTCGGGTTCAAGTTAATTTGTGTTCATGATTTATTGTTTGTGTTTATTAACAACATTCCACATTTACAAACGTATCCCAAATTACTCCGTGCCACTAAATTTCATCATACACTTGTCCTCGGCGGTATACGTTTATGAATAAATAAATAGGATTTGGGAATGTTTTTGATTTTCAAATGAGCCTCAAAAATTCACAAATACAAATGAGTTGTACTTCTGTTAAAATAAATTTTGTATGCAAATTAGAGCTATCATTATATGGCACATATGTGCACAGTTGTATGTAATATGCATTATATATGGTATATGTGCGTATGTATATACAAAACAAATGTATTAAATATAATAAATTACATGCTTTTAAATTGTAAATGTTTTTAATTTTTTATATAATTCTTTTAAGTGAATTAAGCAGTTTTACTGACAGCTTAATCACTTCGCCTCAGTATCATAATAATGAATCTAAATTTGTTTAAATAAATGTATAATGTTCTTTAATAAAGTATGAGTATTTTTACAGTTATTTTAAATAACGAAAATTTGTATGCGGTCTTCTCTTTGCCTCTTAATAAAGAAAACATAATCACATTAATAAGTAAACTCCCTCAGCCGACAACGTAACATTAAATGAATATTGTTTATAAAAAGATTGTAAAAGTATTTGGAATTATGTATATATATCTGTGTTAATAAATTTAATAATTATTTTTAAATATGTAGACACTACTACACATATCTACACTACTTAATAATTGATAATAATAAATATAGAAAAAATACTATAGGTTGTTTAAAACAAGCCTCCAATTTAATGTCATGCATAACACTTTAATCCCAACTAACCGAACTATGTTAAATTAGACTTGACTAGACGAAAATGTATATTTTTAAATAATTTTATCCCACATACTTGTACAGTTAATATAATTTATTCCAGAATAAAAATGGAACACATGTACATATATAATATAAATATATATATATATTTATTTATATATATACATTCTGCATGTGACTTATGTGAGATTTATATTTTAAAAACTCAAGTATTGTAAGACTACTTGGGGACAACTCAAGGAATCTGAACGTCCAACCAATGTACTCACCTGTTATGTCCTCGTGACACTTTTCTGCTCCTAAAGCTATAATCATCACGTAGAAGAAGTCATTGAAAGTCAATTGGATCATAAAAGCAAAACAATGGAAAGAGTTGAAGCCTGTGGCATAATCAAAGTACAAAAAATGTATCTAAAAATTTGTCAAGCGAAGAATTAATTTTAAGTCGACTCCGAGTATAAAATAAAATTCCCAGAAGCAACTGAGAAATGGATTAAGCAAAAATGACATTTTGAGTCGATTCTGAACACAAATGAAATGTCGCAGTAAGATATGAACGCCATTCAATCAATAAACGAAACAAGTGAAACAGGTATAAATAACTCTATGTACCTTCTGTGCACAAAGCTAAAGTCCATTTCGTTTATAAAGAATAATTAGCAGATAAATCTTAATGCTATTCATTATTTAATAATGAGCAGGACATCACAACATACGACTTTCACTGTCCCCAATGCCAAAATTACTACTTCGAAGAAAGCATTTCGATAAATTGCGATCATAAACAAAATATGGGATTTTGATTGCGATCGTTGTGTACGCCATTTCTGCATCAACCTACAAAATATAGATTTAGGAATGGGTCAAGAAAAAAAGCATTTCGAGTCAACTGCGATTATAAAAGAAAAATCAAAAAAATTGAAGACCATTTAGTAATTAGCTCACAAAAAATCATTGTAGGAATGGTTCAGTGAAAAATATGTTTCCAAATCAATTGCAATCGTAAAGAAATTTCACAAAAGGAGCTGAATGCAATCCCTTAATCAGCCTTCTAAGAACATGAAAACGACAGCGTATGACTTTCTGTTTCCAAATTTAGAATTAACACTTCAAGAAAGTTGTTTAAAATCGATTGTGAAAGGATCGGAAGCCATTTATCAATCATCACACGTAAAATGTATTTGATGTTGACCCTTTTCCGAGTTAATGCATCTGTGTACTTTTACTCTTTGATAGCTGGAGGGTTTCTGCAGAGTCCCACCCATCTTACTGACTAATTCATGTATTCCTCAAAAGCTTCGTGAATAATTTATAAATGATCTCAGATTTGCATACCGCCCCTTCCGATAAGTGATTAGTCTGAGATTAGATAGTGATAAGTAGGGCAGCCTGTCGGTTTTCGCATGTAGCTTCAGGGGTCTGTCCCTTTTATATTTTTTGACCGGATCTATTCTCAGGTCTCTTAGCAAATCATTCGTACAATTGTACCATGGCACTTTAAAGAGTCTTTGGAGAGCCTGAGTTTGAGCAACTTGTAACTTCTGGATAGTAGAGTCGACAGCTTTACTATACGCGACACACCCATAAAGTAGTCTAATTATCTGGCTGCATATCAGCGAAACCAAAAAACTATGCTTTTCAAAAGTTATTTTTCCGTCAAAGTAATTTAAAAATTTTTTTCAAAGAATTAAAATTAGTAAACCACTTATTTTACTAAAAATGAAATTATTATTTTTTATATATATTAACAGCATATCCAAAAACAATTTTTAATCCTTATATCACATACGCAGAAAATAGCTTCTAAATCTCTCGAAATCTTTAAATGTCATGCAGTATTATTATTGCAGTACTTGAAGTAGCTTTAATAAATATCTTCATCCTAAAATGATTTGTGAATACTGCATAGTAAGCCAAATTGGATTTAAAGGATATAAAGGGAAAGCAACAATTTGCTTCACTAATTGATAGTTAAATAGAAGAGGACTGTGAAGAATACTTATATATGCTGTATATAAATTACGTACTAACTTAACAAGCTACATAAAATCTTTCAAAGTGTACAGTATCAAATAAATCACTACAGAATTTCTAATAAATAAGACAAAAACTTAAAGTTCATATTGTCAAGTTTTGATCAATGTTTCCATTTATTAAAGTGAACACTTCAACCGTCATCAATGGACATACTCAAGTTGTATATTGAGTACCCTATGTGGAAGCATATAAGGGAATAGTAGTGCAAGCATTTCTTATCTGCTCTCAAATTCTTAATAAAAATAAAATAAATGTGTAAACTTCTGCTATGAAATGATGTACCATACTTCAGACACATAAGATGAAGCACACGTATGTGCCTCGTTTCATGTACTAAAATCATGTTACATGCGCTAACAGCAAGGATGAGCTCTTCGGTAATATAATTTAATTGCTACTTGTTATTCCTTGATAACACGATTCAGTCAACGTGGCTGCGAGTAAGGATGTAAGGATGGCGAAAAAGTTTAAAAGATTATTAAATTCAGCACAATTGCTTAGTAAGTTAATTACACGAATGTCACTAGTACAATAATAAGAATTTTATTGTATTAGGTACGTTTACAATCCATTGAAGGAATGACAGTGAGTACGATTGCTATATACCTAATTTAAGTTGACTTAAAACTTTTGAAATTAACTTTAAGTGAATGTTCAATAATAATTTTTATTATTAAGAGAAATGTGCTTAGTTTCATTTTATGTTATACTGTTTACTCGTTTGATTCATCCTTGGATGGATTTTATTATTATTGATTTTGCACTCACTAATATATCATTATAATAAGAAGTAAAATAAAAGTAAAAGCCAAATTAAAAATTATAACTAAATATATAATATATATATTATAAATAAAACTAAATAAATTTTACAAAAATATTTAATATCACTTAATATCACTATAGCATTAGTGAAAAAAGTAAATATTAGATGCAATTTTTTTTTCTAATAGTTCCAAATGAGCGCATAACATTCCACCTTAACTCCTCAATCATTGATATTCGATTCACATATATATATATTTAATATAAATAACTTATGATATATAAATGATTTATGCTATGAATTATTTACAAATCTGACGTTTTTAAGAATTTGATGTAAAAAGTCTATAGAAAATCTTAATTAAAAAACATAAGGAACACTTCTTACAACTTTTTGCATATAATTTTTTTATTAGTGGCCAAAAACCATTTAAAATAATTTGAAACTATGACTAAATAATTCAATGAAATGCATATAAACTGAGAGATCGTATTTATATTCATGTTATTTTCTTAAAATTTCTGAAAATTCTTTATACAATTATTGTTATAAATGCATCAATACTTCATTTTTTTCAATGCTTAACATCTATCTCAAAAAATTAGTTAATATTATTATTATTACTGCAAAGAAGGGAAAGTGCACTGCGACCTAAACGATCTATTATGCCCCTTAGTCGGATTAAAGTATTCGAGTTCTCAAGTTCGATTTCTTTAATGAAAGACACTATAGAGACTATCTTTCCATGTCTTGTATCTTTATGATCCATGAAATATGCTCCTAGATGTTTTTTCCGCTTGTGCATCAGTGCTGGGCACTCCTCAAGCACATGTATGGAGTTTCTCTCTCTTCTCTACAATATCAACAGTCTGAGTTGGATTGAATTCCTAACTTCCATAGATAATCATTCAATCTACAGTGACCGGTCAATAATTCTGCAATAATGCTTAGGATATTTTTTGATTGTGCTATGCAATCTATAAAGCGTTTTATATTTGAAGTCTCTAAAGAAATGAGTTACATTTACTTCTTCAACTTTTTTATCTTTTTTATAATAATTAAAATTCATAACTGGAGTATAGAATAATAATAAGCATTCAAAAATATATTTTTTAACTTATTAATGGTTAGTGTCATGTTGCTTCATTATTTTTTAAAGAAATGTTTATTGATGCTATAATATTGTACTTATAACAAATTATATCCCTCTGAAATAATTGTTTTGCTTAGACTTCTTTAATTCAAATTACCCCTTCAGTACATTCATTTTTGCTGAGCTTTATACATATCTTCCAAAGCTTCGAAACCATACGTTTATGATTGATAGTTTGAGATGTAGGACTCTACTAACATGACAGAAAGGTAGGATTTATGTCAGAAAAATATGCAATTTGTTTACATACAAATATGTAAAGCCAGCATATAGCACAGTTCAAAAAAAAGGTTATAAATCAACTACACAGAAATGCTTTCAAGTAATATAAATTTGTGCCCGCTTGCTGGAACACTCTTCAAAATTGCATATTATCTGCATATTACTAAACCTTTTGCACAAAATTTTTGCATAGAAACATCACTCATACGATACGTTGGCTTTAAAATTTGTGAATTTGAATGAAATTTCAAAATTCCTTTTGCTTAAATGCAGGCATGGATTGCATTTTAATGAAATGAATTAAGTATCTTCATTTAAAAACGACAGGATAATATGCATAATATAATTCAATTTATTATTAAAAGAAACCCATTTTTCAAACTGCATTGTGTTAGCTTTTTGTGTGCAGTAAAATTTATTTCAAACCGAAATAATAATATTACTTTTATTACCGACTAACTAATTTCTGGGTAAGTTCCAACCAACACGTATTTCACAAACTGCGCTGAGGAACGTGCTCTCAAATGAATCTAATGCAACTTTTCCGCAATTTCGGAACTGTGTTTGACACATACATTCTGGTGAAAATGTGCTCAGGGACATTTTAGTTTTTCAATTTTTAAATAGCAAATAAAACAAAATAATTTATATTTGCAAATGGAAAATATGTGTTTTCAAATATACGATGGCTAAATTAATTATTAGCAAGTTTGGCAGAAAATACAATTATTTTAACCCTTTGGCAAGAACCAAAATTTTCAGTGCAAAAAAGCTAAACGAATTATTCATCATTTTTTAGTGTGAAAAAATATTAAAATTGTAAAAAAGAGTATATGTTTAAAAAAATACAGCATGAGTATAGTACAACATGAGAGGTAATATTGTTTGGTTGGTTACTATCAACAAAATTTATTAAAAAAATCTATTGCATATATTCCTTCGTGAGAAGCAGTAATTATAGTTTAGGTTTGATAAAGCACAGTACCCAGTTAGATTTTTGATTACGCTAGAACCGGTATACATTATACTTTCTCAACTAATGCAATCGATGTACTTAAACTCTTACCTTAATGCACAAATATCATAAATCTAGTAAACCATATGCGAAAAGTTTTAGCAATCACATTTATAAACTGTGAGTGAGAGTAGCAGCTTTTAAATATATCTTTCATACTTAAAATTATATCACTAATAAATTATGTTAATAGCATTACGCAAACTGTAGATTCTGCGAAGAGAATGAAGAGTCAGCCACACATATGCTGTTGGAATGGCCTGTGTTAATGCACATACGAAATATACTCCTGTGTATGTGTACCCTTTACGGAAGAGGCTATAAAACTCTGTAAATTAGATTTCATACTACTTTTTATCGACGCAACAGAGCTTGGTGACATATTCTAAGCTCAGAGGGAGGAACAATCAACCCAATAGTCGAAGTTCCATATCTCATATCCATAATTATAAATGCATTATTATGACAACACTGTTTTTTATTAATGTACACTATAATACTAATAAAATTAATAATAAATCTTACTAAGCGTAATTAATTTAATGACAATAGTGTTTTTTATTAATGTACACTATAATACTAATAAAATTAATAATAAATCTTACTAAGCGTAATTAATTTTAAGTAACATCTACATCGGCGATTGGCAGTACATAAGTCGCTTCCACGTTTCTCGTAGCAAAGCTAAATTATCAACTTTACAATCTATCAACAATATTATATATATATTTTCTTAAAGAGGTTTTTTTCGAACAGTAGTGTAATACAACAACAAAAATTTTAGTTTTATATTATTTTAATTAATTGAATTTTGGGCTGACCATACAGCTGTTTCGAGTATTGCCAAATACCCATCATCAGTGATCTTGGAAATAATTCTTATATTTAATTATTCGTAAATAATTATTTTTGAGACTGCAAGTACTAGGAATCGAATTCGGGACCTGCCAAATGTGAAGCTCAGAATCAGCGCACCTTAACCAACTGATCCAAAGCCGTACTTGACTTTTTTGTTCGCATATTTTTCTGGAGTTTTGTTACTATTACTATGAAATTTTTTTTTTACTATGAAAATATTTTCTTAAGCTATATAAATGGCATTAATTTCATTTAAAGTTAAACTACACAATTTAAAATATTTAAGGTGTACTCTAACAGTGCATTTTGCGTCCGTTCATTGTTGCAGAAAGAAATTCGTACTTCAGTTTTAAATATTTAAGGTCAATGTCAATTTTCTCACATTAAACACAGTTTTTCATTTTCTTTTCCACATGCTTTCAATATTATATATTTAATTTTTAAATTTAAGAGTAAGCAATTTAAGCTATGCATTCCTTTTTTTAAAAACTATTTTCAATTAAAATTTTTCAATTAAGCTCATTCAGTGATAAAAAATGTATCATATTCAGATACCATAAAAAATTGTAAAAATGCAAAAAAGCAAAAAAGCTCCCAATCAAGCAGATGCTTTCAAAAATTGTATAAAAAAATGTACTTCAGAATGCATGAATTACTTTTTCTTCCAGCTTGAAGCTTAACAACTTAAATCTATGCACATGCACATGAGTATCTAAAGTAGTTCATAATAGTTTTTTGAAGATGTAAAATAGTATTTTAGTACTTGCTCATACTCATATACATACGTGCGTGAACTATATTTGCATATCCTTGTTTACATAAGAGTCACTCAACAAAAAATAATTTATTCCTCATTTTTTTTCGTTTTAAATTCAATCAAAAAGATATTTTTGTTACTAAATTAAGTATATTCGTATGTAGATTCTTGTGTACTCTTGATCATACCTGATGCACAAGACCATATTTCAGCTGCAAACTACAGATGCATCCTCTTGAGGTTTGTGCTCGTTCAAGGATAAAGCATATGTAACTTCTTCTAATTTATTATGAGTTTTAGAAAAAGCACCTTCAATTTTGTACAAAACTTTTATTCAATAGCTTGGTTGGGAAAGAACACACACAACATATATGGATAAGTTAGGATACGTATTTTTGGACTATACCTTGTATGTCTATCAGATAAGAGTAAAAGCTTTTATAAAATTTAATTATTAATTAAAGAATTATGTTTGGGATTCATTTGCATAGATGAGGTATATTTTCAAAAATATTTTGGAATGAAAAGAATATATTAAAGAGTCTGATACTTGAATAAATTTATATTGCTTCTTTAATCATAGTTCTATACCTGTTTATTTTTTAAGTAAAGATATTTTAAAATGTACGAAAATAGTCAATATATCGTGATATGTATAAAATAAGACACATTGCCAAGAATATAAATAAAATTGAAATAATACACTCAGTTAAATCAAGCCAGATACATTGCAATATAAATAATGAAAGATAGCTTTTTAGCACAAGTAACCTAACTCGATCTGTCAATGCAAAAAATCCACTTGAATTAGTCAATCAACTTGTGTGTAATTACACAATATTTCTTTGATTTTTATTATTTTATAAATCGAAAATCAAAATTTTGCAAACAATTAATAAACTTCTTCTTTTCATTTTCCACAATTGATAAAAAAATCTATATCACCTTTCCATGCCATCATTTCTTTGCTGTATTGACATATAAAAATCAATCCTTTTTTAGTATGGCACCCTTAATCCTCACTCAAAGTTATTGTAAAATAAATCCTTTATTTTCTAGATAAAAATTTGCCAACTTTATTTTAGTTTTGCTTTTAATACTTTTATATGAAAGTTAAGTTCATATTGTTAAAATTTCATAACAAAAATACGTACTTCGTTAATTCTAAACTTTTATTTCCGAATTGCTTCGAAAGTCAAACACTAAGCCAGAAAGTAATCTCCTATACTTTTTATTTGAAAATTTGAGTTGACATATTTTTGTTGACATTTTTAAACTGACATGAAATATGAAAAGTTTATGAATCTATGAGATACTTTTGTCTATTTTTGCAAATCATAGATGGAGTATTCAAACATCAGCTTTCAATATTTCTACAGATTGAAACAATGTATCAGCAAATATTTGCTAGCACTCATATTTAAATAACCTTTCTCTTTACTCTTAATGAAAATAATTTTTATTTAAATTTAACTGTAGATATTTAGTAAATTAAAATTACTTTTATAACTTTTAAACTTTTATAATAGTAACAAATAAAGTGGTTTTTTTCGAACAGTAAAAATAGTAAAAAATATTTATAGTTATATTAAAGAAACGAAGAATGTAGTTTTATATTTTTAGTGGAAATGGAATATTAAGGACCTGTCGTCTTAATAAACAAGTCTCAACAGGTCTGTCTTTTTAATAGAGATTAAGTATGAAGTTAAGTAGTAAAATAATATATAATAATATATAATATAATATTATTTAAAATATAAATAATAAAATACTATAAAATAAACATATTAAGATTAAACAACCCAATTTTTACTATAGGTTAATCATTTAATAAACTATAATGCTATCCAGGTAATACTTTCGATATGATATAAATACAAAACCGCTGTGTATATCGTCAACATTGCTACTGCTAATGAAGATGATATTTTATGATAGTAAAAATTGTTGATCTTCAGTATTTTACTTGATACACTTTGCCCAAAAAAAATTGTTTTTGCAAATAAGACGGTATTATCGGCGCATTCAGAGCCCTACAAATATTGGTTTGCTTTTTATACTAAACGTTTCATTTAAGCAACAGAACGAAGAATGGAGTCTAGAGTAACAATAAATAATAACTAAAATAGTACACAGTCCTAGGTTTATTATTTAAAAGCGTTTAGCTAAAACCAGCAAATGAAAAACACAAAAACTTAAAGTATAAATACTTTTGGATCTTTTTATAATTCTGCAAGAGCAGACAAAGGATCTTAAATTTCTATTATTTCTATCAAATATTTAAAAAAAAAAAAATTTTGATGAGAAGATAATTATAGAAATATTATTTTAAAATTATTCCATAATCCATATGTATAACTAATGTTAAAAAATATGAAGATATACTATAAAAATATATAAGATTTTGGAATAAAAGTTAAGAAAATCAAAAACCAGCATTTAATTTCTTTTTGTGGAATATTTTAATTGACCCAGTTCCTTAAAAGATTTAATATTGATTTATAAAATTATATATATATATATATATATATATATAGTACTTAAAATTACTAAAGGAGCTCCTTCAATTTTTCAGTTCACTTCTTGCAATCAACTTAAGCAAATAATCACGTAAAATAATATTGTTTTTTTTTAAGAAAATTGTTTGTATTTTAAATTGATTTTTGAAAAATAACAAGCTTTTCCTGTCGCAAAAAGGAAGATATTTGCCCCGAACTAAATACAACTGGCAGCAAGGGTTTCTTTTGCGATTTTTTCATATTTATAAACATAACCGCAAGATACTGATTTATAAAAATTTTTACTTCACAATTTCGAATTTCAGAAGAAGTTTTTACTTAATTTTTTTTTCTTATAATTTAAAAGGTTTGATGCAACAGTACTTTAATTAACACCACATGAGTTAATTTATCTGAAAGGCTCAAAACATTTAATATGGCAACATTAATTTTGAAATCTTTGTAGCGAAGTTCTTAAAAAAGTTAAACACCATCTAAAAAGTATTGCTAATTAATTTTAATTTAAATAATTCACATACATAAATAAAACCATAAATGTCATAAAAGGACAATAAATTAAGACAATAGGTATACAGAAATATACAACCAACTATATACAACCAAATGTTATGAAGGTATTTTACTCAATATAAAAGAAGAAGATTCTTTCATGACCCGAAAAACAAATAAGAAGTACAGGTTTGTCGGGGCAGTCCATTTTCAATATTGAATGTTAATCTTTGTAGGTCTGAATGTTAATTCAAGAAGAAATCTTCAGTCATAAGACAAATGAATCATGTCCGTATTTTAAAAGCAAATAATTCAAAAAATTTATGCCAAATATAATCCTTTTATCTTTGGTTATCAAATAAAAGTTTATTTAAAAGAAATCATATGTTCTATAACTCCAAATATCACTCTAAATATAAATATCTATCTAAAATCGCCTCCTACATTTATATCAGTATGATATGTTACAAAAAATGTTGTGCCAAAGCAGTCTGAATATCTTCTCAATTGAGTGACGTTAGACAAAACTTTATCTTTTAAATAACAGATTAATGTAAGATATGAAGCATAGTTTTCAAATAAGAAATATGAGAAAAAGACAACTGAAATCCCATATTCAGCCAGGAGAAAGTATGTATTCTCTATGTCTTAATATATATTAACATCAAACCTTTATAATGTGCAGTTTAATTTAAAAAACCGACTTAAAATATTTCTAACTTTAGATTGACATTTTTTGACCCTTCGCGTGTATTTTGAAGATATAAACTGCTTATTAGGTCGTAGCATCGATAACTTTTTATTTAAATGATCTTATTTTCGTTCATAACTATGTCCTTTTCTTTTGTACTTACTTATTTGATTGGTCAACACAAGCGCAGTTCAATCTTGGCCGTTTCTAATATTCTTCATCACTTTGATGCAAGTCTCATATACCAAATTACGACAGGTTACTGTTATTTCTTCTACTTCAAAGAAAATCTCACATCTCCACGATGGCACCATCGCTCTGAATATTCTTTGTGCTGGAATCTCGTCTTTTATGCTCACAAGATGTTATAGTTAATGTAGCTGCTGGATTTTTGTAAGCTTGACTCGTCGTTCCATCAATATTTATATTAAATTAATGTACCAAAAAAAATTTTTTTAATAACTCTTAAAAATAATGTATTGATTTTTATAAAAGGAAGAGTTAAAAAAGCAAATTGATGGAAGTCATATTTCGGCATATTCTTAATTTCATTTGTACTGGTCTCATCGCTCCATAATAGTAGTTATTATATTAATAATAGATATTAAAGTGTCCTTTTATTATTTATATTAATTTTAGTTTTTTATTAGTACTTTATTTAAATTTTCCAGTAATATATGTGTTCCATTGAAATTTATATTCTATTTCTAAAACCCTTTGTCATACTTATTCGCTTTAGTTTTTCTATTTACATGCAGAATAAGGATTTGTTAATATTGACATTTCTATTTTCTGATAACTGAGTTCAAAACAAATCCGTAGTCGCTTTATCATGTTGCAATCAATTTGCATTTATATTATTGATCTGACTTGCACATTTATTCGATTTCAATAATTTATTTTCCATACATATTATATCCTTTCCGACGGTGTAAAATATTTTCCATTTTCCTTCCGTGTTAGTGTCTTCTTAGGGCATTTCAATTTAAATTGCTGATTCCAGTATTTCCGTTGCAAAACTTTCAGTTGCATTTTTCATTCAATTTCTTGGCATGTCTGTAGTTTGTTATATTAAAATTACAACTTCATATGTAGAAAAAGTTCCGCATAAGGTGTGTGCAGTACGAGTATTTTGCCGGAAATGATAATTACAAAAATGCATCTCTTGCGTGTTTGTTTAACATAAAATAAATTTTATTCTTAGCTTTTGAAAGGAAATAGTTATATATTGTAACATTGTGAATTTAAAAGCATATTTATCTACTGATTTTAAATGTATGTAAAGATTAATTTAAAACATATCATGATATAAGTATAAAATAATGGTTACTATATAACATTTGTAACATATATAAAAACATTAAAGAAGTGAAAATATCAGTATATATAATAATTTGGATATAACAGGAATTGGTATATCATACTGAAGAGTTCTAACTAGGAACTATTTAATGTTTATGATAAGTTTTTGCAAGGATTCAGTAAAGATTTGAAAATATTATTACCAGATAATAAACATTATACGTAAAATATTTTTCATAAGCTTCGTAATATTTTTTTTTTGGACATAGTCGACTTCTTATATCTTCCCATTAATGGTAATTTTACCTTCGAAAAGTGAAAACGAAACACGGCTACTTCAAATATAGTCAAACAGTTACGTTGCTTCGTCTTTTCTCTTTTTCAAATGTTTTTTTTTTGCTGCCAACAACTTTTGCAGAATTTTGACTTTACTTCATATCAGAATACTCTTAACTATAACTGCAAAAATAGTTCATTTAATTCATGGTTTTCCATAAGATAAATTAGAATAGATGATTGCTTACGGCACGTCTAATTCAGACTTAACAAATCCGTTTTAAAAAATTGTAATATGTTCGAATTATAAAATTCAAGTACGTTTTACATAAAACATGTGTTATGATATCAAAATTGCAATTTTTTAAAACAAAAAGAATTCAAAGCTTTGTGCCGCAGACATTGACAATGTTAAATTAACAAAAATTTGTTAAATGTTTAATTATTATATGTGGCATAATGTAGTATTACAGTATAAATTATTATTAAAAATTTACTTACGAAAGATATATTTATAATAAATACTCTATATGTATGAATGCATTAGATTTCAATTAAATTTATTACAATATGTATTGTTAGCAATACAATATTTATATCGATCATTAATATAGCGGTCATTCTTACAACTAACTCTAAGGAATTATTTAATTATCTAAAAAGACTGAGTTGTTCAGTGTTCTTTTAGGGCCTATTACATAGTCGTAACATAAGTCATAATACTGACTTATACTCATACTCATTTAATTTCGATACTTAAGTCATAAATGTGAAATCACTCATTTTATATTTTTATTTTATCATTTAATTTTAAATATAATGTTCAATTTTATACATATATGATGAAACTATTGTTTTTGAACCCTAACTATTTAAGTTTCATTTAACTTTATTCGTTTGAAACCCCCCAATGAATTAAATCTGCATACATATGAAATTGTATATATTTAATAATTTAGTACATATTAAATTATATCTCGTTTTTTATGTAAATTTACTTATTTTTTTTTCTAAACATTTTCAAATTTTTCAAGTCGTTGTGCGAAATTCCTAGAGGAAAACGTTGAATTTTGTTTTATATTAAAGTTGCTCACATGGAGCATTTTAAATTGTTGCAATTTATCAGAAAATAAATTTGAAATTATTTGAAGAAGAAAATGTAAAAATATTTCGTGTAAACTCAACACCATAAAAATATTAAGAAAATTTACTGAACTCTTTCCAAAAGTTATTTTCCGCAGTCAATGTGAATAAGTAGAGGATAAACATATTTTCTGCAACTTGTGCGGATGTGATAAATGCATACAAATTACTATAGCGGATTTCGAGTAAGTAGACTAAAAAATTGTTAAAATAAGGAAAATAAGGAAGCTTAAATTATTATGGAAAGTTCGGAAATAAATAAAAATTACATGCAATGAGGATAGTTCACGCGTTGTTAACTTGTGTACCTTTCAAAATACTTTATTTTATAAGCTCATAAGATGCACTTTTATTTTAAGAAAAACGAGCCGAACGGCGAATTAATTTATTAATATAATATATATTACTTATATATAACTTATATATATATAAGGAACTAATAGTTTATAAGGTTGTGTAAAGTACATGAAGATATTTAGTCACTGAGCTTTCCACATATTTACCTTTCAGTGTTTCTCATTCGATTATGCAGTATTTATAAAATAAAACATAATTTAGATTTATATGCAACCATATTTATAAAATTAAATATAACTCCTACTTAGTAATATGTTATACTAGTAAATATCAAGTAAGCCATTCGTTGAAAGAGTCTCGCTTTTAAAATATAGTGTTTTTATTGAAAGATCTTACTTAACTTTAATTGAATTCACAAGTAAGCAATATTGAAAATTAAATCCAAAAATAAAATAATATAAGAGTCGTTCAATTAAAATCGTGAGATCCACAAAGATTTATAGCTTGGTGTTCTTTTTCGATTTAAAGGTATTAGCTGTCTTTTTTTTTCCTTAACTTGTTCATTAAATAACAAAAACGATTTATAATAACAATTTAAAAGTTTGATATATCATTAAACATATTGTATGTATACCTTAATATAATGACATATAAATTCTTATTATTTAAACAATTAACCAATAAAAATATATTATTGGAAAGACTAAGATAGCTTTTTAAATGACTATATTGATTTTAACAAAATAATTTTCCATCAAAATGAAAATAATTGATGCCATATCTATATTTATCGGTATTAGACATGCTATTCCATGTCAGTCTTTTCCTAACTATCATTACTATCTTTTGCTTATACTTTCCAAAATTTTGTGCTGATTTCTAAGACAAATATTATTCACTTCTTTTTCGGAGTCGTATTACCAAATATAGCTCTGTTTTTAATAGTTAAAAGTATTGATTTTTGTTAATTCAAACATCATTATCCCTATAAAAAATATGACTCTCATCAGGCTTTGTGTTCTATTGCATTTCAAGAAAATTACTCTTCGCTAATACTGACATAATAAAACATAACTACTTCAGACCAAGATTCATAACAGAACCAGATCAGTTTTGTTATATCTCAACCTATTTTTTTTTGATCCTATTCTGTAAAAAATGTTGATTTGAACTTCAGTATCAGCAAAAGCGTATTAATTTTGAAACTGTTTCGATACAACACCTTGTCAGAACCAGATTTTACCATAATTATCCAGATACTCATAGTCGAATAATGATATTTGAATATGTAAACGAACGTTTGAATACTAAAACGTTATTTCTACCACCACAATATATTTACTCAACCATGTATTTATATGGTTATACTTATATTAGTAATATAATTCTGAATAACAAAGTGCCAATTAAGCATTTTCATTGTTTCAAGCAACAATTGACTGGAATAACTGCAGAAAATTGATGATTTCACCTCACACAATATAAATGCAAAATGTTCATTTCTATGCAAATGTATAAGGTTTGATTCTCATTCTCATATAGTCAGCTCTAACCGCATTTCATTTAAATGCAAACAAACACTGCAGACAAACGCAATAGTCAACTGCCAGAAACACAAATCACAGCCATTTTGCGTCCACCAAGAAGAATAATGGACGCCACACATTAATGGTCAACACAAAAGCGACATGTACGAAACATAAATCAAAATGGCGGCTTTGTGCGTTCATAACCACACATTAAGGTACACACACAGGACCACATAAAAGCACAATTATTTATTTCAATACAAAGGACTTAATAGTGAAAAATTAATTTAATATCAATTGCAATAAATCAGACAAATTTGACTTATGGAAAATACCTGCGACAGACTAAGCTTTAACAAATTAAGATTTATTTATGCACATAATTCGGTTGGGGTTATCGTTAATAAAATTAATTTATCTAATTTAATTATGTTACTTAATTTATAATATGTTTGATATATGTTATATGAATTAATTATTATACATTAATTTGTATGTATGATACATAAATAAACCCAAAGTGTATGTGTTTTCGAATAATCAAGAAATCTCAGTCATTATCATATACAGTATACGCCCCTATAACGCATTAGGTTAGTTCCGCGTTATAGAAAAACGCGTTATAAGGGTGTATGGGACACCCCGTATGCACACATGCAAAGGTACAATTCCACATATACAAATCCCCGCATTATATGGGGGAATGTCCATGTATTGAAATCGCGTAATATGAAAAAAAAAATTAAAGACAGTGAACCGCCGTAAATAGTATGTTTTTTGATCATATTCTGAGCCATCCGGAAAAGTACTGACTACTGAAATTAATCATTGAAGGCAGAATTGAAGGCAGACGTGGCCCTGGAAGATGGAGAATATTATGGCTGAAGAATTTACGTCAATAAAAGTACAAGATCACTTTTTCGAGAAGCTGTAGATAAAGTCAAAATACAATCATGTTAGCCAACGTTCGAAGCGGACAAGGCACCTAGAAGAAGAAGAATATGAAAACCCGTTTTAATGGTATCGTGTTATAGGGGGAATTACTATACTATGAAAATATCTGTATTATTATTACATTCATTCCAGCACAAACATTTTTTTTCACTCAGTTATTCTATTAAAGATTATTTTATTTTAAAATATTTTGTTGTTCTTAATACTTTTATATATATGTTTCCATTTCCAGCTTGTATTTCTATGCAAAATTTTAGCATAAATACTATATAGTAAGCTTTTATTGCTTAATAAAGTTTTTTTGACACTCATGCGCTACAGTTGTTCAGTTCAAAGTTATTCAAGAACAAGTACGCTTAAGTTTTGATATGAAAATCAAAAAACCGAGATACGAGAGGATTTTACTTTCTCAACAATAAATAACTTTCTAGTAGTATTCTTTCACCAGCTAATCCAGCTGCTATTCGATGCTGTTGCGTATTCTATACCAACGCCACATGAGCAACAATAACAATGCAAGGACTACCCGCGGTGGCAAAAATAAAACAAAAAATCACTTCTATGTTTTATTGTTAGTAACGAAAATCGCATATTTATGGAAAAAAATATTGCAGAAGTCTGCATATTTACATTATTTGCACATAATTTTGACAATTCTTTTTTTACAGCAAACATTACTCCACGATTATTGCCTGCAACATGTTGCATCAAAGTTCACAACATTTCTGAATAAATTCGCATAATATTTTCACAAGTGCCAATAAACAAAAAGCGCTATGGCAAGCTGTGCTTGCTCTTGTCATTTATAAAAAGGATTTCATATTTATGTTCTTTAAAAATTTAATGTTTTGTATAATATTTCAATAAAAAAGAAATAAGATGTTGAAAAGAGTGTGTGATTCTAACATAAATTTCTAAAATTTTCTCAGAATTTTTATTATTAAAACATAAATATTATTTCTGCATGTATAATATGAATGATCTTTCGCAATCATTTTATATTAACAAATATATTAAAGATATAAGCATAAAAAATAAATCATTTCATAAAAAGGAAAATTCAATAAACTGGACATTATTATTTTTGATCAAATTGATAGATTACAATCAACACTTTTAACTTAGGAGTCATCTACTTAATTTAAATATATATCCCGACTACTTACTCAACTAACTTAAGTAATGACATACTTTTGGCAAAAGCACTCCAACGCTAAAGAGCAGGGTTACCATCATAACAATAATAACATTGACAACTGCATTGATTTTATGAAGCTGAATAACAAATCTAGCAAAAAACAATATATTAATATATATAATATATTATATTAATATATTATTATAACATATATTATTGCTAATTTGAAAGGTTTTTATATTGAACATATGCATCTTTATAAGACTTTATGAGAGATTTTAATTACAACAAAAATACGATTCTTTCTGTCTAGAATTGTCGTATACCTTTGAAGTAAAAAGAGTATGTTGATTTTTCTTTCACTTTGCTGGATAAAAAAAAAAAACAGAAAGATGCTATTACTCAACCCGAAGTCATAAAATTCAAAGATATTTCAGACTTCACTATATAACTTAGATGTCTAAATAGCAGTTGCTACTAATTTTAACTCAATATAAAATCTTATGGTAGTGTGAAAAACGAAGTATTGCTTATCTTATTGTGTAGCTCACCTATAATTTCAGAATGACGAGGATAACCGCCCTTGATAAGGAGTTTGTGGAAAAATAAAGTTTGTCTATTCTATTTTATTTACTGAGTTATCGAATCTCTGGATTGGAAAGCCACATCTACGAGATCCTTGAGAATTTTATTTAACTATTTTGCACTTTTGCAATGTTTGAGTTATTGCTGTTTCTCAGTACTGATCTGTATTTCCACCAGTTTGCATATTTTTATAGTAAATTGCAAATACGACATAGGCTATAACTGACGAAAGATTGCAGTTTGATCGGGATACCTTCAGACAATTAATAATTTTAATTTTGGTAGGGCGTAAGAAAGTTTTTAAGGGAACTAAGTATTTTCCATTTCCGACTATTAACAATGTTATATCTATTGTTGGGTGAATGTTGTATCAACTAAAAAAAAAAAATTATATTGTATAAAAATCGATTGGACAGCTAAACAGAAAAGGTGTCCAGAACGCTCCAAAACCACATAGAGTAATGAAAAAAAAAATGGTAAAACCGCGGTGTAAGATAAAAATTCACATTGTGTTGACATTTAAAGAGAGTTTTCTACTAAATTCAATTAGAAATAGAGAAAATAAGATGTTGTAATAAACAAGACTGGATGAAAGCAACGAAAAATACTGCTGCCGAAACAGTAAAATCCTACTGGATGGGATTTTATGTAGTGCTGTAAAGGAAAATCTAAATGTGATAAAGTTAAGTTTTAACATATATGATGATGGATTTCCAAATATCCATCATTAGTGGTCTTGAAATTATTTCTTATATTTAATTACTCGTAAATAGTCACGAAGGGTTGAACTTGTACGCTGACAGATTTGTAGCTCAAAGTCGGTGTTCATGCTTCAGGCAGTGCTTTGGACCCACTGACCCAAAGTCGTACTTGTTTGAACTTAGTGGCAATACTCGAAACAACTTGATTGTCAATCAAAAATTCAACTAAATAAATATAATAAAAAAAAATTTTTTAACAGCAGTTTCACTACTATTGGATAAAAACAATAATATAAAATATTATTTTAATTAAGTCATATTATTCATGTCGATTTCAAAAACGTAAAATTGTATATATATCTGTTCGGAATATAACCTCTTGCAAAGAACGACAGTAAGTGGAAAGGTAAGTATTATAAATATTAGTTTTTATATAAAGATTTGTTTTACTATATAATTTGAAGTATTGCCCTTTTGAAAGTGTCGATGCGTTCCATTTAGGGAGGTGTTGGTACGTTTATACTGCAAAGAAGTTTATTTATATTTTGATTTATAATTGTTTTTATTAATAAAGTAATTCCAAACATAATTAAAATCATTCTGATTATAAAAATGTAGTGCTATTCTGCTATGTCGTCTATAAAAATTATCATTTTAAAACAAATATCTTTATATATGATATATAAATTAAAAGCTTGAAATTAAGACATTTTTAATTAGTAAATTCATTCCTTTAATTCCTTACTTTCAAAAATATTATGCATGCAATTGAAATAAATTTCTTTATTTAAATTAATTATTTATAAAAAACTAATTTGAAACAATTTAAATGGAAAATAATTCTAATATACACAATCAGAAATAGGAACTCAAATAAAATAATAATTCCTAAGCTTTATACTTAATCTGTCTTAATCAATTTGTTTTCCTTTAACAATAATATAAAATTAATTTTATTTGTTTATTTTTCACTTTTCAATATTTCCTATTCATAAATTGAATAGAATTGAGAGTACACTTGAAGCGCACTTAAACAAATTTTCTATTATAATTTTATATACATTTTGTTTGCTTTCATTTTCCTCTTAAGTAATTTTTCTCTGTGTGTTTGTCTTTTCACATTTAAAGAAAATAACATTTAAAGTATCTTTTCATCTGTCGTTCGCATGTGAATAAATTAATTCAAGTCCTTCGTCCGAGGGAATGAATGGTTTTTTGCTTTGATGAAAACATATACGCCGGAAAACATGAACTTAATTGCTCGCAATTTCAAAACCAAGCCCGAAGCCACATTTTATATTTTTCAATGCAAAGTGATGCGATTCCCATACATTTTTTCACGCTGATGACAGATGATTTCAATGCTACGATGAAATGCTTTTTCATGTAATTAAATTGCTACTTTCTTCCACATGGCAAGCAAAAGTTAAAGTCATTAAGATACGGAATGACAAACGATTTTAATAATGGTTTCATTAGTTGGAAATGCATAAAGTGTTAAGTGACTGCTTGTTTACTGATGATAATTTCAAAATAATATATTATTATGCAAGTAAATATATGTTGAATATCTAATAAGAATTATGCTTATACAAATATAAACAACAATAAAATTATGCAATATTTGAGTCCTTGATTAAGTGCTTCTTTGCTTACTTTTCCACTTCAAGTGCAATAGTTTGATTGAAGTGCTTTAGGATGGAAGCTTTAGCCAAGGGTTACCTTAAATCCAAAAATATAATAAACAAACGTTCGGCAAAAGTAGTTGAATCCTTAAAGTATGAAAACAGAAATTTGCATATAAATGAATATAAAACAAAGGAAGCCAAACATAATAAAAGCGTAAGATTGAAAAGCTGCTTCAATAAAATTGAAACTTCAATCAATAAAAGTGTCATAATTTTTTATACGAATTGAATTTTAATAAATAAAATATATAAAAATCAAGGAGAGTTCAAAATTTTAATTAAGTTCAATATTAGCTATAAATAATTATTTTAATTCTTTTCTTTCTCAGTATTTTGTTCCTAGATTAGGTTCTATACATAAGAAAGAATATATAAATGCTACAATTAATAATGCCTCTACAAACATAATAGAATTGAAATTTAATAATTAAAAACAAAAATATAATTAATTAATTCAATTATTCTAAAGCTGGTTTATGAAAGTATCAAAACTTTAGAACATAAAAGTTAAGTTCGGATTTGGGTCAGTTGGTTAAAGTACGCTGACTCTGAGCTTCAAATTTAGCAGGGCACGAGTTCAATCTCTGGTACTTGCATTTTCAAAAAAAATTATTTACGAATAAATAAATTCAAGAAATATTTTCAAGACCACTGATGATGGATGTTTGCCATTACTCGAAACAGCTGTATGGTCAGCCAAAAATTCAATTAATTAAAATAATATAAAATTTAGTTTTGTTGATATAGTTCACTACTGTTCGAAAATCCTGTTTATTATTTTATTATGGAAAGTATTTACTTTGAATAGTACAGGATAATCAATTGAGTTATGTATTTTAAGATTTTCTCTTATGAAATTGACTGCGAGATATATGGCATATTATACGATCTTATTAATAAATCAGTAAATTTTTATAAATTGTTGCAATCTAAACTACAACATTCTACACTTTAAATGTTCATTTGGCTTCTTAGATTCAGATTCTTAGATTTGGATCTTAGATTAACAGAACTTAAATGTCTTTAAATACATATCTAGGTAATTAATAACTATGATTTAAAGAAATTCCATGCACTTGACAGTGAATGGATTATTTACGATTTTTATATATACTTTAATTTATAGCTTCTGTATTCTTAGTTGCACTTTCACGTTTTTGACAAATGGAATTCGAAGCAATACACATCGATAGATTATATCGATAAATTAAATCGACATATGTTAAAAATCAGTGGGGTGTGCGTTTATACAAAAACAGTAATAATGGCGATTTAATTCATATCACAGGGTAGGTACTCACAGAAATGCGATCTACTTGGTTGGTTGGTTGGTTGCAGTGGCAGGCCATTAGATAACTTCAATGTATCTCAATTACGATATATTTCACTTGCATAAAAAGGCCTAGGCCATAATAGACAAAGGAGATCGTGGCTTAAAAATTCCCAACATTGGTTCAATAATAATTCTCTCTATAGAAATCTCTATAGTCAAAATAATGTACGGTTTTTACTGATTTTTCTTTTAAATATTAAATGAAGCGATTTCATACTAAATTTATATATTCTCTGACAAAGCTTACTTGTTTGTAACTAATTTGTTAGTATTGATTAAATGGAAATATCTTTTATCAATTCATCCGTCATTTTTTTTATTATATTTTAGAATTATCTGTCTAAATGAAAATTAATTAAGTAAATATGTCTTAATTGAAACCAAATATTTTACGAATAACTTATATTTGCAATGCTAATCGAAAATTTTCCTTAAAAATATAGTCAACTACGTGCATATCAATATTGAAATATAATAAATTTTATTTACAGAAAGAACACTACACTACAATGAAATATCACTCAACTTAAATTAAATTCGGAACGTATCACTAACACATTTTGCTATCAAAAACTTTTTTTTAACAAAAATTTGATTGACACGTTACACCAGATCTCACTTCTCAGTTCTCAGTATTTCGTTATATCCGATTTTTTTTTACAGTGTGCATTTACTGCTTCGCAGAGGTTCCACAGTGCGTATGATTGATATATAATTGCTGCATATATATTCAGTTTTTGTAAACTTTTCATGCTGGCACGTTTTTTATTGTGATTTAAATGCACATAGCTTTTTAATGCAGTAAATTTATAATAGAATATTTCAAAATAAAATTGAATCACTATTTCAGGTTCAGATTGCTTTCACCATAGTACGTCCTTGCAATATTGAATGCACGTGTTTGAATTTCTTTTTCACTATTCAAGTAAAATTTCATTAAAAATCAATCAATCAAATTTATTAAATTAAAACTTCTTATGCATTATGCAACTGAATATAAATATTAGTATTTATATACATTAGTATTCTGAGAATTTCTATATAGCATAAAAGCACTGCAAAATAAATTTTGTGAATGATATATATGTGTGTATGTAGTGCAAATAATAAGATTTTTACCATATGATGCTGTTTTATAATATTAAATAAAAATTTTCTAAATTAACTGAAATTCAAACAATAAACGTTTTTCAAGTGATGAACTACAATTGAACTCTTCCAATATTAAAATCAACTGCAATAAAACGAATTCCAATTAAAATATTTACATGACAACAAAAGTGTGGCAATATTCATTGTAGCATTTATTTGATTTTGACCTAAACTTTTATTATGTATGACGAAGTGAAGCATATGAAATTCTTTGACAACTATTCATATTCAAACTATTCTTTTTTACTTCACAAACCATTTTATTAAATATTTGACGTCAATATCCCTTCATTGGGAAAGTTAAAAATTTCACAAAAATCATTGTTTTTATTTATTTTGTGCGCATATCGGCATACGTCAGCGTCCTGGGGTTTAGCACGTCACACAACGTCAATATGTTAACACGGTGAAAGTGATTATATTGTATCTCACCAAATCAAAGTAAATTTATTTGTGTTATATGATAGCACAGGATTCTAGTCGCGCCATCAATGATGTAAGCAATTTTGTCGATTATTGTTACAATGAAGGACAGCAGACATAATTCACAGGAATTACCGACATAATGAGATTACTTAAACTTGTCTGTTTCATATAATAATTTAATAGCAGTACTTAACCAAGTTAGAAGCTGTCATATCACATATTTTAATAATATTGTGAGCACTTTAATTACAATTTAGTGGACTTTACAAGTTGTAACTTGAGAAAATGTGAAAGCTTGTAATCACACATTTATTGCATGGAAATTGACATTGCAATTATTGTTTTTTACATGGGTAAGTTATAAACAATAAAATTTATATACTAAGAAATTAAATATATATATATGTTATTAAAGAGAGAGTTTAACTACAATAACAAAAAATGTATTTTATAATTAATAAAATTATCTTATCTTATAAAAAATTTGGCCTCAGTAAAACGACATACCATTTATATGACTACAGAGCTGTGCAAAATTCAATTACATTACAAATTAAATTACAATTACAGAGTAATTATAATTGACGCTTGAGTTTCTAGATTACAAATACGAGTCTTTCTAAAATTTGGCCTTAGTAAAACGACATACCATTTTATGACCACAGAGCTGTTTAAATTAAGTCACATTACAAATTGAATAACAATTACAGAGTAATTATAATTGGCGATTGAGTTTCTAGATTACAAATGTAATTATAATTGAAAACCTCAATTATGAATGATAGTATAATAGTAATTTGTAATTGAGTTCCTAAATAACAATTACGAATTACGCGAAATTTGCAAAAATAATAGATGGAAGAAGAAGCATCGGAATATTTGAACGATTAAAAAATATGAGAAATAACTGTTGTATTTAATATCTTCGGTTTTAAGTCGTCTTCACATTTAGTTTGCATTCTCATTCATAGTCTTTTATTGGATTGATTGTATCAGCTTTTTGCATTTGGTGTGTAGAAGCGTTTCATTAGCACATTAAAACAGATGAGTTGGTCTCAGCAAGTTCTCCTGAACATTTTGTTAGAAAAATTTAAACTCAAGAAGGAAAGAAGACATGAAAACCAACATACGGTATGGTTAAACCAACATGACGAATATTTTGACCTTAGTTTTAGTTGAAATCTGGTTAAATCAACCAAAATATTTTTCTGTATGTAAATTGAAAATGGTTTTTGGATTACTATACGAGTACAAAATATTTATACTCCAAATACCAATCTTAATCTTAATCTTAATATGCTGAATAGATAAGTTTACTGTGAAAGCAACTAGGCGAAAAATAATACTTGAATAAATAATATTACTTGTCAATAATATGATACTAAAATTTCAATTAGAATATATCTAAATATTTATAAAAATACGTATATGTTTTTTTATTGAGCTAAAATAAATATAACCTCTATTGGCACTAGGTGGTACTTGGAATGTATATAAATATCTACGAAAATAATTAAAATTCTTCAAACTAAGATATAAATATTTGCGTTTAATGACATTAGATCTAAGGGGTTTTTGGACAATCAAACTCAGTATTCCTCCTCTACCAGAAATATAGCTACAGTCTTCTTAACAGAAAAATTTGTCATCTTATTAGTGTGGGATTGTAGGATTATCTAGTGAAAATGCACTTTAATATTTACAGCAGCAGTAAGGTTATCTTCAAAATTGCTATTAACCCAATTAGTTTCTTAAATATGATCAATAAAGCTATGTAGAACTAAACCAGCGTTACAAATTGTAATAAACTATAAATTAGACCAAATACTAAAACCCCTTTAAGTCCAGAACCCATTTTTACCATTTGCTTTACAGAATAACTTTTTTGTGTTAGAGTAGGTTTATGAGATTAGTTCACGAAAGAATTTATTCCAAAATAGAAACTAGCAAACTAACAAAAATTTTTGTGAAAGAACTTGATGTATGATTTGTAAAATTTCTCTAGCATTGAGAGAAAAAGCACTCATTAAACTAAACAGGGGGTTAACAAGGCACAACATAGGACACCATATGCCTACTGTAAATGTCATCAGAGATTACTCATGCCAATCTTGTCTTGAGATTGTGTATATTAATGGGCATTCTCTCTATTATTTTTCAACTTTCTCAAGAACTAAATTAGATGTATTACATGTAATTTTCTTATATAAAATTGAATTATAAATTCATATTATAAAAATTTGTCTCTACATATCTCCAAATAATATTAATCTTAAATCTATGGTTAATTTAACTATATTACGAGTATTTTGCGTTCATTTTTAATATATTTGCTTGGTCATTGCAAACTCAAAAATTACAATAAAAATAATTCCACTTAAATAATCAACTTCACACACTTGAGAAGGACCTCAGCAGCAGAAAAATAAATTACACGTTTTGTATGGATACCATTCCTATTTCATTTTATTTTATTTTTTTTTTATTATTTTTATTTCGCATCCATTTATCATTTTGTGTTGTACTCCACGCGATTCCTGCGAACTCAAAAGGACAATGTTTACAATTCCTTTCAACAATTTATCTTTAGAAAATCTATTCTGCGTCGAAACCATTTGCATTTGAATATTTTATCATTTTCCTTTTTTGAGTCATTTATTTCTTGTGTATTTTTTAGGTGTTGAGTCCTTTATTTTAAATTACATTTAATTTTCTCGAAAAAAAGAATATTTTTAATAATATTATATAATCTGCTTCTATTTATATTTTCTCAGGTTTTTTTATATTATTTTTTAACAAATCATCGCACCTCGCAGTGTTAAATTTTGCTATAAATGGCGTCTAAATTCACGGCTCCACTAATTGGGTCCAATTTGAAATTACCACATTTATATAAAAAACTGATGATAATTGTAAGTATTACTAAGGACTATCGGGAAGCAGTTGTGCAAAAAATAAAATTTGGAAAACTTCGCATTTTGCTTATTTTGTTGTTGGCAATAGTAAAAACATATGTTTGTATCTTAATTATAGCTAACCCATTTTGCTGACTAATCAACATAATAGCTCTAATAACCTTGAAGATATATGGTATTAATTATAGTTAACTTTCTTCTTATTTAATATTGTGTAATATTGTGTATTTAAAGAAAAATATTTACATGTTTAATTATTACGCATGTAAGGGTATTTATAAAAGAGTTTAAATATATGAACTATGGTTACTTGTACATGAATTTCATACTAATTAGTTAATTAATTTTTACTACCAACCTATCAATACTTTCAACAAAACCGTTTTGTTTTCAAACTTTATCCAAAAAGAATAATGGCTCTGCTGTAATCAAAAACAAACAAAATTTTGCAGTTCAGTTTAAAGGTATATAAAGTTTTATTTAATACTTTCATTAGTTCAAACTTTCACAACAAATGCCAAGTTTTACGCCATTGTTAATTTCTTCATTATTTTTATTAATTTTGTTCTTTACTCACTCAATATCTTTAACTGCTCTTTTGTTTCTAATTTGTTACGTTTTTGTTGCTAACATCCTTCAAACTTAATAGCCCGTTCTGTTTCGCAGTACAAAGGATAATAAAAACAGGTAATTTGCTCCATTGTGCAGGTATCCCTTAGTTAATATAGTTTATTTTTCTATAAAAATTTTTGTTTATAGAAAGAAACTTGTGGAGAAAGGAGAACTGAAATACAACAAAAGTTTTAATGGAACTGGAACAAATGATACACAAACAATGCTTTAATTAACTCAATAAATCACACTACATAAATACTTTTCTTTTTAAAAATGTTTTAAGTCAATCGTTCCATTGAATGTAAAAATTGTACATTCTTACTTTTAATACCTTTTAAATAAAAAGCAATATACTATGTGTAGAAAGTCTCCTGAATATATATTATACAAAACGTTGGAATGTGGGTAACACTGTACCTGTTCACTATTAGAAATTTGAGCGCAATTAATTGCCCAATGTTATATCATCTACAATTTTTGCTACTACATTTTTGATTGTTCTCCGATGCTTCTTTACAAAGACCATAACGAACGAGATAACGAGATAAGAATTGCGATAATTAAATTGTAACTGATGGAGTCTACTCTGAAAGATATAAAATATGGTATAAAAAATAATTCTAGGCAGTTCATTGTTAACAGCGAGTTAAGATAGTATTAGAGAATCCAACATGTGTAGATTTTAGTACTCAACATGCAACATCGATTTTTTTGGATTATAACCTAATTTAGGTTTGTAATACAGAACATATTGAAACAAATATAACGAGTAACTTATATAATAACTTCCAATAAAAACATATATGAATATACTGCAGTGATTTCTTTAATAAAACTAATAAGCGCCAGAACGAAAGTTTTATAATATAATCCATCTACAACCCCCTATTTCTCGTACTCTGTCTCCTCTTTTACTTTCTGTTAACTGTACTCAGAGGTAGATACCTTTATTAAAAATATAATAGAAATCACTCCAGAGTAAAAAGTGAAGTTACGTTAAAAGTTAATCTATATATCAAACTCCAAGTAATCTGCTATAGGTCCATTGCAATATCAAAGGAGTCTCATTATTAGATGTCTTTCTGTTAGTGATTTGGTTTTTAATGCATAAAAAGAGTTTCTGTGATGTTGGAACAACCGTTTCAAGACCAATCCATTTTTGTAATTTTTTGAGAATTTCAATATTAGTGCCTAGTAATTCTTCATGGCAACGATTTCTATCCTACTTAAGTTAAATTTATTCATATATTAATTAATTCTACCTAAGTTTTTACAGAACCAAAACTATTTGATCTTAACACAAGTGTTTTAATTTTACTACCTGGCATACATCATGATTTAAAGGTACAGATTAGTATGTAAATAATTAGAAAATAAATAATATAGCTAATATTTATACTTTAGTGCTAGTTTACTTATTACACACTTGCGGAGTAGTTTACTACATAGTGGTGTTCAGAGGATGAATACTTTTCTCTTACTAACCTCAATTGGAGACACAATATACGATTAAATGACTTTTGATTTAATATAAAAAGACACTACAAATATAATTGATGCCTGACTTTTAACAAAAAGTTTAAAATCAGTTTCTAATATATATTTCTTTGATTGACTTATGTAATAACCGACTTATGACGGACCGTCTTGAGATTTCTTTAGAGTACTATATTATCTTAGATCTACGCAATTCGTTCTAATTTTACCTTTGATAGAATAGGCGAAAGCTACTTAGTGTATTATTAGAAGATTAAGTAAGGTAAAGACAGCTTCTGAAAGATATATATATACTTTCATCTTAATTATTTTGTAATTTTATTGTAATTATCGTTATTATAATAATTATCGTTATTTTTAATTGTTAAATTTTAATTATATTCTTTTGTAAATTCATTATT
>NC_051847.1:208906943-208927537 GCF_002237135.1 Teleopsis dalmanni
TTATTTTGAAATTTTTTTGCTGGTTGTTACTTTTATCAGCACAAACTAAATTAAAAACAACGATTAAAAGTTTTTCTTGCAAATTGTTGTGAATAAATATACAAATTAAAAATGACAATTGAAGCAGATAGTGGCAGCGAAAAAGCATGGAACCCACCGGAAGCGTGGTGCTTCCAATATATCCGAGAAAATTGTTCCGGTAGTAAATTGGATGATAAGTTATTTGGATGGCGCGATAGTTTTGGTGATGGTGGTAAGAGTTCACATTAATTCTATTTTCCTTATTAATAATGCAGCTTCTTTATTTTTAGGGAATGACACTGTAAGTCAGTACCCATTTAACATTGTCGAAGCGACTCAAAAAATAATGCATATAGCGTTTTAAGTTAAAGCTAGTTTTATAAAATGTTTACATAATTGTAACTAATAAATAGCATTTTGAAACTCTTTAAAATCAATTGCAGAAGAATTAAATGCTGTTAAAGATGCTGATAATGCAGAAAATTAGGTTTACAAACCTACACTATTTAGACTAGCGACTACCGAAAAATTAATGGTCAGTGAAAACTCGCAACGAAAACGCTCGCTGGAAAAAGGAAAAATTGTTTTAACGCAGTTACTACAAATATTCTACACGAACAAGAATGCAAGAGCTGTTGCAAATAATCACTTAGAATCGCAGAAAAAACTAAAACCCTTATTTTGAAAAACGAGCATCTTGAGTTTATACTTCGAAAAAAGATACAGCTCCTTGGATAGTTGGTAGGACTTTATATTTTAGTTATTTAAGATATAAATCTATCATATAAATATGTAACCAAAAACGTTTTAGAAATGGATGAAATTTTTAATGTTGTACTATAAGATAAATTAATGCAATAAATTTTATATAATCAATTCGATACAGTAGTTTTCAATTTCAATAGATGAAGATAACTTTTTAAAATCGCTTTTCTTCATATTTAAGAAATAATTGGGCTTTAATTTATATGTAGTGTCTGCTTTAATAATAATAATTAATGAATAAATAAATAATAATAAATTATTATTTAATAATAATTAAATAATATAAATTATAAATAAATGATAATAAGTAGTCGATCGCTTATTGTAGTGTCAACTGTGCACTAGAACAATGCGGCGGTACTTCAGGCTGTATTTATTGTTATTACTATTTCCATACTCCATCAGGAGCTTAAGGAGTCTACAAATGTTTTCCACTGGTTTCTATTTTGTGCTATTGCTCTCAACTCGTTAAACGATTTGATCGTCTCCTGCTGAACTGTCCTCCAGATCAGTGCTGGTCTGTAAGTAAGTGCAGCATGCGCGATATCTTTATAAGGCTTACGCAGTGTCTGTCCATTCCAACCATACTTCTTTCTTTTTATCTGGCTGTTTACGTTGTTTGGTGCGTTATTCATTAGTCTGGATAGTTGCCATAATGAGAAAGAGGTGAAATCTATCAATCTCGTTCTAAGTCTCTTTCCAGGACTACAGACTAACCAATTTCAATGTCCAGAACATCGTTCATTCACTGGTCTAGTTGAGATAATAATGGCGAACTTATCGTATTTCTTTAACTCTATTTGACTAAATAATAAGAATAGCGTAAACAGTTATATCTTCTAATAGCATATTTGACTTGCGAGCTGGAGATACTTGTATTTTGTTTTTTTCACGAATCACAAAATACATGAACGTAGAAGAGACCAACTGATTCAGCCTTTAAATTAGACATTGGCATAACTTTAACAGGGTATGCAACAATCTGCACAAAATCTATCCATTGTGATCTATCTATCTATCGTATCTCCCCTATTTATCTATTCGGTGTCGAATCTGATAGTCATATATTTGCTTATTGGATAGAAAATGTAGAAGTGAATACCATCCAATTATAGACGTTGGATGGTGAATTTGGTAGTCATATATTTGCATATTTAATAGAAAATATGGAACTGAATGCAATATTCATGACAAAATCAATCTATTGTAGACGTTGTGTGTTAAATCAGACAGTAATATTTTGGCTTATTGGAAACCTTATTTAAATAATATCTCTAAATATATACTTGAATGGACGACGAGACAATTAGAAGACAAACAAACAACGAAAAGAACAAGGACTGCAATGGGCAGCTTATGTTGTAAGAATGGGACCTAAAAGAAATCCGGCCAATATATTTAATGCTAATCCGATAATATGACAGTCAGATCGAAGCGAAAATGGTAGAAAAATGTGTACGAGGACGCCAGAAAGCCTGGAGTTCTAAATTGGAAAATAAGTGCACAAAATCGAAGCAGATGGAGGCAGGTTGTGAAGTAGGCCAAGGTTCACGCTGGACTGTAGCGCCAAATAAGAAGAAGAAATATATACTATATGTCCTTACTTGGTTTATATATTTGTACATCATGATTTAGTTAAAAATCTTTATAGACAAGTCTTCCAAACGTGTTGAAAGAAATAAAATCTATATGAATCCTACAGGTCTAACAATCTACATAAGTATCTTTATTGTAATTGCTTAAATCCATAGGAAATTCAATTCAAATCAATTTTTATTTTTCACCTAACAAGTTTTGTCTTCAATGATTCTAAACTGAAGGTGCAACCTTTTTATTCCATTTTTATTTCGTAATATGCACAAAATAAAGTCACACGTGTGTGCCAAAAATAATTTTTTTTATTGGTTTTTCTATAAAAAAAGTATTGAGAATAAATTTTTTTTATGATTCCAATTTTCCTGCAAGTTTGCTCCAAGTTACGTGCAAACACATTTATAGTGCTTATCTGTATCTAATATGCGAGCATTGTCATTTGGCATAAAGAAAAGACGTAAAAAGAAGAAAATAATTGGGGTAGATAAGGAAATCAAACTTATTCATGATAACAATTGATGGAAGAATTCTTCAATTTAGTACTTTTGAAACATTTCAATAAATAGAAAACAAAAAAAAAACACTTCACGTAAAAGTTCTACTCAGCCAAGACGACGGGAACGTAGAGGAAGAGAATGGCACGCATTAGTTGAAGTATATTTTTAGGCAATTAAATTGTGTTATATTCCAAATTTTATTATATTAATTTTTTTTTTGTAAAATGAGTGAGTTACTTTTACTATTTTAAAAATATATATAATTCATGGATTAATATATATTGGGTATATTGAGTCTGTTTCAAAAAGTCATAAGGACATCGGATCGCTTATTGGGCAATATATCAAAGAAACTTATGCGAAAAACTTTTATTTATTGTACATACATTAATTTTTACTTTATAAACAATACTTTAGTTTTATGATTCTCTTAATTTATCTTAATCATTTTGAATCTGTGAAAATATCGGATACTGGCAGAAATATACATCGCTTGAAAAGCGCACGGGTGGCTAGCGACTATAACATACTTCGAATTTGTCATTGATTTCATTAAACTTGAAATCACTATAATAAACCACAATATTTAGAGATCAGGCGAAAAATCACCATTCCTATGAGCTGCAACTATGAGTTCAATAGGTAATTAGGATTTAGAACTCTCTCTCTTTCTCTCTCTCTTGCTCCCTCCAGCCTAAAGTTATACTCGATTTGTCGTTCATCCTACCCGTGATTTTATATGGCGCAGAATGCTATTATGGGTATTACAGAATGATGAAACAGTACGGGGAGCATTCGAAAGGAAAGTTCTGCTTATTATTTTTGGTGTAGTTCGGGGAATTAACATCTAGCGACTCGTTGGTTTAGTAATGTGCTGAAAATGAATCAAGATGCTTTATTGAAAAAGGTATTTAAAGCGTTAGTTGGAGGAAGAGGCTGTAGAGTTAGTCTATATGGCCGGGGAATGTACGAGACTGGATAAGGCGTGTATGCAGCAGAAGTACCAAGGAAGCTATACTGTGTCATACCGAAACTTGATAACAGCTTGTTATGGCAATTTAAGTAATTTCGGGAATAAAATATATCAATAAGAGAGAGAATTAAAACATTAAAAAAAGAGTCACCATCGTCACAAACAAAAAAGAAAAAAAAATGTGGAGTAAAAATGTTTGACAATTCATTTCCACCACACAGTGACATCTACGGTACTAAATGTACGTAGCATCTGCCATACCACTATCGTCACAATAGTGGTATGGCCGGTTTGTACGGATTAAAAACTATCCCCCTCATAACCTAAACTTGGTTATGAGGAATTTTCCAGTACCAAAAATTACTAGAGCATTAAAGCACTCCAGAAACATTTTCTTCGTATATATATAGATGAAGACATCACATATTGCGCGGAATTTTTGTCGGTCAACATACAACTATAAATCTTATTAAACAATTATTAATTAATTATTATTAACTTATTAAATATAAATTTTAATAAAATTATAACAATCATATCAGGTCTGGCTTATATAAATCTAACCTGCTAGGGATTAAGTATCTTGCTCCAAACTCTCTCCCTTCTATAATGCTGTGGAAATTTTCTCCATTTATTCCTAAGATTTGATTTTAGTGGCTTCAAGTGGCCATTGAAAAAAAAAAACAATCATACCAAAAGGTTTTTTGTTTTTATTTTAAAAATCTTTCTGCTAAAATATTGTCTAGCAACGACAACAAATATTATCGTTGGCAACATCATTAAAAAAAGCACACTTTACAATAATAGTAATAACAACAACAAAAACTTTTAATAAACTCAAATCCATGGGAAAATTATAAGCTGCTCGAGTTTAGCACCTACAAAAGTGCTAAACGTCAACATCAACGTCAACGTCAGTTGTCAGAAAAAACAATATTTTTTGCGCTTCATACTTGATTTTTTTTTTTTCTATATTTATTTAAATTTAATTTATAACTTTAATACAACAACGTCTTGTGATTTACTTTACATGCTTAAACACTTCCACAGCAGCGGTAGCCGCCAAATTCTAGGCATGAATTTCTTCAGTGGCAATTTTGTTTTTTCGCTTCTTTTTGTTTTTTGTTTTGTTTTTATTTTTGTTTACATGTTTACTTTAAACGCGACGCTAATTGATTTCGTTAAGAAAAAGTGTCGCAGCGCGAAGCAACGAAGCGACATTCACACAACGCTATGTTAAGGCTGCTGACTTCTGGCATTGCTGCTTTTCAATTTGTTGCTTCTTTTTTAGTTATATATTTCTTTGACATGTTGTTGTTGTTGTTGCTTTTCTACTATTTATTGTATTTACGTTAATTAATACTGTTGCTTCGTTGCTTCGTTATTGTTGTAGTTGTTTTTGTTGTTGATGTTCAGATTGTGAACTTGAGTTTAGTTATTGTTGAGCCAATCAAATAATGTGTGGTGGGCGGTGTTCAGTGATTAGACTTAATTAATATGAATTTTGACTTCAGCCAATTGGAAATAAGTTGATTTTGTTATATAAATAAACAATGTAATTAAATTAAATGTTTATTTAAATTTTTTTGTGCAAGATTTTCAATAGATACTTTATGGAAAATTATGATATTTGCTTTTGTGTTAATGCAAAAAACTTAGTAAGATTATTGAAGTATTATTATTATTATTAGAGAATGTGGCACTGTGACCATCGGGTCTATTGTGTCCCCTTCTGAGCTTAGAGTAGGTCTTTAAGCCCTGTTGCGTTAATAAAAAATAGTATCGAACATACTTTACAAAGTTTTATTGCCTCATCGGTAAGAATATACATTCCCAGGAGCCTATTTCCTATGTGTATTAGCGCATTGCATTCTAACAACACATGTGTGGCCGACGCCTCATTCTCTTCATTGAATCTGCAGTTTGTATCTGTAAATATACCCAGTTTTGTAAGGTGGTGTCTTCGTCCACAGTTCTCTGTTACGGTTCCTGTGATGATTCTAAGTATTTCTTTTGATAGGTGCATACAATCTTGATATCAATTATTGTTATAAGTAGCAATAAGTGATTTAGATTATTTTAATCCTGGTATATTATTTCAGTCATCCTTTTTATTCGGGTTCTCCATTAATTTCAAAAATTATTTAAACAGCAAAAGGAATAAATAATTAAATGATTTAGATTTTTTTAAGATTATAACTAATATTTCGTACTTTGTATATCTTTATACGTATTTTGGCAAATATGCTTTTGCCTTTATCAGAAGGAACAGAAGATTCCAATATTAGAGTTTCCAATATTTTGTATATCTCTATACGTATTTCGGCAAATTCACTTTTACCTTCATCAGTAGAATTCCTAATATTCCAATATTTTAATATTAAAAATTCCCCTAATGAAGGCAAAAGCGAATTTACCGAAATACGTATAGAGATATACAAAATACAAAGTACAAAATAAAAATTAAAATCCTAAAAAACAAAACCGACTTTAAGATTTAGATTATGTTGAGAGAATTGGCATTGAGTGCTGTCACTCATAGACTTATGGGTCCTTAAAGAATCGAATTAAAACCATGGTATCGATAGCTTAGTGTCATTAAGCGAGTTTAGCTAGAGGGCTGCGATTGTTTTCATCTTATCTCGATTCGTTTATAGATGTGTACGTTTATAAATAATCTCAATATCCCATTTATAGAGTGAATAGGCATTTTAAACCATCCGAGTTTTTAGAATTTAATAAGGTACATATATTTTACAATATATCTCTTACATATCAATATACTGCAGTATACCACTAATATGCATCCACTAAAATTAGGGTCAATCCGTACACAGTAGAGGCTCACAAATTAAAACTCTCACAAATTCGAATTCTACAGGAATTAGATTTAAAAAAATTTAGTACATTGTATGCACTAAAAGCTCTACAATTAGGACTATCGGTTCTTACTAAGTTGATAAATGTTATTGTTCGTACTTTGTTTCAAAAAAAATAAATGGGAGAATTCCCAAAATGCTCACTTTAATGTAACGCATTCAGACATACAAGCCCAAGACGGATCTAAATTTGAGTTCAATACTGATAATGACACACCAAATAACATTGAAGATGGCGTTATCAATCCAAGATTGCCATTGAAAGCTACAATATCTTAATAAATTGACTCAAAAAGAATGACTTGTTTCTTATTGATCACATGATCAATCTTTTAACTTCCCGTGTCGATAACATCATAAAAAATTTGACCTAAAAGACAAACAAATATTATTGAATATTTTATACAATAACTTGTATAGAGTTTTAATTTTTTGATCATTTTTTATGGAAAGCTCATTTGCGCAAAAATAATGATCTGTTGTGATACCACGGATAAGCGACGTATGCAAATAAGGGATCATATGCAAATAAGGGATCAGCGAAAGGCATGACTCCCCTATAAACAGGAGGAGGATAGCTCTGTCAAATTGGCAAGGAATGGGACACAAAAGAATTTAAATATCTACTCTAGCCAGATACCAACGCGATGGTCAACGTTCTGTTCTGTTTGCTTTGATCAGATTTACAATTTTTTCAATACAACATTTTACAGTAGTCTAAATAATTTTTCTTTCATTATAATTTTTATATCTTTCTGATTCACATTTTATCCTCATGTTATTCATGTCATTTTTAGACATTAAACTTCTGTCAGGATCAAATTCGCTATCTCTAGATACCAAAATACTTTGAAAATAAAACTCAACCCGTCAAAAAATATAGGTAATTGTCTTTATAAACAGCCAGGGTTATAAACAGCCAGACATAAATAGCCTTCTTATCGACGGCTCTGCTATCAACATTACCCACTGGCTAAAATACTTGGGCGTTGATTTCATTCCTATATACAACTTCAATCCGCATGTTAGTCACATACTTGACTCATACTTGCCACTTTTCAACTAATTGACCTCAAAAACGCTATAACACAATCCGCTTGGTATGCAAACCAAACTACTTTGTCACAAGCAACTAATATGTTCAGTCTTTGCATCCTCATTTCTCATTTAATCCCAAAATTTCATCCGTTCAAATGGAACGCTTTGAAGCGTTTGAATGCAGAATGATGCGAGACTGTATTAACTACAAGCGTAGTTCCGATGGCAGATATTTTCCCCAACTCCGTTATATACAAGTGTCCTCATATCGAGCAATTAGATGACTTTTTGTTATGCTTAACGCGAATATATTTCGCTAATCTACTCTCTGATATTCTTCACCCAACTTAATTTCCTATCGAATTGAGAATTCCTCCTTAATTCCTGGCCATTTATCAGAACGAGATCGTCCGCGTATCTTTTGTGATCAGGCTGTACAATCGTGGTTACAAATACCCTTTGCATAGAGTTTACTCTTAGTCAGTAATTATTATCTAGCAAGTACATTTTTCCACTCTTCCCTTTTTTCCACTTTTAGCTTGGATATACTTGTTGTCTAAATAATAAGCCTTCTGCATTATAATGTCTATCTTTCTCTTGATTACTGGAGTGCGTTTTAGCTTCAGAATTTAAACATCCAATGTCTTAAATTAGTGCATTTTGTGTTCTTAAGAGTTGTTATGAGTGAGTTCAAATTTAAAAATTTCATTATTAGTTACTTAGTTTGATAAAATCTGTCGGGTATAAAGGAAATCTGTCGGGTATAAAGCATTTGACGGAACTAAATAAAAACACACGCAATCCACATACTAAATGTTAAAGGACCAAAATGGATTTTAAGGAACTTAAATTTAATGTTTAATATCTTTTAAAAATACATAATAATAGATATTAGACGAAATTCCACTGGAATGGCGTTTGACCTTTCCTAAGAATTGATTTAAGTACGTTCAAGTCTTACGCTGTGGCTTTCGCCTTTCCATCTACTACAAAAAAGGATTAAGTTCACTAAAATTAAGTATACAGTTTTGAACTTCTTACTGCAATTCTAGGTATTTCATCATATTAGTAGATAAATATATTTATTAAAATATTGTATCTAGAAGTTCAAAGTATATTTTACTAATTTCAGACAAGCAAATAAAATTTTTTAATATCTTTATGGTTACAAAAATCTAATTACATTCAATAAAATTTTAAGTTATTAGCGTATGATTTTTACCGAGCTTGCTAGACGTGTTGTTTTAAATTTTGGTTAGATTTTATGGGTTTCCAAATCTTCAAACGAAACCACAACACTTAAAAAGCCGCGCTTCACAACTCGCAGTCATAAATTCGGAGTCATGCGTAGATAGTCACACTTGTGGCTTGAGATATTCTTAAAATATTTCGAATATTTGTTGTTGTTGTTGTATTTACCAAATTTTTACAAGCCTCTCCGCTCTGTGCGCCCTTTGATCTCTTCTGTATCGTATGAAAATTTATGTTTGAATATCGAAGAGAAATTAAGTTTACAATTAAAACATAAAAATTTGTAGCTCATTCCATACTTTAATGGCTATAAATAGGAGAAAGATTTAATGTCTGCCATCCCGAAAAAATGTAACCCAAGTGTCAAATTCTAGTTGGAGGACTGACGATCCAGTTTTTTATTGTAATTTTTTACAGCTTTGTAATTAAAACAAATAAAAAATTAAGTAATAAATTAAAATTAATTTTAAAAATTATTGTATTGTATTTTATTATGTATTCAATTTTTATGTTTTTCGAAAGAAAGTTCGGATTGCTTCTTTTACAAAGATGCCGCTCCATTGTCTGCTCTGAAATTCTTGCAAAAAAGCTATAAATTTCGTATCTGGTTTAGTGCAGAATTTCCCTTGAGTTCGTTGAAGTTATTTGAACTGCAATTAAAATCGGTTTTATTAAAACGAGAATAATTTTAAATTTAATGCAAACTTCTAATGCAACTCAACCATCTTCTCTCCGACTTACGCGGCTTACATGGCTACATGGCTAGATGGCGGCTATCTTCCGATAATTGCGAATTGCGAATTGCAACAACAAACAGAAGCGTTGGCGGCATTTTTGAAATACAAATTGAAATGCAAATTAAAAACGTTCGCCATAACATATTGAAGCGTTTATCAATATTGCCCAGATACTCTACGATTCGCCTACAAAAAGTCTGAAAATAATTGAATAAAATTAAAATCAAAATCTTAATCGTAAACTGGGCTGGGCTGGAAGTGCAAAAAATGTCATAAAAAGGCCATACGCTACAATCGGCATTTTGGACGCCTTGAACTGCACGGCGAACGGAAATAGCGACTCCAACTGCTCGCCGTTGGATGAACGGCAGCACACGCTGACAATTTGCAACATGGCATGAAATCGAAATTTTTGATCTTCACCGCTTCTGATCTTCACTGGGCTTTGGGAAAAAAGCAGCTACGGCTGGTTCTGCTGTTGGAGATTTCATGTGAATTCTTTTCTTCGCAAACACAAATTTTATTTAAATTTGTATTTAAAATTTTATAAACAAAACCAAATGCATGTTCAGGCTCCGACTCCGGCTCAAATGTTATTAAAGCATCGTAGGGTTCGTCTAATGGCAGGCGAAGATTAAAGAAGAATGGAGAGATATTTTTTTTAATATCGAAAATAAGTTTAGAATTTATCTTGAATGTTGAGGGCACACCGTTACCAGATGTTGATTTTCTTTTTAAGTACTAATAAAAAATATTAAAGATTTTTAAAAGATATTGAACATTAAGTTTAAGTTACTTAAAATCCATTCTGGTCCTTTAGCATTTATTATGTGGATTGCATGTGTTTTTTTTTCAATTCCATCAAATGCTTTATACCCGAGAGATTTTATTAAATTTAGTAACTAACAAATAATTTTTTAATTTTTTCGTTGTATGGTGAATATTGAAAACCACACACTTGTGAGAGTTGAACTCACTCAAAACACCTCTTAAGAATGCAAAATATACTATCTAAATATACTGCAAAGTACACTAATTCAAGATATTGGATCTTAAAATTCTGAAGCTATAATCGCATTCCAATAATCAAGGGAAAGGTAAAACATAGAAGGCCTATTATTTCTAAAACAAATATATCTAAACCTATATTGACAACAAGTGAGGGGAGAAAGGAAAGATGTACTTGCTTAGTAGTAAATTACTTAGTAATTATAAAGCGCGATGAAGTGGCAAGATGCGGGCAATACCGTTCATATAAAGAATTAGCAATTGAAAAGCTTTATACTGTGCCTCGGTAGCTCAGTTGGTAGAGTGTGGTTCCAATAACATTATCATTATTTGACTTTATTTGTGAGAAAAAATTTTTGTTTTTTTTTATATACTAACAGATATAAAAGTGTTTAGGATTAATTTAGTAGAGATTTTGACTATTACGAACAACAATTTCGGTAACATAGTAAAGGAGAAATCATTGCTTTAAATATGCAGCACATTTGATCGTATCAATTCATAAAACAGAATGGTCACCATTAGTTAGTTAATAGTTAATTTAAGCTGGTATTGAATAATTGCGATAGCTGTATAGTATATATATACAATGGGTTATTTAAAAAAAATTGTTTCTAATGGAATAGCTAAGCATATAAGTGTTTAGTTTGCATAAGTACCTGGGCACAAGGATGTCTCGTGCAATTGTAGAGCAGACAAGTTTTCCAAGACAGGCATTCTGCTCTCTGACATTCATTTCTAAGATATTTCATTTCTAAGATATGGCATATTTTTGCAATTAAAGAAAAATATTAAAGTAGAGCTGAACAAAATTGGTTAGATGAATACTTTTGTGAGATCTGAAGATTGACCTGGTTCAAACTAAACAAGAAATGTACTTGTCAGCTGCTTTAAATATGGCGTAATTTTTGCAGCTCTACGGTATCGATGCTGAAAGGTCACTGCGTCTACAAGAGACTGGTGAGATGAGATTGGGTCTACCTTATCATTATTATTGTCGTAGTTGTGAAGAGGAAACTGTGCTCTACCTCATGTTTACTGTAAATTAGGGTTTTGTTTATATACTTGTCGGATTGGTTTATTTTAATTCGAATGGGGGTGTCGTGCCTTTCGGCGTTGTTCGTGTGATGACTAGCGCAGCATTTTCGGGGTCCCCCAAGTGTTTGCATGAACAGCGCTAATTCGAAATCAATTCGGCTTTGGTCACAAACCCGCTTCTTCAACCTACTCTAATCTACGTTTACTTAGTGTTGTTGAAAATATAAATATATTTATATATCATAAAATATAAAAATAAATAAAAATATAAATATATTTAAACCAAATATGTCTAAATATATACATATTTTTATATTTATTTTTATTTATTTTTATATTTTTGCGGCCCTCTGCCTCAAAGTGTTTGTACCACTGAGAAAGTATTATTAGGTAAGTACTAAAAAATATTTCAAGCCAGTAGCTGATATAGACTCAACTACTAAAAACTATTAACTTCTTTCGATCTTATGGTACTTAGACATACAACTATCCATAGCTCAAATATTTTCAACTTTAAGGCACAGAGAGGACTGCAAGCTGATTCGATATTTATTGCTGTTATTACTTCGTCTTCATATGCATGTATGCATACATTTTAATCTCAGTGTATACATTTAATTGCTTGAATGGCAATAATAACTTCTTAAAGGTGTTAGTTTTTCCAGGCAAACCCTTATAATAATTTTTTTTTAGATTTCAAAAATTTTTTTTTTTGAATTTCAGATAATAATATAGCATAACAAAAACATATTTCGACATTAATAGTGATTTTATGCTCTACACTGCAATAAAACTCACAATCCAATTATTAGAAAAAAAAATCAATTAATGAAAATTCGTAAAGCTGCGCCTGTCGCACACAAAGTAAATACTCCTTCGAAGAATGAAGAAATGTAACAAGTTGCTACTTAAATGATTCTAAACTCAGCAACAACAACAACAACAACAACAACAAAATATAAAAGTAATAAAAATATAGAAATAACAACACAAAAACAGAAAAAAAAACAAAAAAATAACAAATCAAAATTGTACAAAAATAAATGTATAAAAAAATCATAAGTCAACATGTGGTCGTAAAGTGGCAGTGGATATTTTGTTTCTTATTTAAGGGGCGAAAGTCGACGTCTACGCAGCCGCAGTCGCAACATTAACAGTTAACGCAAACGTAGGCTGCGTACGAACTCAATTTACAACTACATGCTAATGTGGATTTGTGGTTTTTGTGCGTTGTGTGATATTTGCTGATATAGCAAGGAAAATGTGTGCTCAATGCTCGCTCGGTTGTCCGTTTAAATGATCGGTCGAGCACTTGAACGTCGACAGCACTAAAATTTTGATAGAAATATTACATATAGAAGCACTCGTGCTATGTCGGCTTATGTTGTTGTAGATTTATGTGCACTTATCGTCGTAGCTGTTGTTCGTAGTCGTTTGTTACTGTTAGCTGTTGTTAGCTGCTGGCAGCGCTGCTCAACTACAAAGTTGATTGGTGGTGGTGGGTGAAGCTAATTTGTCATCGAGATCAACAACAGTTTTCGTTGGGGTTTCGTGTGGTGCACTTAAAGCTTCGGTTAAAAAGTGTTAAGCGTTATTAGTTGGTGTATTGTAAAATATTAACAAATACTAAGCAAATAAAAAGCCGACGGTGTATATAATTTTTTTGTTATGATAAAGGAATCAAATTAATTTAAATGTTTAAAATTTTAATTTTGTTTGAAATTTTATATATAATTTACTAAATTTATGTTATATGTTTCGTAATTAAATTGTTAAGAATTTGTGAGTTATTAAATCATGGATAAAGAAACAAGCCCGCCAGATACGAAATCTGAACGCGCTAAACCTGTTGAAACGCTTGTTTTGGCAAATTATGCCGCAAAAGCTGAACAAAAACGCGCAAACGGCGAAATAGGCAGCGGCCGTAAAGAGGATGAGCGCATAACCAGTGCGGTTATGAAAGTGTTGGAAGGATACGATTGGAATTTGGTACAAGCATCCGCTAAGTAAGTAATTTTGTTTTTGTTTTCCCTTGGCATGTTATGGTTTGCGGAAGGAATTCCGCAAAGTTCCAAACAGTCAGAAAGGAAATATTTTACTAAATGTTTACTCATTAAACGGATTACTTGATGGGAGCGAAGAGTTGGGGGACGATGAACGATTTTTTATTATCTGATTTTTTGAAATCGTTTAAAATTGTTATTTTTTTTCCTAAAAGATTGAAACTAATGAAGTTATATTTAAAAAAAAAAATGAAAAAAAATTGGTTGCTGTTTTTTTGAAGCCAAAATACCCTTTCTGCGGATTTATTTAGAATTCAATTAAAAAGTTTTAAGTATCTAAAGTTTATATAACAATTACATTAGAATTTAAGATTTTTATAAAAAATAAATTTGGTTGTGATTATAGTTGTCAACTAATCACATAGGAAACCCGTAAAAGTTTTTGTCACTGCTCATATAAATCCACAGGAACTATTTAATAAAAATCAATGTTTTATTTAAAATAACCTATAAGGTAGAGTCCAACGAAGTTTTTCAAAATAAACAAGACTACAGTAGATCCGCTACAGTGGATCCGTCTTTGATAAATTGTCAAAATTTGATGACAATTGGGCGAATAGAGGCAAAGTTATTGCTCTCTGCAGATTTCAGTCAAAGTGTGCATAAATTGATCAAATATAAGTCAAACTATTTGGTTAAATTCAAGAAATTTGAATAAGTTATCCCAAAAACATTATTTAGGTTAAATTGGAGTGGCTATCTTGTATGCCAAAGTCCACTTGAGCTTAAATAATGGCCCATTGTGACATCAGAGACATATAAAACACTTTGTCTCTCAAAAAGTGTCTTTTATTTTGCACAAGTTGACTATTGACCAAAAATTGCTCTCAGCCAGGTTTTTATAATCATTTTTTTTTGTGAAAACCGGACAATCATTCTTTGAACTTCCTCACTTAGTATTATGCGAGTTTTATATTTTCGGAAAAATGGATTAATCGGTTTTGTGGAAAAGTTTTGGTGCTGACTATCGTACCTGAACGAATCACAAGCTTTACCAGCTTCATCACGATTGATTTAATTCAGCGAATTAAAATCTAGCGGCTTCTATGGTTAGGTCAAATCGTAAGAATGAATGAAGATACTCCGGCGAAAATGTATTTTAGGCGATAGTTGAAGGAAGAAGGCTTAGAGGTTGACCGTAGCTCTAGTGAAGTGATCTTTAACAAATTGTTAAGGTCATATTTAATTAAAAAAAAAAACAAAATAAAAGTTTATACTTATATTTTAAACAACTATTTATTAAAATTTCTTTGAATTATGACAATACGTTAGTGAAGAATCTCCTTCACGGACGCATGTAAAAGCTAATTATTGGTTTCTCTACATATGTATATCTATTTTTAGAAAGTATTGTTTTCCTTGCAATGCGCTTTTGTTAAGTAATTAAATGGTGGTCTTTCTTAATATGCTTTTATATATCTCTAAGTAATGAAGATTTGATTTAAGAAGCATAAGAGAACCGGTAATAACGAGGCAAATGCATAAATCATATGTAAGAAATAACAATAACAACGATGTTTTCTTGTGAGCTGAAATAATTTGTATAAAGTTATTGATTACTTAATAATCAAATTTAATTAAATTGGCTTAAATGTTCAATTCAAGCTACTGTATATCCAAATCATTTGTGATTTCTGAACAAAATTATATACTTAATTATATAATTATAGAAATGTAAATTTAAATGTACTGTACTTGTAGTCTTACAAAAGTTCTAGAAAGCATTAAAGTACAAATAATTTTTATATGTAAATGTAAAAAAATAAAAATAAATTCAAATAAGAATCTCTGATGCACATTTGAAACAGTTTATTTTGAAGAGTGTTTGGTCAAGCAAACTTAAAAAAAAAAAATTAAAGACATTCTAGGTTAAAGTCCATATATCTAATTGTACATGATTAATTTATAGCAAATTGAAAATACTTAATTAAAAATGTTTGGAATCTTCGAATATATTTAGGTACTCAAAAATTAATATTTTGGAAAGTTTAGCACGTGATATAAGCAATAAAATATCAATAAAAATTTAATTATACACAAGATTTTGATAGTAAAAAATTTTAATTACTTATTTTAATAGCTTTTATAAGAAAATTGAGGCTATTGTAAAATCTTAGTCCCGCTTGTGTTCTAAATGTTAGGGCTATGCGTTAAAATGTATCTCACATATCTTTAAGACAAAGAGATATTTATCTTCAGTGAAGATATTAAGAAAATATGCAAATCAAGATTTAAAGTTGTGGAAATATTTTTTTTTAATAAAATCTTATCAAATATAAATAAAAATTGAAACAGTTTTAAATTTATGTAATTTTGATAATAATATGAGTTTTTTGGAACTATCTTTTTTAAATTATTCAGTAAATTTTAAATGCACAACAATACTCAATATTGCATTGATCATGCCTGAATAACAATGATTTCCATATAAATATATTAAAATAATGTTAACCGTTCATTTCGTTTAAATACAAATATTTATTAAAAGTTTTTTTAAATCTATGTAAATATATTACTAATTGATTCCAGAACAAAATTAAACCGATTTAATTATGGATATCCCGTGGGAGACATGGATTCATACATGAATTGCTCTTTTTCCGAATTTGCTTACTTTTTTACACAAAAACGTTGTTGTTGTTTTTGCTACTACTCTCCGTTTTTTTGGATAAAGTAGCGTTTTAATAATGTAATATGTTGCTTTATGGATATATAAAAACCCCAGTTTTTTGGGTTTCTATATTTTCTATCTTCTAAGCGCATTTGCGTTGCTAATGTTGTGGATAGATCAATTTTCCAGAGACATATTTGTAATGTTTATATCTGGTAATTCAGAAAAGCAATTAATTAAAGTTTTTGTTATTGTCTTTTCATATCTATTTGAACCCTTCTAACTTTTAAATAGTTTCTTTTCCTCATAGGACGCGCCACTTTCGGTTAGAAAAAATTAACATTAAGGAATAAGGAAAATTGGGGTGTTGAATTTTTTGCGAATAGGTGTACAGTACACGTACAACGTTCACTATTAAAGCTGTACTATGGTTAATTTCTCCAAAGCAATTAATGGATTCAAAATTGTAGAGATTCCTACAATCAATTTTGTCTTGAAAAGAGCGGTAGGTTAAGTTCATAATTTTATATATAATAGTTTCTCAAACGAATTGATAGTTTCTCAGCCAAATTTGGATAGAGTTTATTTTAAGTTTTTTAGTGCTGTTAAGTAATAGAGTATCAAAATGCCTCGACTTTGCTCACTAATGGGTCAAACTGAAAGATAGCAAATGCTGAGTTCTTACCACTGGCTTAAAAGCAGCATTATTTTATATGTATTCAAAAGAAATTAAATATATAATAGATTTACAGTCTTACTATAGTGAGAACATGTAGGCGTAATGAAACTTTATTTGCATTTCACCCAAATAGTTTATATAAACTTATGTACCCACTTTATATGATTGTTAAAGCCTATATATTACTAATATATATTCCTATTATTATAGCTATGAATAAGATCACCTTTTTGGGTAGCTATAATGTAGTTGTTAACGTTAAGACGCTTCGACATCTATTTCATGAAGTGTCTCTTAAAGATGCTCTGACTGCAGACTGCAGGGCCTTGTCATAAACTCTGTAAGCTAATTCAATTTAAAATAACTTGAAATATTTGTATCGTAGTATATTGTTTTTGTTATAATACGACAAATAGGTATATAGTAGTAAATATAGAAATTAATATATAAAAAAGCACAAAAATTTATTCTCTCATACCATTTATTATTGGGACTTAATAGAAAATATCTATATCTATTTAATCATATAAAATCGTAGAATTGAAATTATAAAATAATATAATCAAATGAATTTTAGTAATTGAAATCGTAGATCAAAATGCCTCACTATAGCTCAGGAACGGGTAGAACTGAAAGACAGCAAAAGTTGAAAAGCAACCACTGGCGGTAAATTAATTGTTATAAATTTATCTACTATTGAAATATTCTAGGCAATACTGTCTACTAAAATTTTAACGTCTCCCTAGATAAGCTATAAAAATGTAATAAATTTCATTAAATTGATTTGTATTGATACAGTTTTATCGCTGAAAATATAACACAATACGATTAAAATCTTGTTTGTATTTCACACACTGAAAATTCTTCAACTACTTGTAAATTAATATTAAATAGATTTCTAATCCCAAACCTTTTAACACAACTTGGACTTAATTGAAAATTGAATTATCTAGCCATAACAATTTTAAATAATAAAAATTAAAGTCAATCATAGATAATGTAGGAGCAAAACTCATGTTTGTAAAAACTTGTCAAGATTCTTGCAAGAAATGTGGTAACCATGTAACCAAAACGATTAATGATATTAGATAATAGTCGGTACTCACTCATGGGCGTACACAGGTAGGGGCAGGTACTTTTAAATTGTTTCTGAGAACAGAGAGCGCTAATTACAGATCTGCAAACTATAGTCAAGCTTGGGTCCTGGTCTGAGTGGGTGTTGCGCTTGCGGAACTGTTGTCCCCAACGAAGTGATTCAAAAGCCCATGTACATATATTTATATATAATAATATTAGTTTTTTTTTATTTGCCATACTTACTAAGAGTGGACGATAAATAGTTTTTTTTTTAAAGGCCAAATTAGTTAATTTTATGAATAGTATTAATCGGATAACGTCCATCAAGGTAAATGATGGTAAAGACTAGATTAGATGCTCTTAGTAAAAACTTAAATAGAAGATGTCAAAATGAAAGTATTTCAGAAGTTATTGAACATTTATTGTATTACTGTTCGGTTTTCTTTATGAAGAGTTTACTTATTAGAAGTTCTAGTTTGAGAAATTCTTAGGGGTTGGCATGGATGTATTCATTATACTATTTAAGAGATTTATTATTGTAGTTAATAATATTATTAAACTTTGTCGTTAAGCAAAATTTTAAGAAAACTTTATTTTGATTATATTTCTTTGAATTAATATTCAGTTGCAGTTAAATATTTTTTATGATTATGATTTCATAAATTCATGCTAATCTAAATTGGTGAAGTGATATATAATATAAATATTTATATATGTATATATAAAATCGCTCTATTATATTTTCCATTGCTATAAGAAATATAGAAAAGTGATCGAATGGTAGAAACGTCTCGTGCTTTAGATAAGCGCACCTATATTATTTATTGACTACTCACGCTTATGTGGACAGGCAATTCTCAACGCAAATGTTTTATGTATAAAATGTCAAAAATACAAAAAATTAAAAATAAAATTCAATTCTATATAGAATTTATAGTTCTATATTCAGTTATTGTTTACTTTTGTTATCATTCTTATTAGATTAATTCGAATTTGTGGTTAATAACAAACGCATTGGTCTAGTTGCCAAAATTTTATGGACATGCTCGCATGTCGAGCAACGAAGCTTTCAAGCTGAGTGAATCATGCAATTCTGTTTGCGGGTATCAATGATTTAATAGATTTTAATCTACAAAATACTGGGTGCTGCAAATGTATTGAGGTATAACTACAAATAAGATTTGTTTATATGTCACCAATTTTTCATAATTTTTAACAATAATCGGAATAATTTTTCCATATTTTATTATTACGTACATCTTAAGATTAATTTAATTCTTTCCGCTAATGTTGGAGATCTACTTTATTCTGGAAAGTCTGTGGGTATTGATAAAGGCGTTCAAACTACTGAATTACAATTCCTAAATTTTCTAAGAAATTAAACTTATCAAATTCACTTGATCCTGATAAAGGCAATGATTGAACTTAAATTAATCGAAAACAATTATTCATGATCAGCTGATAAAGCATGGGTTGCTCACGGAAGTATTCCATATGTTTTCGCAAAAAAACATTTGCTCTGTCATATTGACATCTGGGCTTCACAAACGTAAAACCGAGATATCTCTCGGTTTAACTCTTTTTGAGATATCTCTTCACGGAATTGATGATTCGTTCCATTGCCTCAAAATGATTATGAGAAATGGATTATCTACAACAATGTTGAAATCAAGAAATTATGAAGTCAAAAAAATCATACGACTCCAAGCACTTTAAAAGCGAAAAAGTGCTTCCGAAGCGCACTTTGTTTATTTTTTTTATCGGACAATATCACCAGTTAATCTAAAATGTAGTATCATCAACTGAAATAAACAAAAATCAAAATTTATCAACAGAAATGTATCGCGTACTATCGATAACATGCAAGATCGCATGAAAGTTTGGTCATATCTATAAGATGTAATACTACATCCAACATATTCTGCAAATTTAGTATCTTTGGATTATTACTTGTGTCAGTCTCTATCAAATAAGAAACATATTATTTCGAATGAAGACATCAAAAATATTTTTACCAGCAGTAAAAACATTTTGTGAAATGGAAGACATCATAGAGCCAGTGATTAGATGAGCTATTGATGACCTATTATATTTAATAACAAATAATTTTGGCACAATAATAACGAAATACATTTGGACCACTCATGCCTATTTTTTAACTTATTTCCACTGGCAAGGAACCAGATAATTATGTTACAATTTTCAGAAAAAATTATATTTCCTACAAAAATATATTTAAATTTATCTTTCTTGCTACTATTTTACGATAACTGTCCTGATTTTCTCATTAATAAATTTTCTCATCCAATAATTCTATGTACATCAATTTTTATTGCATTTCATCTATAACACCCAATATATTTT
>NC_051847.1:208927637-208943880 GCF_002237135.1 Teleopsis dalmanni
AAGACAAAACTTGTTAGGTGAAAAATAAAAATTGATTTGAATTGAATTTCCTATGGATTTAAGCAATTACAATAAAGATACTTATGTAGATTGTTAGACCTGTAGGATTCATAAGAATTTATTTCTTTAAACACGTTTGGAAGACTTGTCTATAAAGATTTATAACTAAATCATGATATACAAATATATAAACCAAGTAAGGACATATAGTATATATTTCTTCTTCTTATTTGGCGCTACAGTCCAGCGTGAACCTTGGCCTACTTCACAACCTGCCTCCATCTGCTTCGATTTTGTGCACTTATTTTCCAATTTAGAACTCCAGGCTTTCTGGCGTCCTCGTACACATTTTTCTACCATTTTCGCTTCGATCTGACTGTCATATTATCGGATTAGCATTAAATATATTGGCCGGATTTCTTTTAGGTCCCATTCTTACAACATAAGCTGCCCATTGCAGTCCTTGTTCTTTTCGTTGTTTGTTTGTCTTCTAATTGTCTCGTCGTCCATTCAAGTATATATTTAGAGATATTATTTAAATAAGGTTTCCAATAAGCCAAAATATTACTGTCTGATTTAACACACAACGTCTACAATAGATTGATTTTGTCATGAATATTGCATTCAGTTCCATATTTTCTATTAAATATGCAAATATATGACTACCAAATTCACCATCCAACGTCTATAATTGGATGGTATTCACTTCTACATTTTCTATCCAATAAGCAAATATATGACTATCAGATTCGACACCGAATAGATAAATAGGGGAGATACGATAGATAGATAGATCACAATGGATAGATTTTGTGCAGATTGTTGCATACCCTGTTAAAGTTATGCCAATGTCTAATTTAAAGGCTGAATCAGTTGGTCTCTTCTACGTTCATGTATTTTGTGATTCGTGAAAAAAACAAAATACAAGTATCTCCAGCTCGCAAGTCAAATATGCTATTAGAAGATATAACTGTTTACGCTATTCTTATTATTTAGTCAAATAGAGTTAAAGAAATACGATAAGTTCGCCATTATTATCTCAACTAGACCAGTGAATGAACGATGTTCTGGACATTGAAATTGGTTAGTCTGTAGTCCTGGAAAGAGACTTAGAACGAGATTGATAGATTTCACCTCTTTCTCATTATGGCAACTATCCAGACTAATGAATAACGCACCAAACAACGTAAACAGCCAGATAAAAAGAAAGAAGTATGGTTGGAATGGACAGACACTGCGTAAGCCTTATAAAGATATCGCGCATGCTGCACTTACTTACAGACCAGCACTGATCTGGAGGACAGTTCAGCAGGAGACGATCAAATCGTTTAACGAGTTGAGAGCAATAGCACAAAATAGAAACCAGTGGAAAACATTTGTAGACTCCTTAAGCTCCTGATGGAGTATGGAAATAGTAATAACAATAAATACAGCCTGAAGTACCGCCGCATTGTTCTAGTGCACAGTTGACACTACAATAAGCGATCGACTACTTATTATCATTTATTTATAATTTATATTATTTAATTATTATTAAATAATAATTTATTATTATTTATTTATTCATTAATTATTATTATTAAAGCAGACACTACATATAAATTAAAGCCCAATTATTTCTTAAATATGAAGAAAAGCGATTTTAAAAAGTTATCTTCATCCACTGAAATTGAAAACTACTTTATCCAATTGATTATATAAAATTTATTGCATTAATTTATCTTATAGTACAACATTAAAAATTTCATCCATTTCTAAAACGTTTTTGGTTACATATTTGTATGAATTTATATCTTAAAAACTAAAATATAAAATCCTACCAACAATCCAAGGAGCTGTATCTTTTTTCGAAGTATAAACTCAAGAAGCTCGTTTTTCAAAATAAGGATTTTAGTTTTTTCTGCGATTCTAAGTGATTATTTTCAACAGCTCTTACATTCTTGTTCGTATAGAATATTTGTAGTAACTGCGTTAAAACAATTTTTCCTTTTTCCAGCGAGCGTTTTCGTTGGGAGGTTACACTGACCATTAATTTTTCGGTAGTCGCTAGTCTAAATAGTGTAGGTTTGTAAACCTAATTTTCTACATTATCAGCATCTTCAACAACATTTAATTCCTCTGCAATTGATTTTAAAGAGTTTCAAAATGCTATTTATTAGTTACAATTATGTAAACATTTTATAACACTAACTCAAAACGCTATATGCATTATTTTTTGAGTCGCTTCGACAACGTTAAATGGGTACTGACTTACAGTGTCATTCTCTAAAAATAAAGAAGCTGCATTATTAATAAGAAAAATAGAATTAATGTGAACTCTTACCACCATCACCAAAACTATCGCTCCATCCAAATAACTTATCATCCAATTTCCTACCGGAACAATTTTCTCTGATATATAGGAAGCATCACGCTTCCGGTGGGTTCCATGCTTTTTCGCTGCCACTATCTGCTTTAATTGTCGTTTTTAATTTATATATTTATTCTCCACAATTTACAAGAAAAACTTTTAATCGTTGTTTTTAATTTAATTTGTGCTGATAAAAGTAACAACCACCAATAAAATTTCAAAATAAAATCAGCTGATTATGACAAGTCAAAAATAGAGTTGTCGCACTTCAAATTTGCTTTCGCTATTTGCGACGTAATGTCCACGTAATGTTTCATAATTGAGTTCACATTTGCGTATTTTAATAATAATGCTATGTTAATTGCTTTTTATACTTGCATTTATCAAAATTATTAAAATTTATAAGTTTAATATATTTAAATTTGATTATCACCAAATTATTTTCTTTCATACTTTCTTTCAAACATATGCTACAATATTAAAGACTTATAATGTAGGTTATAATGATTGTGCTTATAATGTAGGTTAAAAGAGCACATGTGAAGCATCTAAATTTTTATTTTTCTAGATTTTAGTGATACAGATCAAGACCATGAAAACAAATCGAAATCGTTTATTGCTTTAGATTGTTTTAAAGTTGAATAATAATACATTCACGCATTTGCTCTTTTATATTAATAAGGAAACGTTCATATTATAATCAACTCATTTACGCAGCTGATAGAACTTTTATAAACTTCACTTTAATAACAATATAATAATATATCACATAAAAAAATGAAATGTATAACTGATATACGAAAATATTTAAAAATATTTTATATATCAAATTTATATTTAAATAAGACAGTGTAAATGTGCTATAACGTAGTAATTTTACATTTTTGTGGCAATATTTAACTTAATTTTTCACAACTATTGCTATTTAAAAATTTATTTATTTTCTGGTGTATAGTATGTTTTATTCCCATATAGTTTATATATATTTAATACAATATTGCTATGTAATATATGTCATTTTTCGTATATAACCGAAATAAAAATATATTAAAAAAATAAATAATTCTATATGTTAGCCTAATAAAAAGTTGCAGTGAATTTTGATATATAAATTTTGCGGCGAATTCGTATTTTGGAAATAACTTTGAGTTGGTAGCTCTTGTAGTGGCACTGTTTCAGTGGCAATATAAAATTGACGTGAAGGAATTTTTGTTTACTCGGTTGATTGTTTAGTTTATTTAGACATGGAAGCTAAGAAACGTAAAAGGGATAGACCCATTAAAAAGTGGTCGGAGGAGGAAAATATGGCAATATTAGATTATATCTATGAAAACGGAAACTTTGAGGTAAGTTCAATACTTGTCAAAATTAAATATTTTTAATAAAACATATCGCTTTTTAGAAACCAACCGCGAAGCTGTATTATTTAAAGCTTTTAAATGACATAAAAATTGATTCGACATGGGATCTAGTGAAATATAAAATGCGGTATTATAGAAGGTTGTATGAAAAAGCAAATCAATGGATGAAGTCAGGTAAAGCAGATCCAACTGGAGACAATAGCGAGATCAAAGGTAAAAAAATTAATAACTAAATGAGTTTGTTTACAATATAATATGAATTTCAGCTATAGTTCATAAAATATGTCCTCATTATAAGTTACTCTCGGAAATATTCGAAAAGAAATCCCAAAATGATTCAGTTGTAATGAGTAATTCAGAGTTAGAGTATGAAGACCCTTTAGAGTCGGAAATTGAAGTAACGATAAAGGATGAATATGCAGAAATCAGTACACCTTTATCCTCACCGCATCTAGATCAAGAACAAGCCCAATATGATTCCATCGTCTCTCCCGATGGTACGCCAGTACCAACAAATTGGTCAGCTGAACTGCCCGGTACGTCCGGTGAAGTAAATGCACACAATAGCTCAGCAGATCTTGCGATGCGAAAGGAACCAAAGTCAGCGCTCAATAAACTTGCAGCTTTGGAAGCAGAAAGAATAAGTATAACTTCAAAAAAACTGGAACAGGAGAACAAGCACTTTGAGCAAAATTTGGAATTACAAAAAGAAAAATTTAAGTTCGAAAAAGAAATTCAAAGAGAGCATTTGCGTTTAGAAGAGCAAAAAATTAAACATGAGTTTGAATTAAAAAAACTAGAATTAGAACAAAAGGAAAGACTAGCAATGAAGGAACTCGATTTAAAATACAAATATCTCAAGTGAAAAGAAAGATGCCTTTATTTATTTATAATTATAGAAATGTTATTAAATTATACAAAAAAAAGAAATAATGATTAGAATACAATAAATTAAAATTTTATCAAAAAAAGTATTTAGCTAAACATTTTATGAAATATTTTTCGGCGTTTATTTTCTGAACTGTATGTTGCATGCGAAATACCATCGCAAGGATCTTCAATATCATAGTTTTTTCGTTTGGAAGATAAAATGTGTTTAAAATCTTTATCGTCGCTTAATAAAATATTGTGTAACATACAACAGATTAGGACCCATTTCTTGCACAAGTCTTCACCTCTTTTATTGTCAACGCGTAACCTAAGCTCCTTAAGACTACAAAATCTTTCCATCAGTAAATTAATGCAATACTCTGCCCTTACTCTATATTTGCTATGCTGTTTATTAAATTGAGATCTACTTGTCTCATCCATATAATCTGAATTTTTACTATAAGGTGTGATAACATGGTCCAACAAAGGATATGTAGAGTCTCCAGCTATCCACTGCTCATCAGAAAAAAATTTTCTTGGATTCTTATATATCACACTATTTCTAAATATCTCAGCATCATTAAAGGTACCTAGATCTCCTACAACTGCGTGTCTTATTCTAAGTTTTTCATCACATACTATTTGTAGTTTGTTTGTACACATTTTATATTTGGTTTTTGGGTCTCGTGTGGGAGGTTCAGCAAACTTAATTTCCATTGTATCAATGTATCCAATGCAATGTGGTAATTCATTAAATGTATCTTTCACGATTTTTGATCGTTCCACTTCATTCGGCCAACGTATATATTTTCCAAGTATATTGAAAAATGCTTCGAATACTCTTCGAGTAATTTTGTCCACTGTACCTCCACCGCCTATACCAAATAAATTTGCAATTTTTCGTGTAGAAACATTTTCTGAAGCAGAACCCAACCGATATAAAACAATTGCCAACTGTAATTCAATAGGCAGTTGTTTGTTTGAATAAGGTTTTTGAAAAACTTCACTTTTTTCAATCAACGTAAGTAAATGTTGAAATTGTTCTCTATTAACTCGAAGCATTTCTTTAAACTGATTATCATTCATATGTGGTAAAACGTTCTTATGCCAATCCAGTAATTTTGGAACACTATTTGACGGCGTACGAATACAATAGCGATTAGAAAGCACTATTAATAAATTGTCATGAAACTCGTCCATTATTTCATCGGCATCATCATAAATGCTAGTGGCATCTAGAGTAAATATTTTTGAAATAAATGTCATATAATTATTTGAGTTAGTTACCTTCAACTGATCTTAATTTCAAGATTGTATTCTCAATCAGAAATTTAGTAATTTCTGCTCTTTCACTTTTTCGCGGCATTACTGTAACGAAATTCTTTGCATCTGCAAGGGTACACCTGCTGCAAAATATTTACACATCAGTGTTACCCTTTTGCGTATTAAGTGCGTTCACAATCTATTGATTATTATGTACGCTTTATCTTAGATCGTGTGCGAGTTAGGCTAAGTTGCGTTCTAAATGAGGGAAATTCTAAGTTGTGTCGATAATGTATTGATGTGTCGATACGTGTTGATAAATGGCAAAATGTGTGCAGTACAAAAAATCCCAAAAAATCTCCCATTTGGTTTAGCATCAACTTAGCCTAACTCGCACACGACCTTAATATGTCATTATTTTACTTATGTACAAAATATTGATTTTATATATTTGTGTATGAATTTATGCTTTTATGCAAGTTGACTGTCAAAATAAAATTGCATCAGACATGGATCAAACTTAAATAGAAGTCGTTTGTGTATATCGTTTCCTATTGGAACATCAAACTTTATGTGTTAGTATGAATAATTTATATAAATATGTTTTAATATAATATATATTTTACATGTATTTTATATTTTAGTTTCATTTAAGTTATTAGCACGATTAACAATAGCAGTAATTTATTCTTTCAGAGCAGGAAAAATGTAATATCTAACATTTAAAACATGTTGAATGCCTTTGTTTGACATATGTTCTGTGTTTGACCTAACTCTAAGAATTTTAAGAGCATTGTTGTTGCTTCACATGTTTCCTTTCATAAGTTGCGAGTAGTTTTTTGCTACTCTGAAAGAAAAACTTACGGTTAATACTGAATAACAGCGCAATTAATATTTTAATAATTGGTTGATCGGTTATTCACGTATTTATTTATATACCTTACATAAATTATTTATTGCATTCTTATTAGTTTTACTAAATAAATGCATATTAACAAAAAGCATTGATATAGGAAACACTATAGAAGGTATTCCTTGCAAATCATTATGTAGGCCGTGTACGAGTTCGAGCAAATTGAGGTAAAGTAAATTAAAATCCTAGGAACTTTTTGAACTACATTTATGTATATATTTATTTATTTATTGCACTTATTTATTATTTTTGGTTAAAAGTCTTCAAATTTATTTAGTTATTTATTAAATATCTTATAAAATTTTCGAAATGGTAATACCTAATTTACTTAATTTTTATCTAACATACCCTACTTGAAATTCTGGTAAATACCAACATTCGCTGCCATACCGACATAATTTACTATTTTCCTCGATTTACTCGTCTCGTACATGGCCGTAGTTTTTCTTTTTACTAAAATTTACACATTTATTAAAAAGTCCCACTACAAATGCAACTCTGTATTCGAAAAAAATATCATTTATGTCAAAAAGTTCGTATTTGTATGCAGACCATATGAATTATTTGAGAAAATATGGCGAGTTTGAAATTGTAGCACAACATAAGTGAGTGTGCAGCTGAAATTAGTTTATATTAAAAATAAGTATTCAATATATAAACATAAATTATTGAAATAAAAAAAAGATTAAACAAATGTTTTTATTGCTTTATAATAGTTTTGAAATTCAAGTTATAAAAACGTGAAAATAAAAATTATCGTATTAGTAAAACGTTTTGGAAAAAGAATAAGGTATAACCTAAAAAGAATTGAATTTGTCAACATATACGAGACTGACAGCAAATACGCTAAAGTGAATAGAGAAGAAGCATATATAATACAATATACATACCTATAAGCGCAAAAGAGACAATTGGTATGTTTACATTTTAAACGAATACAAAAGTAATTTTGTCCGTCGTCGTGGTAGTCAATTTATAAAACCGAAATCGTTGTCGTTGTCCAACGAGGCGACTTCGAATAGAAATTTTTGCATTAAAATTTTTCTTCGTGCGTTAATCATAAAAGTGTGTTTAACAAAACAAATTTTAATATATATATATTTATGAGAAATATATAGTAAAGAAATTCACAAATGATATGAGAATCTTAAAAAAATTATATTTAGAATCTAAGAAAAATTGTGTGAAAATGTTTTGACGCTGATTTCTCGGGCGCAAACAAAGGAAAATAAAACATTTTTCTTTGGCTGCCTTGCCTCAGCTTATTTTTTATCAAACACAATTTTGTGTCAAAAAAAATAACAAATGTTTATATATAATTAAAAACGGAGTTTTATTGCACTGAAGTACGGAATTTCATAAAAGAAATAAATCAACTTTATAGTGAGTATAAAAATCCATTTTATTTGAATATTGTAAAAAGAAATTTTGTTGGTGCAGAAGTACAATACATTTTTTGCTGCTGCTGCTGCTGCTGCTACTATTGCCTGGCCAGCCGACATTTTTGTTTTGTAATATCTTTGCATGGAAATTGTATGGCTTATAGGAAATCTTATTGCCTTACCAGAACGGAAATAATTTCGTACAAAAAATATTTGAAATAATTTGCTAATATATTGTACAATTCAATTAGTGTTTCTTATATTGTAAATTATACAGTTTTTTTTTCTGTACTTCCTATCAGTCAGTTATTTTTTGTCCGTCTATGTGCTTGTTTGTCCTCGTCGCCACGAGGCCATTGACTGCGAATGAACTGAAGTTGCTCTGCGTTAAAGCTGCTGTGTCCTCCAATCAGTGCAAATATTGAATTAATAATTGTTTTTCTTTTTATTAAAAATGTTAAACAAAAACTTGTAATTGTTTGTTGTTTTATGATATTAAGCAGTTTTAACGCAGCTCTAATGAACATAATTACTAGATTTTACTTTCGTCTTACTGCTAATCTTGTTGGATTTGCCTTCTATTATCTGAAATGTTTTACACACTCATAATGATTTGTTTTCTTTATGCATATATCAAAATAATAATTTTTAATATTATGTTCAATAATTAAGATATATCCCAATGTTAAGATCTTGCCATATGAATGCTTATACAGTCAATACATTCAAGCTTAATCGGCTGTCACTCTCAAGTCGTTACTAAACACTTGATTTAACAATTAAATCATACTACATTATATTTTCTTATAGTTGTAAATAAAAACGTATTAATAATATTAAAATATTTCAGATTATTTAAAAAAAACTTGAACTCAAAAATTGTATTTTCCATATGGTATATACCTTTTCTATAAAACAACAATGTACAATGGTTCCAATGTACTTAGTTAAATTAGATCCACACTTTTTTGCATCTGTAACTAAAAGAGAAATTTCTGAAATTCCCTAAAACACAAAATAACGTAAATTTCTTACTAAAACTTGTCTTATTAGCACGTCACCGGAATAATTTTATCTGTTTTTATCGCAGCACCAGTGACTCATTGGATTTCATATAGCGTTTCTTGTTTAAAATTTCAAGTTAAAAAACCATTCTGTTCAGAAATACATTGTTCTCTATTTACTATTTCGTTTCTTAATTCTATTCGTAACAAAACTCAGATATCTTCGGAGAATGCACAAAGGGCTGCAAGATAATTGCTTTCTATTTATTCTATTTACGCAAAATATTCAGTTCATTGCTCATAACAACCCTTAAATGAAGAGGAAAGACTTGCATTTTCTTCTTTTAATTGAAAATTTTACATAAAAACATGTTTTTCCGATTTCCCGATTTGCGTAGTTGAAATTTTATTTTTATTTTGTATTTTTATGACGGCTATCAACTTAACCCTAGCGTGTTTTACTACAATAGAAAAAAATGTGAAAGCACATTAAATAATACATATCTATACAGTTTTATGCTAAAATGTAATTAAGTACGCAAATAAGCATTTTGAAATGCGTAATTCATAAGATTTTAGAGGTTATAGCTTTTCACAGTGGAGAGTGTTGCTTATGTTTGAAATCGTATAGAAGTGGAGATTTCTGACTAGTTCTCCAAACATTTTATGCGAAAGACTACTCAAATATTTTTATTGCATCTATATGTTCGCTATATTTTTGTTATCTCTCAGGCTATCTTAAGTTGTACTGAGTTTGCCTAAAACTCTATTAGAGTAGTCTTGACAATGGTTTTGCAAAATCAACACCGATTTTTCTTTTAAAAGACTGTAATACTCCAAAGATACAATACATATGTATTGTCTAATATTGGCTAATATTAAAGGCTTTTAAAAAAGCTCTTCTTTAATGAAATATATACCTCACGAGCTGCCGTTTATATATGAGCAGTAGTCATTTATAATGACTAAGTATACAATACATATGCCCAATATTAGAGGCTTTCTTATAGTTCTTTAATGAAATATATACCTCACGAGTTGTCGTTTTTATATGAGCAGTAGTCATTTATAATGACTAAATATGTATTCACTATTCGCGTTGGAGTTTCATCCTTTGTAAGGATGATGGAACGATACGGTTTACAACTTTATAGTTTTTGAAGTTTTGAGCTACTTACTTTAATGACCATAACAACGCGTTACTGGACTTTAGCATGACGCAGCATGTCTCCCTAGTCGCCTCTGCTGGGTGCGCTTCAACTTCTTCAGTCTCTTACATCAAGTTACAATAAGTCTTTTTCAACTTGATCACTCCACCGGAGAAATACCCCTACGCCTTTATCCTTGAACTATCGCTTCAAATTTATTTTTCATTTCATTTTCAATTTATCGTCATTCATTTTCACGATATTACCAAACTATCGAACCCTTTGGATCTAAATTCGCTGAACTACATATATCATTGATAAAACTTGTACAGCTCGTGGTTCATTTGGATGTGGTAGTCGTCGCCAGCTTTCAGAGAATCGAAGATCTTATAAAAAGTTTTCAGAATAATGCCTAAAATAAACAAATATTTTCAAATGTTTATAGAAAAACCTGTAATTTTATCCTATTATTATTGTTTTAGAATTTTATCAGATTCTTGCTTAATATAAGAAACTCTCCGCTATGTTTAGTGGGTTCCTAAAAAATTCTGTAACTTCTTTGTAATTTCCTTTTCAAAATAAGAGTTTGAATCAAAATTGAATTATACATACAAAATATTTTTTTTTTAAAAACAATATTTTAAGTTGACTTTGTTGTGACCATATCTCCAAAAGATGTGTTCTTAGATTTACGTGATTAATTCTTAAAACAAAAAGGAAATGTTTTCTATAACGTTTCCGATGACGGTAAATGTCTTGATAAGTATGAATAGAGATTGTTCTTAATGATACCAAATCTCTACGTGTTAGACATCACGTAAAACTGTAAGTTTTTTGAAAACTTCGAAGCAGAAACGAAAAACTGTTTCTGGATTAAGAATATCATATCGTTTTTCTGTTATTGCAATTTAACGTGAGACTATGACTGTTTCGGGAAGCCCAACATCATATTACCATGCTACTATATATTGCTTATCGTAACCATACTTTTTTTAGTTTCCATTAAAATCAATATTTTTGTGTAACTCTACGTCTATCTTCCAAAAGAAAATCCATTTTCACAGTAAAATTGTTTTAAAGATATTGAAGTATTGCGTTATTGAACTATTGTGCCATACATACTATAATAGAGATTAAAAACTCAATTTAAGATGAATATAGGGATGTTATTTTCTACAGCGATTTAAAATCTTATTTCTATATATGTACACATGTTATAAGTATTTCAACAGTGAATAATATTTTAAAAATATAATAAAACAGATATATATCATTCCTTATCATACTTCTATATATACATTATACAATTAATGTAATGGTCTCAAGTATAGCGAATTTGTATATAAATAATGAGTTCGAAACAGAAAAAAATATCCATATTGTATATTGTGATAAGCTCTACACATCGAAACAGAAAAAAATATCCATATTGTATATTGTGATAAGCTCTACACATCATAAAAATATTGTCTGTTTAATGAAGCTTAAAATTCGTTCCAGTTCATCAATTTAACTCAATTCTTATTATTTAAATTTTTAATAAAAAGAAAAATAAATATTAGCAGAAACAGGTATATGTACATATATGTCTCTGATTTTCCAGTTATGGATTTAAAAATAGTTTAAAAAAAATAGAAAAACCCTTTTTTTTTGAATGTTTGAGAAAAGTTATTATTTTGAATTGTTAATTTATCAGTTATTTTTAACATTTGATAGTATATCATTATCTTTCGCTCTTACCTAAATTCTCTTTAATTTCAAGTTCTCTCGTTTTATTCCACGATCATCATCAAATAGATTTTATTATTTTAACTTTTGAATATTTGTTTTGCTAATATACGTAAACATTATATCTGCACATCCATTATATAGCGTTTTTTATAATCTATTATTTTTGTATATCTAGAACGTATTCGTGAATCGGTTCCAACACATCTAATATCACTTTCATTCATCTATTTGAATACAAAAGCTCTTCAGAACCTATATAATTCACATATTTTTATCCAGCATAATTAACTTTTAGATATTTTTCAAAGCTTTTAATTTAATTCCATTAAGTCTATGCTTCAAGAACAGTAAAAATTCCAAAACATCACTTTCAGAAAGATATTCATAATTTCCTGGTTTATCAGAAACTTTATTATAAATAGAGATTTCTCTATTGACTCCATTAACAATGTATCAAAATTCGAGTACCTAATGTTTTCACTAAAACATATCATCTTATAAATTCTTTAGTTCCGCTGAGACGTACACAAGCGATTTAAGAAATATTTGCATATATGTTATGCTTAAATAAATGGGTTTTCAGAATAAAAAAGATGTGGACCATCAATTTTTTGTCAGTGTAGATCCAATGAGGCGCACCAAGAGGAAGGTCCTATTTGTTATAGTGAATTTCAGTCGACAAGGAGAATGACGTCACCATAAAATGCAGTGAGAACCCGTTTTTTTAGTATGAAATTTGTTGTTGTTCAGTGACATCTCTTAATGAAATAGACTATATCAAGTCTACTAATCCAATAAAAGATTAATTCAGTGACTCATAACTCAAAGATAGGTCTCAGTTAAGATAGGTAAGTAGGTAAAAAAGTAGGTTAGGTAAGTAGGCTGTTATTAGATGGTAACTGTTTGTAAAAATATAGTTACTGTGATAAATCTCTTTTTAATTGTTTGTTGTGCAAGAATTGTTTTGTTATTAATTTTTGTTACTTCAGCAAAAAACTATCTTCATATACATAATGTTCTACTTTTCTTATTATTGCAGACTTTATACTTCATATATCGAAATATTTTTATAGTTTATCTTTTACTTTTTGAAATGTCTCCAAATGATTCATAAATACAAAAAGTTATGAATCAATATTTTCTGGATGTACGTATTATTGCAGCTGTTTTTTAATTGAAAGTCAGAACTATTGAAGTTTTTTTTCTTAACACAGTATAGTCTGTATCACATTGTGATCTTTTATCATAAAATTGTCATTAAATAATAATGTAATTATTTTGGTTCTTCTTACCTTTTATACATATTTACGTTCATAGTCATTTATAATTTATAAATTATTTTTTTTTTTCTAACACAATAGATCTACTAAGTTACGGTGTTCCACTTTACTATTTAATGTCACTATACTAAGTAGAGTCTGCTTCCAATAATAGGTATGGTGATTCCTATTACGTGTACTCCTAGTTGGGTATATGTCCATTTCATATTTCATATTAGTAACGGTTCCATTTCTCTTTGCATAACTATATTTAATATTTACTTTAATTTATGTAAATTTGTAAATAATGACTAAAACAGCAAACCCTAAATCTTCAGGTTTATAATTTTAATTGTTTATTTTGTTCCCAAGAAATACGAACCAAGCAGATTTCACCAAGAATAGAGAAAAAACCGAGCTGCAAAAGTAAAAAACTAAAGTGTTCACAAGTCTTATCATTAAGTCATTCTATCATTTAAAATGTGACAAATAAGAGACTTTCTTGACAATTAAAGTTGTAATTGCTAATTTATACTGTAGTTCTCGCTATTGTAAAAATCCTCAAGGATTTATAAAGCAGGTAACATGATTGGAATTATGAATACGTGTACATGGGTTAGGTTAGACTAAAGTAGTGTGAGTTGTGAGGGGATCATTTATGAGTAAGAATAGATTAGAGATGGGTTGTACTAAAATTAAAGTCAAATAGGATCAAGAACTTCAAGACGGAGAACGTAGCCACTTCAATGTGGCGGGTTTAGAAATAGTTAGACTCCAATTTCTGTCAAAATTTTTGTTCAACGTGGTCTCATCGTATACAGATTGATTACCTAGTTCGCTAACTAACTTATATTCCACGAATCAATTATGATATCACGAGTTATTAACGGTTTTTGCCTTTAGAACAACACGACGAACCTTAGGATTCTATGATCAGACATGGAAGGTTCACTGGATACTCTCCACTTTTTGACAAGCTCACAGTCTCGAGTATTTTCTATAGTAATATCTAGGACCTCTTTGCGTGAGTTGGTTACAAATGTTGGTGTCTTCTGCCTACATTACATATTTCTAATTTTGACCGCCACCGTAAGAGAGCTAAAAAGATGTTTGCCTAAAAAATTTTCCCTGCTTCCAACTAGAGTTGGTCAATTGCGATATTAAGGGTTTGATTTCGCTCAGGGAAAAAATTGTGTATCCCCTCTTTATCTTTATAATTCCTATTGTTTTTTCGATTGCTTTAAATACTTAATTATCATAGATAATCGTCTCATATCTTTACTCCTTTCATTTATATATTTTTAAATTTATATTAGAAATTTTTTATTGCAAAATATGGAATAATTCGATACTTGACCACGTCGGTCTGCGTATTACTCCATGGATGGGAAGTTGATGCTTTGGTTATTTAAATGATATAATTAAAACTTTAAAAACAAAGTTTTTTTTTTATTTATTTAGTATATTTTGGAATTCGTTTATGTGCCAACAAAATGGTAGTGTGCACTTCGTCGATCCCTGCTTAAATCGGCATAAAAAAATCCCTGAAATTTTTTACACTTGACTACACTTTTTCGCACATACTTTTTTTAGGCACATTTTTTAATACCCAAAATATATGAAATATGAAATGCGGAAGCGGAAACTAATAACCAGCAAAAAGTTACTTAAGCTTTAAAAAAAATTAATAATAAAATATAATAAAAAGTTTTTTGTTTGCGAAAGTTTTTTTTTTATTATACATTTATTATATTTATATCTCAACTTTCTTTAATTCACGCTGTTTACAGAAATTGCAGCTTTTTTTATTTTTTATTTTTGTTTTCTTTCTTTTTGATTTTCTTGTGTTGCAAACAAAATAAAATGGAATAGATTGCAAAAAAATTAAAAAATATATATATATATATATATAATGTATATAAATTTACAATTTTTGCGAACAATTCAATTTACTTCGCCAACATTAAAGTTTCAAAACAAAACCTTACTTCCTTCCATCATCCAAACATGTTTGCCTGTCCACCCCCGTCGAATGCGAATCAGCTGTTGCTGCGTGAGTGATTGCTGCTGCGACTGCTGCTCCCATTTCTTGCGTTCCTTCTGACTTGGTATTTTATATTTTTTTTTATTTTTGATTTTTCATTTTTCAGTTGGTGCGTGTCTTGGCACATAAGTTGGCAGTGAAGCTGCTTAAATTGTCACGTCTCCTCTGATTTTTGTTTATTTAAACAATTTGAATGAACTTGAGCCATAGAAAAATACACGAAAAATGTGGCAAAACAAAATACAATCAACTTTTGTAGAGTTTGTAACAAGTAAGTGTAGTAATAATGTTCAAAAAAAAAAAAAAAGAAGTAAACTGGTAAACTAATAAGAAATAAAAAAAAACAATACGAAATGAGAAAAATGTAAAGAACAAAAAAAATTATAGAATGTTGGAAAGCAACTGTATATTCTTTTCATGAACCATTAAAAATAACAACTACAACACTTTATAACTACGTTGACCAAAGGCTTTAACAATCACTGAAACACCAACAACACACAAAGGCAATCATAACAATAACCATAAACATGAAATGAAACATTGCCAACGACAACAACAATAACAACAAACGTATGGACATCTCTCTGCACCACATTGCACTATGCTTAAACATAAACCTCAGGCAAAACAAGTGGACAAACGGTCACAACAACAACAGCAAAACAGAACTATAGCAGAGCAGAAAGCGAGCAGCACGGTCAGCTGTCAGCGTCGACGCCGCTGCAGTTAGAAAATAACAAAGTGGTAGAACAAAGCAGCACAAACTCTATTTTGAAAGCAAGTAGTAGTATACTTGTAGCAATATTCCTTTTTCCCTCCGCCTGCTGTACGCTGTGCACAGACATTTCATTTTCAAACGATCCAGCTGTGCTCTTTCATGGTTTATGTTCTCGTTCTTGTGCTTGTGCTTGTATT
>NC_051847.1:208943980-208955742 GCF_002237135.1 Teleopsis dalmanni
GATATTTATTGACCTAGTCTGAAATACTCGGTAACACTATGTGAAAACACAAGTACCTTTCAGGCAAAAGTTTATGCGATGGACAGATGTTTGTACTTTGATTTTAAACGCAAGTACTAGAATCATATAATCTCATTTTACCATAATCTTAATTCTCTTTAGATTATTTCAAAATTGATTCCACATTGAATAGCTGTATATGGTTACTTAAAACAGTCAGATATATTTCTAGGTCACGTTGGAATTTTCGGCAATGAAATTATGAACTCGTTGTTTGTAGACTCGGAACGATTATGCTATTATCTGGCTTGAGAGTGGATATTTTTTTTACCCATTCACAAAAAAAGAAGAAACTAGGATATTCTGTAAGGGCTAGCAGAATCAATATCGCTTATAAAAACTTTTCACTTAAATCGATTTAGTGATTGTACACAATTAATTAAAAAAAAAATTTAAGAACCATTACAGGGATTCTAAAAGAGTACTGTTTATTGAAGTTTTACTTTAAAAAACTGGTCAATTACTTTAATAGAACTTGCAGATTTATTAGGTAAGATAATATAGTCTCAAAATACGTACATAGAGTTTGCCTGTTAGCGATGTAAATGTACTTAGGTAGACATACTACATTATGTGAAAAATATTTTTTTAAAATATATTTTTAATATTGAAATTTATAGAGGTAGCTCGAGTTGGAGAAGGAACTCGGAGTTCTTAAAGGGGCACAATAGTGCAAAGTCCCCTAATATTATAAAATAATAGAAATAAAGATTGACAGTATTTAGTACATAATAAATAGTGTAAAATCCCTCTATATTATAAAAATAAATGTGATAAGAAAATGTGGCTTGTACACTCAAAAAAGTACGTCCTAACCATACACTAGTACAATTAACCTGATCATTTTGTTAGAAAAATTTTAACTCATGTAGATATGAAAGCTAAGATGTGGTATGGTTGAACCAACATGAGACGTCGAGTCAGAACATTTTGACCTGAGATTTAGTTTAAATTTGTTTAAATCAATCAAATTATTTTTCTGAGTGTAAGCAAGCCTAGCAGGTGGTATTATATTTTTAATGTATAAAGTTTTAATTATAGAATTTCTTTGAATACAAATATTAAGAAATAAAATAATATGAATTTAAATTAAATTTAAGCCTGACAAAGTTTTCATTTGTTATTTCAAAGTTGCTGACTGAGTATTTTCATCTTTGCTCTATTACAGACTTAAAGTAGCTGACTAAGTTTATTCTTGAAACCATTGTAAATATTCCCTCTGGTAGTTAACACTTTCATCACATTAAGTCATAGCAAATGTATTGGTTTACGTCAACTCTTCTGAGATACTGGAAGCAGTTTTGCACTTTCATCGTATTTGAATTTCATGTTATGCTTAGCTAACAAATACTAATTTTCCTAACTGAAACGTACTCCTGTGTAAAAGTTAAAACCAGACAAAAGCAGAATTTTGGCAATCTACAACGTTGCGTGTTTCAATTTTTACTGAATTCGAGAAGTCGTAGAGACATTCGAGCTACTTCGCAAGCTCGCACTGAAGCACTGAACACTTTGAGATGCACGTACACTTACATGCTTTCGCATCGAATTATTATTTGCCTTGGGGACAACATGTATCTGTGCTGGAATTTTTCAAATTGAATGTTGAAATAAATTTCGTAATCAAATACCAGCATATAACAAATGAAATTCTTAAAATTATCAAAATGTTCTTAGTATGCAGTCAATTACACTTAAAATCTCTTATTAAAAGATAAAAATTCTATAATATAACCGAGAGTGATTAAATGCAATAAGTATCTTCCGTTGCGCATTTTGGTGCACGAGTGTTTTTCCCTTTCTTACTTAATATTATTGGTGCACATAAATTTTACTCCTATCTTGCAGATACTCATAAGAAACAGTTTTCATATTTAATGTATCAGCAGAGTATCTTTGGTTGGTAATTGACACATGACACAAGTGCATTGCGGACTCATACGAATCGGAATATTGCACACATTTGAGTTGAATATGAAAATAAAATGCAGCGAAAATATCTTTTATGGCATCCTCTACGCTTCAGATCGTGCTAATCAGTATCAAGTGATGTGTTATGCAGTTCTGAATATTGTTACTTTGCGCTTGCTGCTTTTCGTATTATTACTTCAAACGGGGGATATCTTTTTTTTATTTTTTTTTTGCTTTGTATTATTTTGACAGCACATTTAAGATGAGCAAAGCTCATTAAATGATAACTTGAAGTACTTGATTCGGTACAAGTAATTGACAAATGATTTCTGACGCAGTATCATATTGTCTTCGGAATAGTAGCATAGTAAAGATTATCTGCAAATAACATTCTTAAGTAGTCTACTTATACATATATATACTTTAAATATGTACATATGTATATGAGATAATACTAATTTCTTACCTAAACAGGAAATACTCGTTACAGCTTTTGCAATACTCGAAACAGCTGTATGGTCAGCCAAAAATTCAATTAATTAAAATAATATAAAATGAATTTTTGTTGTTGTAGTTCACTACTGTTCTAAAAACCTTTTTATGATATTTTTTTTTTTATTAAAAATTTAATTAAGGCGGTTCAGATGAAAAAAAATGCTGATTTCTTTTGCTTGAATTTTTAATTGAATAATAAACCAAGTTCTGTTAAGAGTGTCAACAAATTTTGGCAACAACTTGAGTAGATAACAAAATCGCCAAATAATCTGTGCCATAATGTATACTAGATACTACCGCCAATTTTTTTCCCTCCCACACCGCATGAAGTGTTTAGCAGAATCATAATAGACATGCTCGGATTTTGTTGTTTCAGATTTGAAAAACTCTTGTGAAGTGCGCTTGTCGTAATTAAAATTTTAATTACTGCCACTTAAGTTGTCAGTTACGAGTTTGTTGGCGCATAATTATTATCATTGCCACTTTGTTGCAGCCTCACACTCTTATTTATAACATTTTTCTAGCTACAAATCTCCCAGAAAGTAGGAAAGTCTTCACGAGAAATTCAATTATTTTGTATTTTATGGAAAATGGAAAAGTGTGCTTAAGTTTCAAAAACTTGGAATTAAATTGCAATCTCTGCTGGTGGGCACCAGTACAAAGTATAACGGCCAGACTATACCGATTGGTGTGGCAAATACACGTGCCTGCCATGCAGTTACGCAGTGCATTACTACAGCCTTGCATTCTGATAGTATTCGACTCCGTCGAGGACTCAGTCGTTCTTTATTAAGGATACAATTGCATTTCTACTTTCTGTGAAAAGTTTCTCATTGTAACTATAAAATCGCATTTACTACTTTTCGCATTGTTGCAAACTTACTCCTACCGCAATTCCATTGTATCTTCTGCTCCGGGCACACCAACAATTTGTTGACGTCTTCGTGGTGAGTGTTAGAACGGAAAGTTTGTTGTTTTTTGATTTATGACAGAATGGAATTTCGTTTTGGCTTTCATTATTTTGTTGCACTTTTAAATTGTTTTTCAAGCTCATTATTTGCATTGCAATAAGCAGAGATTAAAAGCATACCTAACAAAAAAATTATATATAAGATTTGGTTATATTTTAGAAATAATTTCATTAATTCCAAAATAAATAAAAAATAATACTTTTAATTTAACTACAAAATTACAACTGAGTGGAAGAAGCGTCTAAATCAATTTAATCAATAAACAGGCAAAGATGCTATGTTAGCATCTTCCTTGTCTCTCTAAGCTATTAAGCCAAAATATTTATGGCGCACAGAGCTACCATAAAACTTTCCATTCCTCAATAAATATTATTTAAGCCTTTCGCACTAGTACAGCTTAAGGGAAAAACGCGGATTAAAATTTGGTTTTAAGTACGAGTGTAGTGTTCTGCAGAGTTTGACGATATTTCAATAGAGTTTGGCTTGACAGAGTTATAGCCTCTTTATACAGACTCAGTATCTCAGTATTTATATTTGAAGTATTTTACCTTAAGCGCTAGTTTAGTTATTTGATGTTCCAAAAGGTAGCGCTACTTAATCCTCTTCATAGCAGCTGTAAATTCAGTTCTGATTAAGTAATTCAGTCACATACTTAATCAGTTTATATAACAATTGTATGAAAAACTTTTAATACCAAGTATCAGTGTTCTAAGTTCGAATTCCGGCTCACAAAAACTTACTTAAAGTCAGTTCATGCGCCAGAAGTGATGGTACAATTGTGAAGGTCGAAGACAGATTAACCTAACGAAGGCAGTCTTAAATAGATTCCTTTTAAAAATTTTATTCTTTAAGAAATATATTTTCATAACAAGAAATCATATTCTGAAAACGGAGTACCATAAGAATAAGTGGTGTGATACGTTTTACCATTAAGGAAAATAACCCAACCTTACTAATTATTTTTTATTTTTCTGTAATAATTAAATACTGCGGTTTAATAACCACATTTTAAACATATTTAAATTTCTTTTACATTTCGTTTTATTTTTTTTTAAATTGAGTTTACTTGCCTTCAGAAATTCTTAAAATTTTTTTTGAGACAAAATTAAAATTATTTTAAAAACAAAAAATGAAGAAAATCCTTAACCCAAACGCAACCATCCGGAATAACCACTTCTGAGTAGGAAAATCAAATCTAAAATTATAAATAAAAAAGTACAAAATGGAAATGTTGCAAGATTGTAGAGATTTTCATGTTTATGACAATGGTTTTTCTTGCAGTTAAAATTTTTCAGTCTAAATGAAAAACCATAAACAATGAAAGACATTTACTTGCTAAATACTCATAAAGAAAAGATGAGAATTAAGCAAAAGAAGATTTTTAAATAAGCCGAAACCGACTTTAGAAAGCTCTACAATCAAATAAAATTGTAGGTGCAATGGCTCTAGTGAAAGTTGATGAATATATATATTATATATATTATATTATTATATATATATTATGAATATTATATATATTATATATTATATAGATTATATATATAAAATATGTTTCAAAGCAAATCAATTCTTTAAATCAAGAATCTTTAAGAGCTAGTTTGAAAATGTTATTAAGGCTGGTAGTAGGAGGGGTTAATTGTTTAGTCTGCAATCGGCTCTGCTCAAATGAAAGAAAACCGTCTTCTCGAGCGTAAGATCCTCCCTGTTTGCAACAACTTTAAGAGCAAGCCTTACGGCATATTGCATATATAATGTTTTTTATATAATTCACTTTACCCAGTTCCTTAGTCTTTTACCGATTCTTAACTTTTCAATGCATGTCAACATCTTGGATGGTTTCGTTTGTTCTTTAAATTGTATTGTTTTGTGGAAAAGAGGATGTGATTACAGAAAACGTGTTAGGTTCTAGTCTTGCATAAACGAAAAAATCGTCAAGGCTATCTAGGAGAAAACCTCATATCAGACGATGAAATAAGACTCGATAAAAAACAATAGATTAAATACAAACATTTAAAGAGAAAATTAAATTAAGAGAAGAAATGGATAAGTGTGCCATTGTTCAGGTTTTTGCATTAATAGATAATGTGTTCAGACATTTCAATACATATGGCACAGAAATTGCAGATACCAGTCTCCAAAAAGCCTATTTTTCGGTATCCCAAATGCATTGTTTTATCACAATTTCTCTGGATATTTTAATAGCCTCTATATTTTGTACAAGTAGTCTGATCCTAGACTGTCTTAGATAGTTTTAATGAATTTTTTGGCAAATATTTAACTCACAACTTATGTAGAGATTTTTTAATATGCATATTTCTTAGAATTTGTGCACAAAGTGCTCCTTACATTCCACAGAATGACTCAAGTCCAGTTAATTAACATTAGGTTCCTAGCTTGGCAAGACAGTTTAAACCTGTTTAAACCTTCGTATTCTCTATGCCATGAAACAAACTGCAATTTAAACTAAAGATTGTAAATATTTTTACCTTTTAGGACCACACAGTATTTTTTTATATTACTGATGGTGAAGTATGTAGTGGAAAAAATATCAGAATAACAACCAAAAGTAAAAGCATTCCTTTTAAGGGGACAAATAATATATTTCAACAATGTCAACCAGCTGAGGTGAGGCATAAAACTTGTGAAAGTAATTTACTACTTACGCTTTAAAGAAAAACTGTTAGTACCTGAACATTTTCGCTGCAGAAAGTATTTTATACAAATTTTCTCACATAATATCTAACATTTACGACATTCTCTACTGTCATGTAAAGTTTTTATAAAACTTTAAGCAAAACTACATTTTACATTGTAAAAGAAAATTTTATAGTCCTTGCTTTACTACTTTTATGAGCCTTAAAGTAAAATCTCATGCAGAGGCACAAGGAGAACTGAATTTTTAAATTCTGTGAATAAAAAATTTGGTGAACTTTACTTCAGCCCCTGAAAAATGGTATGTGAACTATAATGATTTAAATTCCAAAAAATTTTGTGGTTTAATTTTAAACTCAGCACAAGTTTTCATCTGATTTTTTTTCAATTTCTTCTCCTTTCAAGTTTATGTTAATTTTTATGAAGTACGGATAAGTTCAGATATATACTCAAACAAATTTTTGTTTATTATTTATATCGGTTAAGCCTAAGTAGTTTTTTACTAATATTAATTTGTTTCAGTTTCAGTTTGAGTTAAGAATAAATTATGCATCAGTTTTCATTCTCATATAATTAATTAAAAAGTAAAACTTTTGCTCCAGTCATACTTATTGCAATTAAATATCGAGGGTGCAGTCTGGTGTTGCAGCAAAACGTTAACTGCACTTCGGTACAGCAAACTTTGTTGTGAAGCTGTAAACTTTTTAATGGCTTCGCATAAAATATTCTTTATATTCTTTTCCGGAAATTTTCATCTCAAGTGAAAGTCAGAAAATATTTAGTTTGTGTTTCAAAATCCTTACATCAAATTCTCAAAATGCGTTAATAAGCTAAAAATTAGTTTCTTTAAGCATTTTCTTTTATTACTACAGCTCCGACATATGATCATAAAATGCTTATAAATATAACTTTTAATAAAGATGATTATTATAATTAATAGTATAGTAATTAATAATACATATATTTTCTATTTTAGAGTTCCTTCAGATCGTAAAAAGGATCATATAAAACGGCCAATGAATGCTTTTATGGTTTGGGCACAAGCAGCACGACGTGTTATGTCAAAACAATATCCTCATCTACAAAACTCAGAACTTAGCAAATCATTAGGAAAGTTGTGGAAGTAAGTATTTAATATATTTGAAACCCTATAAAGAGTATATTAGATACGTTATTGTTTCATATCTAATAAGTAGAGTTCGCTTACAGCATTATATACTATTTGAGGGGAAAAGCTTTACTTGGAAAACATTAATAAAAGGACGAATTTTTATAATAATTGAAATATGAAATTATATTAGAAATTATTCTGAAATAATGCAATAAATAACCTCTTTACAAAAAAATAATATTAAAATTTAAAAATTAAAAATAAAACATAATTAATTTACTCAATTCTACAGCTGGTTTATGATTTTATTCTAATATAACACTAATCAAGAATGAATTTGTTGATCAATTTACTCCAAGTTCGAATATATAAGTTAAACACGGCATTGGGTCAGTTGGTTAATGAACACTGACTCTGAGCTTCAAATTTGGCAGGGTATGAGTTCAACCTGTGGTACATTAAGTCTCAAAAAATCATTTATAAAAAATTAAGTACAAAAAATATTTTCAAAAATCCACTGATGATGGGTATATACTCTCAATCAAAAATTCAATTAATTAATATGTAATAAAATTTTATTGTTGTGATTTACTACTTTTCAAAATTACTCTCTATTAAAAAAGATTCTGTGTTCACATTATTGTTTATTAGAAATCTGATTATATTCTAAATCTAAAGTTTATTCAATCAATCTATACTATATTTCATAAATACCCCATAAAAATTGTTTAAACACGATATAATCTAATATTATATACAGGATGTTTTTTTTTTTAATCTGGAAAGCGAGTCTTTGATTCATGACATAAAAATAAACGTATGTAAAATCCTTTGTTATACTATATTTTTAGTTAGTTGTATAAATTTTTAGTTAAAAAACTCATTAATATCTGAAATTTTGTTCATCGTAATTAGATTGAATAAGAATCTAATGGCTATCATAAATATGATAAATCGCTTGTGTTAATATATTTATATCTTATTGATATAAAGAAAAATTGAGACCATATTAGATATCTACGCTATAGTGCTAAATCGTACTAAATAATAATATTATTATTAAATATACTTTATATAACAATAGTACATATCTCTACTTAAATAAAAAATATGAAGCAATCATTTTTGTTTTACTAATATAAAATATATCTCTGAGCAATTGTTTAGGTCGTGGTAAGCACTGCAAATAGATACCTAACTAATTGTAGATATAGAAATACTTTTAACACATGTTGCCATTTGGTCTGAAGCATTCTAACTATTTGGTATGATTACTTAACCCTAGCCTAAACTAACTTAAACTAAAAACGAAAGCATGGAAAACATGTAATACATGTTTGAAAATTTTGGAAAATATTATTAATTTGACTTTAAGAGTTTTTCATTTCAATAAAATTTTTTTAGATAGTTTCAGGTTGTTGTTGTTTTAATCTGTGTTGTTTTAGTAACAGTGAACGACACACTTCATTTGTTTGTCTTTCGTATGGTAAAATTTCAAAAAAGTTTCAAGAGTGTCACATAGCTATTGTGCAGAAATAGCTATGCAATATAGATCTAATTGCTTTTGAAATACGACAATTTCATGGTACCTCAATCAGCAATTTTTCGCCGTTTTGCTACCACATATCTCGCAATAACCCCTAGTACAAAAGAATGGACACTAAATCCATCCCGTCAAATTTAGATAATTTAGGTCTCACGTCTTCACAGATGAACAGTCTGATAGACTGTCAAAGAAGTTCCAAAGAGTTCCATACTTTAAATTAAATTTAAAAATTTATATATAATATATAAAAAAATAATATAATTTATAATAAAGTTATATATTTTAATTCAGTTGTGGTTATGCCCTCATCAAATTAAGATTCAATCCTTAGAATTTTTGTTAAAAACTATAATAAACTTTCTTTAAAAACAAAAAATAGAGGAAATATGTATTATATTCCTTCCCAGCATAAAGTTTACTGGATAGTAAAAAGAAAATTGCAATAAAGGGAAGGTAATATCATTTGCAATAAATTCAAACCAAATAAATTTTTATAGACATATGACTGCATACTATACCGTCCAAGAGATTATTGCTAATGGCGAAAAATAACTTAAATGGCATGAAAATTGAATATTGGTTGGCACTTTTACACATGGGACAAAAACGTATCTGTGCTGCATATGCTGAAAATCACATTCCTTTGCATCTTCAATTGATTTTATTCTGCAGCCATAAAAAGTTGTTAAAAAATTTTCAATTTTTGGTGGCCATGAGCTGTCGAGATCTCAGCGGTAGGAAAATTGGAAAAGTGCAATTGCAAAGGACATAAAAGTAATTATTGTTGTCTATGTAGATGGGACTTGTACTGTTGTTTAATTTACACTGGAAAAAATTTAAACTTATTCGTTAAGGTTAAGGATAAAAAATTTTAATATAATTTTCGTATAAAATTATTTTTAACTCAACATATGAATTTAGCTATTTAATTTTTAATTGATGTAGTAAGTTTTCAAGAATAAAACGTGAGGCTAATGTCAACTTAAGCAATATAACTCTGAAAATTAAAAAACAGGTCTAAAAGGATGATAGTACACATCTTGGTATTAAAAATATTATGACATCACATTTTTATTTCAATTTACACTGAAGTATGAAACTCAGTTTACTTTGGTTTAGAGAAAAGGTCTAAACATCAAATAAAAATCAATATTATTTGCATTCAATGCAACAAGAATCGAGAATAATAAATACAATATTTTATATTTTAATAACAATATTATAATAAATCTTTATGGATTAGAACGAGGAAAAAATAAGTGCAAACTAACTGCACTTAAATTCTAGAATAAGAATTCAGGAGTGCAATCTAACTTCACTAAAAATACGGAAGATAAAACAAAAAAAATTTCATGAAAGATTTTAAAGCAACAAATTTCATCTTAATTTCTTTTTCAAGATATTCCATTAAATATCTAAATCTGTTAAATATATAAATAAAATCAAAAGATAGGTCTGATGAAATTTTATGGAAAAGATACACTATTTTTTGAATAGTAATGTCTGTACATATTTTTATAATTTCATAAAAATGTGAAAATTCTCCCAAAAAAAAATTAATGATCTAAAGAAGGAATAGAAGAATATAGTAGAAAAATAGAAGAAGAAGATATTTACAGAGGCTTTAAACCTCTGTATTCTTAATATCTTTAAACTAAAATCTAATATTCAAAAAGGAAGAAATTTCTTCTTCTTCTATTGGCCTTTGAAACTAAAAGTGCTGAATTTTAAACAATGTAAATAGCGTATTATGAACTCAATTATGTTTAGTAGTTTTATATACCCGCACTCTTTTTTTATTACTAAGTCATAACTTAAAAAAATAAAACTTGTAAATGATTTGAAATATAATTTTAAATATTTATGAAATAAATTTTTTTTGTTAATGTTTTTTATAATAAATTCCCGCGACATTAAAAATAAAATAAAAATTTTGTGGTTCATTGAGAATGCGAAGAGATAAGCGCCCCATCACTTTCAATTCGATGATAAGACCTCGTTAGCGTGCTTGAAATATTTTAGCTTCATTAGGAATTATAAATTAACAGCGAAGAAGAATTCTTATAATAAATAAAATTAACTCAATATTAAAAATATTTTTATATTTGTCTAATAATAAGGCAGTGAATCACTAATTTAATAATTGATAATGTATAAACTCATATTTCTGAGCTTTTATTATTTATCTGATTTAATAATACGGGTATTTATGATGTCTCAAATATTTCTGTGTAATCAAATACTAATATTGGCTTTTTCTTAAAAATTATTAAAAATGTTTAAGTTGAAGAATATTTTTATTATGTTAGTTTATAAAATATTTTTATGACAAAAAATGCTATTTAATATTAAGGGTGTGAAATTAGCAAGGTCTAAACTAATTTGAGAGATATATATCTAATGTATCATAAATTAGTGGGGTCAACTAGTAATTATAATTTACATTTCGTGACATATCGTGACATACATATCAATATGTTCCCATAAATGATGGCAAAAATTAAAAACCAGTTAGTAAAAAAAATGTATAGGGGGCAACCCTAGCACTGGTTGCTTTTGAAATATATATAATATTCCTTTTAGTCTGTATATTATATTTTAATAGGTACGTTTAAAATGGATAGCAGAATAGAAACTGGCTTTTATTCTATTAAGCTCACCATCGATAACTTTCACAGGGACGATATTGTGTCATAGTATTTCTAGCAGACGTCATTTCAACGGTCTGCTATTTTGCTGTGAGAATTTAATTAGATTCACGAGAAATCCAGCAAAGATATAGATCATTATTGAAATTGTTTTTATGACTTACTTTTGTTCAGTAATAGTACTGGTGTGTAGATGTAAGATTACATTTCCAGTTAACAAATCAAATTATGAGATGGGTTATTAATCATTTAGATATAACAGATAATTACAACACACTTACAAACTTGCTGGTCTCTGTTACAATCATTTATTAGTTTCTGCGTCAGGTTAAGGTGACTAAGGACCAGGTAGCTAATGATATTAGAGC
>NC_051847.1:208955842-209043466 GCF_002237135.1 Teleopsis dalmanni
AATATCCCTTCATTGGGAAAGTTAAAAATTTCACAAAAATCATTGTTTTTATTTATTTTGTGCGCATATCGGCATACGTCAGCGTCCTGGGGTTTAGCACGTCACACAACGTCAATATGTTAACACGGTAAAAGTGATTATATTGTATCTCACCAAATCAAAGTAAATTTATTTGTGTTATATGATAGCACAGGATTCTAGTCGCGCCATCAATGATGTAAGCAATTTTGTCGATTATTGTTACAATGAAGGACAGCAGACATAATTCACAGGAATTACCGACATAATGAGATTACTTAAACTTGTCTGTTTCGTATGATAATTTAATAGCAGTACTTAACCAAGTCAGAAGCTGTCATATCACATATTTTAATAATATTGTAAGCACTTTAATTACAATTTAGTGGACTTTACAAGTTGTAATTTGAGAAAGTGTGGAAGCATGTAATCACACATTTATTGCATGGAAATTAATATTGCAATTAATGTTTTTTTCATGGGTAAGTTATAAACAGTAAAATTTATATACTAAGAAATTAAATATATATATATGTTATTATAGCACAGGTAAAGAGAGAGTTGAAATACAATAACAAAAAATTTACTTTATGATTAATTAAATTTTCCTCTTAAATTTTGGCCTCAGTAAAACGACATACCATTTATATGACTACAGAGCTGTGCAAAATTCAATTACATTAAAAATTAAATTACAATTACAATGTAATTATAATTGGCGATTGAGTTACTAGATTACAAATACGAGTCTTTCTAAAATTTGGCCTTAGTAAAACGACATACTATTTTATGACCACAGAGCTGTGCAAAATTTAATTACATTACAAATTAAATTACAATTACAGAGTAATTATAATTGACGCTTGAGTTTCTAGATTACAAATACGAGTTTTTCTAAAATTTGGCCGCAGTAAAACGACACCATTTATATGACCACAGAGCTGTGCAAATTCAATCACAGTACAACTTAAATTACAATTACAGAGTAATTATAATTGATGATTGAGTTTCTAGATTACAAATGTAATTATAATTGAAAACCTCAATTATGAATGATAATATATTAGTAATTTGTAATTGAGTTCCTAAATAACAATTACGAATTACGCGAAATTTGCAAAAATAATAGATGGAAGAAGAAGCATCGGAATATTTGAACGATTAAAAAATATGAGAAATAACTGTTGTATTTAATATCTTCGGTTTTAAGTCGTCTTCACATTTACTTTGCATTCTCATTCATAGTCTTTTGTTGGGTTGATTGTTTCAGCGCTTTGCATTTGGTGTGTAGAAGTGTTTCATTAGCACATCAAAACAGATGTGTTGGTCTCCTGATCATTTTGTTAGAAAAATTTTAGCTCCAGAAAGAAAGAAGACATAAAAACCAACATATGATATGATTATGAATATTTTAACCTTAATTTTAGTTAAAATCTAGTTAAATTAAACAAGAAGACAGAAAGAAAGAAGACATAAAAACCAACATATGATATGATTATGAATATTTTAACCTTAATTTTAGTTAAAATCTAGTTAAATTAAACAAATTATTTTTCTGTGTGTAAATTGAAAATGGTTTTTGGATTACTATACGAGTACAAAATATTTATACTCCAAATACCAATCTTAATCTTAATCTTAATCTTAATATGCTGAATAGATAAGTTTACAGTGAAAGCAACAAGGCGAAAAACAATAATTGAATAAATAATATTACTTGTCAATAATATGATACTAAAATTTCAATTAGAATATATCTAAATATTTATAAAAATACGTATATGTTTTTTTATTGAGCTAAAATAGATATAACCTCTATTGGCACTAGGTGGTACTTGGAATGTATATAAATATCTACGAAAATATCTAAAATTCTTCAAACTAAGATATAAATATTTGCGTTTAATAACATTAGATCTAAGGGGTTTTTGGACAATCAAACCGAGTATTCCTTCTCTACCAGAAATATAGCTACAGTCTTCTAAACAGAAAATTTTGTCATCTTATTAGTGTAGGATTATCTAGTGAAAATGCACTTCAATATTTACAGCAGCAGTAAGGTTATTTTCAAAATTGCTATTAACCCAATTAGTTTCTTAAATATGATCAATAAAGCTATGTAGAACTAAAATAGCGTTACAAATTGTAATAAACTATAAATTAGACCAAATACTAAAACCCCTTTAAGTCCAGAACCCATTTTTACCATTTGCTTTACAGAATGACTTTTTTGTGTTAGAGTAGGTTTATGAGATTAGTTCACGAAAGAATTTAGTCCAGAACAGAAATTAGCAAACTAACAAAAATTTTTGCGAAAGAATTTGATGTATGATTTGTAAAATTTCTCTAGCATTGAGAGAAAAAGCACTCATTAAACTGAACAGGGGGTTAACAAGGCACAACATAGGACACCGTATCCCTACTGTAAATGTCATCAGAGGTTACTCATGCCAATCTTGTCTTGAGATTGTGTATATTAATGGGCATTCTCTCTATTATTTTTCAACTTTCTCAAGAACTAAATTAGATGTATTACATGTAATTTTCTTATATAAAATTGAATTATAAATTCATATTATAAAAATTTCTCTCTACATATCTCCAAATAATATTAATCTTAAATCTATGGTTAATTTAACTATATTACGAGTATTTTGCGTTCATTTTTAATATATTTGCTTGGTCATTGCAAACTCAAAAATTACAATAAAAATAATTCCACTTAAATAATCAACTTCACACACTTGAGAAGGACCTCAGCAGCAGAAAAATAAATTACACGTTTTGTATGGATACCATTCCTATTTCATTTTATTTTATTTTTTTTTTATTATTATTTTTATTTCGCATCCATTTATCATTTTGTGTTGTACTCCACGCGATTCCTGCGAACTCAAAAGGACAATGTTTACAATTCCTTTCAACAATTTATCTTTAGAAAATCTATTCTGCGTCGAAACCATTTGCATTTGAATATTTTATCATTTTCCTTTTTTGAGTCATTTATTTCTTGTGTATTTTTTATGTGTTGAGTCCTTTATTTTAAATTACATTTAATTTTCCCGAAAAAAAGAATATTTTTAATAATATTATATAATCTGCTTCTATTTTTATTTTCTCAGGTTTTTTTTATATTATTTTTTAACAAATTATCACACCTCGCAGTGTTAAATTTTACTAAAAATGGCGTCTAAATTCACGGCTCCACTAATTGGGTCCAATTTGAAATTACCACTTTTAAGGACTATCGGGAAGCAGTTGTGCAAAAAATAAAATTTGGAAAACTTCGCAATTTGCTTATTTTGTTGTTGGCAATAGTTCAAACATATGTTTGTATCTTAATTATAGCTAACCCATTTTGCTGACTAATCATCATAATAGTTCTAATAACCTTGAAGATATATGGTATTAATTATAGTTAACTTTCTTCTTATTTAATATTGTGTGATATTGTGTATTTAAAGAAAAATATTTACATGTTTAATTATTACGCATGTAATGGTATTTATATAAGAGTTTATATATATGAACTAAATTTCATACTAATTAGTTAATTAATTTTTACTACCAACCTATCAATACTTTCAACAAAACCGTTTTATTTTCAAACTTTATTCAAAAAGGATAACGGCTCTGTTGTAATCAAAAACAAACAAAATTTTGCAATTCACTTTAAAGGAATATAAAGTTTTATTTAATACTTTCATTAGTTCAAACTTTCACAACAAATGCCAAGTTTTACGCCATTGTTAATTTCTTCATTATTTTTATTAATTTTGTTCTTTACTCACTCAATATCTTTAACTGCTCTTTTGTTTCTAATTTGTTACGTTTTTGTTGCTAACATCCTTCAAACTTAATAGCCCGTTCTGTTCCGCAGTACAAAGGATAATAAAAACAGGTAATTTGCTCTATTGTGCAGGTATCCCTTAGTTAATATAGTTTATTTTTCTATAAAAATTTTTGTTTATAGAAAGAAACTTGTGGAGAAAGGAGAACTGAAATACAACAAAAGTTTTAATGGAACTGGAACAAATGATACACAAACAATGCTTTAATTAACTCAATAAATCACACTACATAAATACTTTTCTTTTTAAAAATGTTTTAAGTCAATCGTTCCATTGAATGTAAAAATTGTACATTCTTACTTTTAATACCTTTTAAATAAAAAGTAATGCACTATGTGTAGAAAGTCTCCTGAATATATATTATACAAAACGTAGGAATGTGGGTAACGCTGTACGCAATTAATTGCCCAATGTTATATCATCTACAGTTTTTGCTACTACATTTTTGATTGTTCTGCGATGGTTCTTTATAAAGAGCATAACGAACGAGATGACGAGATAAGGATTGCCATAATTAAATTGTAACTGATGGAATCTACTTTGATAGATATACAATAGACTTTATATTATAATTCCGGATAGTTCATTATAGAATTGGATAATCAAACAGTTGTTGATATTATTACTCAACATGAAATATTGATTTTTTTTTTGGGTAATAACCTAATTTAGGTTTGAAATGTAGCCGCAGTGTGAGGCTTAAACCCACTGAAACTGTTGAACATATTGAAACAAATATAACGAATAACTTATATAGTAACTACCAATAAAAACTTATTAGAATATAATGCAGTGATTTCTTTCATAAGACTAATAAGCACCAGAACAAGATTTCCATAATAATCCTGTAGATGGATTACTTCCCTCTATTTCTCGCACTCTCTCTCCTCTTTTACTTTCTAGTAACTATACTCAGAGGTAAATAACTTTATTAAAGATATAATAGAAATCATTCCAGAATAAGTTAAGTTAAAAGTTAATCTATACATCAAACTCCAAGTAATCTGCTATAGGTCCATTGCAATATCAAAGGAGTCTCATTATTATATGTCTTTCTGTTAGTGATTTGGTTTTTAATGCATAAAAAGAGTTTCTGTGATGTTGGAACAAACGTTTCAAGACCAATCCATTTTTGTAATTTTTTGAGAATTTCAATATTAGTTTCTAGTAATTCTTCATGGCAACAATTTCTATCCTACTTAAGTTAAATTTATTCATATATTAATTAATTCTACCTAAGTCTTTACCGAACCAAAACTATTTGATCTTGACACAAGTGTTTAAATTTTACTACTTGGCATACATCATGATTTAAAGGTACAGATTAGTATGTAAATAATTAGAAAATAAATAATATAGCTAATATCTATACTTTAGTGCTAGTTTACTTATTACACACTTGCGGAGTAGTATACTACATAGTGGTGTAGTAGATTGGAGATACAATATACAATTAAATGACTTTTGATTTAATATAAAAAGACACTATAAATATAATTGATGCCTGACTTTTAACAAAAAGTTTAAAATCAGTTTCTAATATATATTTCTTTGATTGACTTATGTAATAACCGACTTATGACGGACCGTCTTGAGATTTCTTTAGAGTACTATATTATCTTAGATCTACGCAATTCGTTCTAATTTCACATTTGATAGAATAGGCGAAAGCTACTTAGTGTATTATTCGAAGATTAAATAAGGTATATACAGCTTCTATACTTTCATCTCAATTATTTTGTAATTGTATCGTAATTATCGTTATTATAATAATTATCGTTATTTTTAATTGTTAAATTTTAATTATATTCTTTTGTAAATTCATTATTTATTGCATGATTTTTTTTCATTTTTCCATTATCTAGTAATATAGCACGGAAAATATTATGATGCTAATGTTACACTAAGATTTAGATAGACAAACTTGAATATTTAATAGTATTTTTTATTCATATTTATTTTTATTATAATTCTAAATTAAATTTGGTTTTAACATCAGTTCTTGCCTTTGTTAATGCCTCTGGTTGGTTCTAGTTTGACCTTCTATCTACTACCCACTTTTACGAAGTTTTTGTGGACTCAAAACGGCTTTCATCCTTAGCTATTTGAGGAGGATTCGTCCTCCCTCCACCACAACTAACTAACTAACATCAGTTAAAACGACAGTAACTATTTTACTTTATAATATAATATTTAACAGAGAGGTTTCGAACAATAATTGCATATAACATCAAATGATTTATGTATAAAATATTTAAAATTCATAACAATATTATACGTTCTACTGTAGATTTAATATATAAAGAGTATGTGGACTTGATTGCTGGATTGTGATTATAATGTGTTTTCAATATAAATATGTAATATTTATTTTTAATATTTTTTATACCATATATATTATTAGAACATTTGATTTTAATATTTGTGAAATAAGATTAAGATTTTATGAAAGAAAATTAAAGAATTTACCTCAAAATAATTAACGTATATTTGAACTTATTATATTTATCTTGTTATTAACATGAGTGGAAAATAAACCCTAATTGCTATACGTCATTCTTTACCCTGCAGTTTCCATGTAAGCCGCAATAATATGCAAAACAATCGGAGCAATACGCTCAGCTTAAAATAACTTGACTTGAACGTTGATTGGAACTATAAAACAAGGATAATTCTTTTAACAACAATAACAAAGAAACATTTATTATTTATTTCTCCAACCTCTGACGTTGATTTTTTGTAAAAAAATTATAACTTGTAATACTGACGCAAATACAAATACATACAAACGTATTTTAAAGTATGTGTGCACGTTACAGTAACAACGCCAACAGCTCTGCTGCCAGCTTCGCTGAGCTACAGCATAATTGAGCGATGTGTGTTACAACACTGTTCACAGTGTGTACGCACATCCGTGCTTTGTGGGGCTTAGTGTGCAACGGTGTAAAATATTACTCATACGTCCGTAGTACATTTTTTTACATTTATTTGTGCACAAAAGTAAATAAATACACTCACGTACGCATTTGTTTGGTTTGAGTGAAATTTTTAAATTACTTTATCCTGTGCGTACTTACCCTGTGTGCTATTGTTGTTGCCTTTTGAAGTGCTGCAATTGTTGTTCAATGAATTGAAAAAATTTGCCGCTCCAGTACGTCGCAATATCCAAAACATTTTGCCGTATGATATGATGAACTCGTGAGCTGAATGAACTTTTTATTTTATGTTTTTCTTTCCTGAATTTTCCTGTATTTTCCTTTAGCTTTGTGGTATTTGAATTTATTTACGTTGAACTTCAATTATGTCAAACATACTCTAAACTAAGCACGATTGGTACGTATATCTATCTATACGTATAAAGTATTGAGCATATATATACATATAAATCCACAACTTATGTACCTTAATTTTTGCTTTATTTTTCAATATTGTTCGTTGAAGATTTTGAGTTTTTTTATTAAAACGTTAATCCGTATTATGTGGTGAGGCATAGTACTCATTTGGAATTTTTCCAATCAATTTTTTTTATACGCAAGTTTGGTTCAATATTTAATAAAATATTTTGATGTGTATATCACGAATATTTTAAAATTCATAATAATTTTTTTTCTTTTTTTTATATTAAATGCAAATTTATGCCGCTTTTATATTTTTCAATTGAAAGCATTTGAGTAGAATTTTTTAAAAATATTCTATTTGACAATAAGAAAAAAAAAACCATAAATATTTGATGTTCATAAAAAATTGCTATTATAAAATGTAAAATGTATACACACACAATGTCAAATATTTGTTCAATATGTAAGACAAATTTTATAAAATGTTAACAATTTTTAATAAATTAAACAATTTTTAAAAAATTTCATAAAATATTAACAATTTTTAATAAATGAAGTCCACATAAAAATTTTTGTGAGTTGAACTTTAAATTTAAAGAACTTTAATTTCCTCTTAACAAATGACGCGGAAATATTGTATGTACTTTTCTATATTTGCTTCACCACTTGACTGTAATCGACAAGAAAGTAGTAGAAAAAGTAGAAGAAAACCAAGGAAACTGTGGTGCTGTCAGTAGAGATAAATACTCGTATATATTCAGTTCAGCACTACATTCTAAAAGCAAATTGAAGAAGAAGAACACAAAAACTGTTGATACTGTGATACTGTTGGTACTATTAAAGTCGAAAGAAGATCGACTCTCTTAGAAACATGTAAACTGCTTAGAACAGAACCTCACACAAAACAGAAACTCTGTTATTTAAAAAGAGTTTAATATACCAATAATTGTAATTTTGATTAATATAATAACCGAACTAGAAATACAGAAGCAGTATATTCCTGTAATATCTTTTCAGTATATGAACATGCTGCACATTTAATTCAAAAACAGTACTTCAACCATACAGGTTAAAAAAATTAGTGAAAAATGGCATGCAGTTTTGCAGAATAAATATTATATAATGTTGGGAGCCTAAAACCTGAAAAACTTTAAACAACCGACAGATGTAAAAAAATACTTCAATCAAAATATGTGTCAAATAATTCAAATTCAGTACAATATAGGTACCCAAGGTACATATCAAAGTAAACCGTATCTGCTGATATATAACTTAACATCTTATACATCTTATAGCAAATTTAAATTTCCGCCGGTGCCCTAACAAAGTAAACCATCAAACTTCTCTAAAAAGAGGTAGAAACGTAAAAATGTTTTCAACCATATCAGAAACTATTAGGTACTATGTAAGCTTTATTCAGCCATCAATTTTTCCTTCAGTCAAAATTCTGAGAACAAATTTGTCAGTAATGACGAGATTTAGAGAAGAAGAAGAACTCTCAATTTCTTTAAAATGCAATTCGTTCATTTTTGCTATGGTGACTGCACTGAGTGTTGTGACTTAGTATTTCAACTTAATAGAACAAGATTTTTATCTGTTATTAGACAAATGGGAATATTTTTCTAAGAATTACTACGTTAATCTCTTAATTAATATTGAGTAGATGTCCTAACTATTGTGTAGTTGTTGTTGAGGTACTCAATCAATAACATGGTTTTTCCAAACTAAAAATCAGTAACTAACATAGTATTCGTCTTGTCCGGAGTATTACCTCGTATTTGAAACAGTTTTCTTATTGTTTTTATAATTCCGTAGGTTTCATCAGCCACAACGAATGTATAAATACTTTAACCAATTCTACTAAAAATATTCTTTCGAATCGAAAATATTTCAGAAATGGCATTTTTCGATCATTGTACCAACCCATCAGTGGTGTCAGTTTCTAGCGGCCCAGAACAGCTTCTACTAATTAATATTGTACAATCATATTTAAAGTTATTCATAATCTAAACTAAGTTTACTGGCACTGTTTTTTAAATACAAAAATTAGGTCTCTTTAGAACAGTTTTTTTAAAAACACTTAAGGTCGGCTGACGAAAAAAATTTTCAAAAATAATTTTCACAACGATAATTTTTGGATTTTATTCACAAGCGTTTTAAACGCTTTTATGGTTAAATCTTTGTTCAGTGAAGTAACTAGCAATCTGCTAGGAGGATTTTATACTAGACGATATTTTTTATAGTAATTTTAATAATCAATGAATGAATTAAAATAAGGCTAAGCAGCAGATTAATGTTTGTACTATTAATAATGTTCAATAGTTATAGTTGATATTAGGACTAAGATATTAATATATATATATATATATATATATATATGTCGGAATTGCATTTATTTTATTATCTATGCATTATATTGTCAAGGTAAGCTATATCTTTATCTCGCATTTCATACAATTATAGCAAGTAGTATACATTTTCATGATATTCAGCAAATAACTGTCCTTATCCGTTACTAGCCTATGTTAGTAAACAAACTTTGAAGTTAGGGACTATCAAAGCATTGTTATTAAAACTTAAAATAGTGCTAGAATGCTAGAAGAATTGAAAATTAAACTGTTAGGAGAGTTTTATTTTATAATCAAAAGAGATTTTTTAAACTTTTCATGTGGAACTTTAATTGTACTTTAAAGAATGTTCTACAAGATCAGATTTATTAATAAATTTTAAATTTAAGTTAATAAATAATGTATTGTTGTGAATATGGAATTTAAGTAAACTTTTTTATAATTTCTAGGAATGTCAGTTTAGTTCGTGATCGCGAACGACCACGTAAATAAGGTGTAGCAAACGCAACAGTATTATATTTCGTTGCATATACTGCTCATAATCAAGTAAAAATTTTAGAAGAAAAGTAGATATGGGTACAATATATATTATAAGTATGATATGATCTATATGATCGTATATGTACTTGATTTATAAAAAAATATTATTTTAGTGTAGAGGTATAGACAACTATATCGCGATAGTAGCGATATTAATTTTTCTATTTTTTGAACAGTAAAAGATAAGATCCATTCTTATCGTATTGTTACTAATGTTTTGAAATCTATATAGCTATATATTTGTAAGAAACAATTAACAAATTTTTAAATGGACTTTAAGAGTCAAAGCGTTATTCATCAGAAAAGTTTCAGGAGAAAAATAAAAACTGAATCTTATTTAGAACTCCACTACAATCATGAATTTACCACTCATATAAAATATAATTATATTTATATATATTAAAATATAAATATATAAATAATTATATAATGTAATATATGAAATATATAAAAGAAATTATGAATAATTATTTTAATGTAAAAACGAAATTATTAAACTTTATTTTTAGGAAAAGAAAAATTTTATATTTGACGCAATAATTTTTAATTGAAAAGTTTATTCTTTGGGCTATATGTCCAAATTATTAATTAATATGGATTTTATTTCCTAGAAAAGCTTAAGTGAAGCAGTTGGCGATAATGACAAAAATCTTTAAGTTTATTCAAAGTTAGTGAATCCGAATTGAAGGAACAAAAATCACAACCAAAAATATCAAAACACCGCAAACCCTTTTTCAAGTCTTTAATATTTTATTAAATTAATATTTGTGTGCTTTAGCAGTTCCGTTCATTTGTATTAAAAAATTAATTTATAGATATTTCTGTTTATTTATCTCCTTAAAATAAAAATCATTAACACTTTTTTAAAATTCCAAGAAGCACAAAATTTTCGACACAATTTATGTGTCAATTAAATGGATTGGAAAATTGTTTTTGAATGCCGCTACGATTTCAATTATTTCATGCAAACAAAATCAGACGGCATGACAAAAATACACCAAAAAACGTATCCTTTACGGCAGTAAACACTGACATCAAACGATTTTGAACGTGCCTTTCAGACTTTTTTAACTGTCACCTGTGATAAGCATGTTTTTTGTGCTTTTTCATTAATAAAACAAATAAAAACTTTCACAGCAAAATATAGAAAGGACATCATTCTTCATTACTTTTCCTTCGATCTGATTTATCTACGAAATAAACGCGCACGTGCTACAGCTTAGAAGTTTGACAAGAAACTGACTGTGTTAAGCGCACCTTTCACGTATATAAAAAAAAATATACCAACGCTTTTTTATATAAACAAACAAAATTCCAATGGCGTAAAATTTATCCGAGCAATACCGTTAAACTGCGCTGTTGCCGACATACTGCTTCGTATCCTTGTAACTGAAAAACGTTCCGTGTATTTTTTCGACGAGTGTACGTAACGAGCAGAAGAACTGAACACAGCAATCAGGTGTGACCATGCAACACACACTTGTAGCTGTTTGGTTCGACTGCTTTAAGGACACAAGCAGGCAGAGCGCAATGCTACCACTTCGCTCAGGACTTCGACTGTAGCTCTCTCAACAGTCGTTATTTCTTTACGAAGAATTTGTATACATAAGTTAAGAGTAAAACAGGGTGCATATATGTAAACTTGTGTTTTTATGAGAAATTTAAATTAAATAATTTAAGTAAAATAATCATTAGATGAATTGATTGATATTTAGTAATAATTTATTATAGTGAACCAATTGAATTACACGTTTTCAAAACACTGTTTATTATATTAAAAACTAAATTTTAATGTATGAACAGCAAGAGGTTTTAGAGAGCAGTTATATTTTTAAAATTTATTTCGAGTACTTCTCATGCTTTAAAGTGAACTATGACTCTGATTCGATAACAAATATATCATACGCTGTGCAACTGCAAATTTCCCAGAACTTCATCCATTCACAATGAAATGCTTCCTGACGCACCTTTAATGCTGATTATAGCCTGAAAATGCCTCATAATGAAAAGTCAAGTAAATTAGAGGGTGTTAATAATAGAGGCTATCTGTGATCATGGTAGAGTGAAACCCACAGGACCGGCGAGGAAGAGGTAGACCGAAAAATACTTAGCGCAGAACTGTCACAAGCGAAACTTGAAAATCTTTTAGCGAGCTTAGAGCAATAACTCTAATAGCTTAGCGTAATAACTGGAAAGCATTAGAAAATTCTATAATGTAAATTCGATGTACATAAAATATTCTTTGTAAATAGAATGTTTACAAACAACATATTATAACAAATATGTTATAATAATAATAGTAATCTGTGATCGAAACTATGTCAGGTACTCATTGTTCATTACTCATTAGAACATTACTCGCCATTGTTGCTTTGCTATATACTTTGTATCAAGTGTAGAATCTTACTACAGTGCCCACTACCCATCAACAAAATATTCGGTTACTCAATATTTCAAATCATTCCTCAAAACTCCTTCGCAATGGACGTTTGCCTTCATCTCCAATCGCGAAGCAGCAAAACAAAAACAGCAACGGTAAACGACCATCAATAGTACCAAACATCTGAACCACAAACTGTAGTGCTTAATCCTTATAACCATTTAAAATTTTTACAAATAGGCAATCTTAACTTAGCTACTAAACTAGCTTAATTAAGAATTGCTCAAGGAAGAAATAATTGTCTTCACAAAAAACAATACTTAACAATTCATTAAGTTCATGTAGGTTCAACAGCTCCTTCTCTCTACCAACCTTATGTTTTGCCTTGAACATGGGTGTAGCGCTAGAGCAGTATCTGCTACTACAATCTAGTTTTTAATTTATATAAATATGTGCGACTGAACAATCATTATTTAATCACTGTGGATTTCTGTCAACTTGAATCTTAACTTTCCGAATCTCTTTTACCGCAAATGCAATTTTTTATAACACTATAATAGCGTTTTAGAACACTGCACATTTCATAATAATGTGCTTTCTATGCACCGAAGATTGATTTTCTTGTTGTGCTTCAAACGCTTCAACTTAAAAATTTTTTGTTCAAATAACACACATTTACACAATATCTTTTAAATAAACTGGTTTTAAACACAATGAATAGATGAAAAGTATTGTCTTATTTAGTCCACTTTTGTGCTTTATATAAACTTTTTTCATAGGTATTTTATTGAGGCAATCACATCTAAATTAACACTAATTACAATGAGAACATTTAATGTGCGTTATGGCGTATTCATCTAAATAAACACTAATTACAATGACTAACTAAAATATCTGTTAAGGTATATGCGTCTGAATAAACAGTATAATGTAATTAAGAATATCCTGACTGAACATCTTAATTATAATAAACATCTAAGTCAAGTTACTTGTTCATATTGAATAACTTTTAAACTCTATCTAGAATAACATTTCTTTTTAAAAACGTGTAGTAGTTTTTCTTAGGCAAATAAATGAACGTTTTGTCACTAGTTCAAAAGTTATAACGGTAAGAAGTGGGTTTCAGTTTAATTGGACCAACTAATATATTAAGTTATAGTACATTTTTTTATCGGTTCATGTTATATTTTAAAATATTTTTGTTAATTTTAAAAAATGTTAACTGATAACTGTATTTAAAATGTTAAATACATATTAGAATTAAAAATCTGATTTCAAATTTGTTTTAAATAATCTTTTATACACATCAACTGAAATAATCTACAAACTGTAGCGCAAGTCACCCTATTTTATTCACTACGTAGTCCAACAATGAACTGAGAGCGGTAATCACGTATACGTGATTTCACTTGGCATACTCTTCTTTTCATCTGTAGTACTTTTAATAGGGGAAATTCTACTAGTAAGACAACAATGAAGAGAAACAGCCACAGTACAATTTCTTTTAATAAGTATGTGAGGTTGCCCATTTGGATTGCGTGACTGCTTTAGACTTTCGGAAGATAATTTACCTTAAACACATTACAGTGTACTGAGCTCTACTTGACCTCTAAATTCTACACCCATGCACTCGTACACCAACTACGATGAACCTTGCCCAATGGAGCAGAATAACTCTCAATAACAACGCAAATCGTAAACTGACACACAGTGCAGTCATTGTCTATAAGGTTACACATACACACACACACACTAAAATATATCCTGTTTCATCAATAAAATGTATTTGCCATGGAATCGTAATGAGATATATATGCGCTTCGTCTGTATGGGAAACATAATGATATTGCTAGTTATCTGGCATAGTTTGGCCAGGTAACAAACTGTTACCAAAGGAATGTTTAAGCAGATTTTGATATTAGGTTGCCAAATCCTTTTAAGGTATTTTTTTCCTTTTGCCTACGTTTTGTTCATCTTCAATGGGTTCGTGTTGTTGCTATTAATGTAAATTGGCTTTTGTTAGTTTTGTGTTATTGTGCTTTTTGGCCACTTTAGCTGTTACAAACAAAAGGAAGAGCGGAAAAAAGGATAATAGTTTAGTCGAGCATAAGCCAAAAGGTAATTTCAACTTAGGACAAGCCTAGCTGACCGTGAATTTATTTATAAGCGTGTAGATGGCATATCGGCTTTTTGATTTTGAAACTTTTTTGTTTTTTTGTTTGACTTTTGGATAAATATTTATGGGCACAGTCATCCATATGAGCTGGGATATTAACTTGCCTAAACCAGAGATTCAAAATTTACATAATGTTGGCATTTGTCTTCTACAAGCAATTCGTTCCAAAATTAGTATTTGTGGCTATGGGCATTTTAGCCCGAAATATTGGCCTTCACACAATTCCCATGAATTTGGAAGTTTTGTGTTGACATTTTAGTTAAGTTTTGTTTATTTTTCATTTACGGTTAATGCAGACTCGTATTCCTTTCAACTTAAACATTAAGTAATGGAAACGTTTTATGCTACATATGGGATTTTGATTATAGTACGAACGAAAAGTGAGAGCAATTTAGAGCACTTTGCACATTTAAACTGAAAATTTTTTTACGAGTTTTGGGAAAAGTTAAGAAATAACAATAAAAAGTTTTCGTTTATTTTTGTGTTTAACAAATTTTATAATACATAAATTGATATAAAGACTAGGATATCATACTTAATCTTACTTTAATTTTATAATGATTAACAGTAACAAAGCGGCTTCAACGACTATTAGACTATGATAAAGAAATGAAATTATATAGAAAAAACAGTACATGGGTACATGTACTGTACAGTACATGAGTACATGTACTGCTTTCACATTTCTTTAGGTAATCGATTAACAACATTCCACATGCATCTTAAAATATATGAAGGCCTTAACCTTACCTGTTGCATTTATGGCCTCTTCAGGTTAGATTCGCCAGCTGCTGTTCACACAGCTGACTGCCGATTTGACTCAAGACTGAATTAATGGATCCATGCTAATATTTTTTTTTTTGTTTTAAAGGAAAAGCCCTTTTATTGTATCATCTTAGAACTAAGTTAAAAACTTACAAAAAAGGAGAAAAATATTCTTCATTGTTATATAGCAAATTAAAAAGTTCCTAGAATCAACGCAATGTCATAATTTTTGGTTACTCAGTTTGAGACCACTTTTTTTTTTACTTTTATATAAAAGTTCCCACTTCAAAATAATAAGGAATTTTCATTTAGTTACTTTACTTTCATACTACACATTTAACAGCCGCTGTGTTATCTATATTATTAATATGTAGGAATAATCTGTAAGCATTAGTTCCTCTCTTCTTTTAAGTACTGCATATAAACAATCGGTATTATTATATTTCATTGATCAAACACATATATTTCTAGCTATACATTTTATAAAAAAAATATTCGGAGTAATTAAATAAAATATGAATATTTATAATCAATTAATCAAAATTTCCCTTGTCGCATCATAACGAGTGGTCCATAACGACTGTGTTACCATGCTACTCTTTGACCCATTCCTAAATACATTTTTAAATGTATTGCCAAAATTCTTGATCACCTCCAACCGCTATTCAAAAATGAAAATCTCAATGCTAAGAACAGGAAACTGATATATAACCAAATAATTCGTTCGTTACTTCTACATGAATGTAGCGTTTGGCGAAGCCTCAAACACTATTATTCGTCAACTAGAAATTGCACAAAGCCAGGTTCTGAGAAGACTTTTCAAGGCATCATGGTACATTAGGACGAATGACATCCTCAGGGACCTCAAGATTGTTCCGATCAAAAAATGCATAAAGGATAGAGCCCTGAAATTATTTACGAAAACTAACAGATTTACCAATGGTTACAGGCTCTTCGGGGAGGTATGCAGATCTGAGGTCAATTATTGCTTAGTCTGATGAGATGATAAACAATATTCGAGTCAAGACGTAGAGAGGGGTTTTGAAGTGGTCAAGTGCACTGACTCAATTATGTTAGCTTCAACATAAATACATATAATCAAAATAATAAATAGTCAACAATATCTTTTAATAATAACCACTGCTCCCTGTAATTCCTGTAATAATTCTACTTCTAGAAAATCACTTTAAATCAATCAATTCATTTTATTTATTCCACTCAATATATTTGCCATATTCATTGAATATCTAACATATGTAAAATATATATATATTATTTATATATGAATTTATTATTAAATGTGTGAAATATGTATATTTGCTTAATACTTCAAGTATGTGTAAAAACGTTTACCTTAAATATATTTGTTACTTCTCAATTTTCAATTCTTTCCTGTGTACATTTCAATTGACATCAACTCTTCAAAAGATTTTCAAAATTTCCCAATTTCCGTTTCAAGAAACGAAATTTCCGTTTGATTGCTTTCCTTATTTAAATGAAACGCCAGTAATGAATCTAATCATTTGCGTGCTGAGGTCGATGGGAGTTAGAGTAAAATAAGTAGCAATGATGGCAGACAATATAAACGCCATCATTTTCATCTTTAAAGTTCCAACAAAATTCATTATTCATTCGAAAATAACTCAAAATAAATTACATGCAAAATTAATTAAGTTGAAACTTATTATTTCTGCTACTACTACTGCAGTAACGTCAAGTATATACGAGTAAGAGCAATGGAATGGAAATAGTGAAATATTAACAGTAAGGATCTCCAACAAAATTTATTGAGGCAAAAGGAAAAGTTAAATTTCAATACATAAAATTTAAAAGCAAAACTCCCAAGAGTAAAATTTAGAAAAAAAATCTGTGAAAAATATATCTTAAAAGGTATTTTTAATGCCTTTTTAAAATTTATTAAACGCAAATCCCAGGAAAGGCAGAATTATATTGCCATGAGTAGCAAAGCAAATTTAACATTTAATAGAAATATTTTTGCTTTGGTTGCTCTTATACAGCCAGCAATATTGTTCATCAATCAAAATCAGTTGTTGACATTTATGTAGCAACATATTTGCCGCCAGTTTAGCGTGAAATACTTTCTTATTTCTGCTGGTATTAACACATTTTTTAATGCAAACTTTTGTTTAATGTGAGTTTGACAAACCCAACAACTCCTTACATTTACTTTGACTCCGTTCCACCCACTAGCAAATACTAGAACTCATCAAAAATGAGTGCCATCATAGGCTTAAGTAGGATAAAATGTAACCATAATATCGTAAAATGGCAAGAAAATATTTTGCAATTGATTTGTCATTACAGTCCTGAAAGTAATCGAAGCGTAAGTATACTTAATGATTTTGTTACTTTTCTTAGGAATCCAGGGACGGACAGAATTGGTGTTAACGGCAGCATTTAACATTAAACACATTTTAATAGGTTCATCAATCACTGTCAATATTTTCACTTTTTATCGTTTATTTATTTATTTGACAAATGTGATTAACAAATGTATTTATTTTATTGCTTATATTATGAAATTTTTAATATTTTTATGAATAAATTATATATTTTGTATTCTTTTCGTTTTTGTACAAACCTGAATCCAAATTCATCCGAATTAATTAAAAATAAAAACATAAAATTGCAATATAACAGATAATAGAATATACTAAAATATATATAAGATATTAATAATTAATAAATAAATCATAAACAACAACAACAAGAAATTGCAATATAGCAGATAATACATATAAGATATTAATAATTGATAATTGAATAATAAACATTCATCATTATATACAAAATTATTTACTCTCATTTTTGAGAAAATTGATTACTTTAATAAAATGTCATTATAATCTTTTAATAATAATCATATACATATGAATCAAAAAGATTTTTGTTATAAAATGCTGTGGTAAATATATTGCAACTTAAAACGAAATCTTGCTTAATATAATATTTATGCTACTTAGTGGAGTGCTAAAAAGTAATGTACTACAGTAACACTGCCTCACCGGTAGTATATTTTGAGTACATAGATTGCTTTAGGAGAGAACTGTCAGAATAAATAAAACTTCAAACTACAGTAACACTGCCATAACGGTTGTATATTTTGACAAGTACATAGATTGCTTTAGGAGAGAACTGCGAGAACAAATAAAACTTCACACCTAGAGACGAAAGGAATCAAATTCTTAGCGACCTCCGAAATTTTATTTGGACAGCGAAATAGTTTCACAAAGATAGTATATGGAACTATAATAATGGTTAGAGCAGCTCATCTATTATAAAGACATCACGAAAGACAATAGGTATCACTGAATGGATGTATTAATGTATGTATTAACTCACATTGGCTTCAACTACCTAACCTAATATATTTAAAACTTATACAAATTCATTTAATTTACATATTAATTTTATTAATTATTCATATATTATTAATAATAAATTTTGTTTTAAGTAACTTTAATCATATTGACTAGCTCATTTAAACCCCCTTCTATGAGAGACTCAAAGAAAACAAGTGGAGCTGTTGAGAGGCTGTGTGTATTACTCACACCATCTCCCACAAATTTATTTAATTTACAAATGAATTTTACCAAAAATTTATTTAAATAACAAATTCTGTTTTAATTAACTAAAGCAATGTTAAATGATTTGTTTATTTAGATACCTTCCAGAATATTTATACTAAACTGTGGGTACACACTAAAGTTGTAATTATTTTTAATTTAAAAATTTTACTGTTGAAATGCAATAAGCATTATTAAACTATAAATAAATAATTGTTAATTAATGTTAACTGTTAATTAATATAAAATATTTATGTGCTGTCATTTGCCATATTCCATAATAACGTAAATGACATGACAATGACGTAAGGTGACACGTAAATTATGAAGTTTTCGGTTACGTAGTAGAAAAGCAAATTAAATTGTTAAATGATTATTCCGCACATATGTCGAGCCTTGTGAAATGTTAATTTTATTATTTTTTTTTATTTTTGGAAAATATAAATACTTATGCATGTAAAAATAAGTGAGATATTAAAAAAGTTTTTATTAATAAAAACTTTTTCGTTGTTTTGTCAATAAACAATAAAAAAATTATTTTATTTATACAATAATATTATTATATTATATCAATATATTATATATATTATATCAATATTTATATTAATATATATATTTGTGTATATATTTATATATTTTATTTTTATTTATATATATATTTATTTATATATATTTATATTAATAACCGTACCGAAATTCAAACAACAATAATGAAATAATATATATTTTAATCAATTAACAAAAGAATTAAATTTCATTGTTTTCTGGATTAAGAAAATATCACAATGCTATGTGACGGACCTCTCTAATATACACTTTATTATCTGCAGTATCCCATATAGACATGATATCGTTTATTAACTGCACCAACCAGATTCTAAAACTTAAAAGCTCATCTTTGGGTGTGTGTTAACAACATGTCTCTTCTGCGCTACTTGGAAAGGAATGGAAATCTATTGCAATTAAGCCAGCCAATAAATCTTAAGAACAAAACCAAAACTAGAACAAAACCATAAAATAACAAAACTGGTCAAAAATATCACTAATTATCCTATCCTATCATATTCTATCCTATCCTATATTATCCAATCCTATGCTATCTTATCCCATCCTATCCCTATCTTTTACCTAATGATATCATACCGTGAGTTCTTTCAGTCGGAGTATGCTACAAATATACTAATAAGTATACATGTAAAAAGTATTGTTTAGGATTAACAATGTGTTTATTAAAATACCATTACCAATGTATTTATTAAAATAATATTAAGAGAGATTACCGCGACGAACTTAGAAATTTATCCACTGATGTTATAACAAAATGGCGCCTCTACTCTATTTGAAAAGGATAATAATTCTGTCGTTAAGAAGACTAATCAACAAATCATGTCGAATCCGTCACTTCTACCCGATGGTTCTGTTGGCCGTAGTATCATACACATATACAACTCTAACTCTAAATCCAATATCCAGCTTGGCTTTTGAGTCCAAACTCGCTTGAGTTGTGACGTTAGTATTGTTGTATAGCTAATATTAATTAAAATATTGTATTCGAAAACTCATAATTGTTCTCTGATGCAACTGTTTATAGAAAAAGCAAAATAAATCATTTTTTTCGTCGAGAATATGCTTCTTCGTTATTTACTTAGTAGATAGTATCATTTAAAGAATATAATACATTAGAGTACTCGTAATGCACCTAAAATTTGACTAAGTATCCTGCAATTATATTTCTATTGAAATTTTTTCTATAAAGGTCTATATTATATATATATTGTTGAACGTTGGGATAGCCCACCGTCCAACGAGTGGTCCCATTGAAGGGAAGGATTAGACCGAAATAGACCACGAAACGATTTTTTCGTCCTTCTATTCTCGGATGTCGTCATTGAGTTAAAGATAGAGTGGCTGCCGTTCGCATAACTATATCGCTTGTTAATGCCTGCAGCTCATTTAACTTGAAGTTGCGTGCCAAGTCATCAACCCAATAGTGTCCTAAGATAGTCTTCCTCCTGCTTGCCAGTGCTGGCAAAGCTGACATTGGCGCAATATATGCACCGCTGTCTCATTTTCTTCTAGACATAGTCTGCAAGCATCTTCCTCAGCAAGAATTAACTTTTTGAGGTGATACTTGAATTTCTATCTATCTCTCTCTCTCTCTCTCTCTCTCGTAAGCATAAAGGTCAGCCAGCTTAGGGTGCTCCGCGGATAGCTAAGCAAGGACTATATTAAGTATTGTGATATAAAATTTTTTCGACATAAATCGAATTTAGCTAAGGATGAAAACTGATTATTTCGTACATTTATAATATTTTTATAGAAAAAGATTTTTTTAATGTAAGTTGAAAAAAAAATGAATAGATTCTAGCAAGAAGTGCTATTTTAGCACTTTTTAAATAGATGAAGTATAGATTTTTCATTTATTTCTTATTACATACAAGTCTTTATGATGCAAATATATACCATTTAACTAAATTAAATCAGATTTCTCTGGTTTTATTGTAATAAAACTAGTCAATTTGATGTAATGTAACGTTTCACAGCAATGTTCGACTACAATTTGCTTGTTACGTGACCGCAAGTTAATAGAATTTGACATCTTCCACATAAGCCACATATTAAATGCAGGCGCAAACAAGCTTGTTAAATGGAAGTCCTTACGCTCCTAGGAGGAGTAGGAGTGAGTTCACTTTACACATGTTTAGATATGTGTTGTCTTGTTTCTATACACATTTACAAATAACTTTGTGTTCAATATGTTTTATTACATAACAATGTATTTTATTGCCTCTAATCATTGTATTTTGGCCACAATACGGTCGTGTTTCAAATTTTAGTAGTCTTCCAACACGATACGCTTAAGGACTGCGTTATCACATATTTGCCTGCTGTACATTAACAGTGTATTTATGTCGTAATCCTTTATTACGAAAGCAAATTATTGTTATAGCATCGTAATAATATTTATTAACGTCATTATTAGGTTTGTTTGATGTGTGAACAGATATTCTGCTCTGCTCATTGAATTCATGTCAGCAAATTCGAACATATGTGCACTGTGGAGTGAAATCAAACAACAAAAGGTTGCAGTTGGTATGCAAGGCACTTATCCTTTTAGGGTTATTAAAACATATTTTATGAAATTCCAAGCTCGTAATTCGTGAATAAGGAACATAAATTTGAGTTGTGTTCTGTTTATGAAATATATTTGCCTTAAGCAATTTAAAGGTTGTTGGAAATTACTTTACAGTTGCGTAGAGAAATTCATTCACTTGAATTTATCTTTAGTGTTTAATACAATGACATGAGAAAATTATTAGGCACATCAGAAATAACACTTAATTGAAGGAGTTCGAAAAATTAACATCAATATATCTGTTACGGTAGTTATTCACAATCGATTTATAACGCAAGGTACTTAATAATAGATGTATTAAAGGAAATCGAAAAAAAATTTTGCTTGAAATTGGAAGCTTATTTACCATAGTTAAAATGATCCCTTTCAGTGTCCTTTTGCACAGTTCTGTACGATAACTTCTTGTCATTTCGAAGGTAGTTTCATAATGCCCCTCTCATAGATGTCCTGGTCCCTATTGATAAAATATTGAGACATCGAATTTCATACACTTCTCTTCAAATATATATTTCACCAAACAAGTCATACACCATGGATAGAAACATACTAGTCATCTGAAGTAGGCATCTATTCATTTGGTGCCAGGTCTGTACTGTAAGGTGAATGCATAAGAACTTCCCAACCAAGCTCTACGAGCTTTTGGTGAGTCATTATCAATGTATGTGGTCTGGCTTTATACTAATGGAACAAAATTCCTCTTCTATTGTTCAAAGTTGCTCATTTTTGAGCGATTGCTACGTTCAGACGGTCTAACGTTCCACTTATTGACAGTACAGTTCTGAGTTGAGTTTTTTCGTATGGGAGCAGCTCATAGTAAATCATTCCCTGTCGATATCATCAAACACACAGCAAAACCTTTCTGACCACCAATTCTGGCTTGGCCAGCTAAAATGGTAACGTTTTCGCTTGACATTGTCGTAAATGATCACCAGCTACATTTCTTCACCAGCCACCAACCGCTTCAGAAATACATCGATTTTGTTGCGATTCAGCAACAATTTGCAGATGGAATTTTGATCCATGAGATTTGTTTGCTTTAACATCGAATGCGAGCTTCTTTTTATAACCAGTCTTATATAAATGCTTTCAAATGATTTTTTGTACAATCTTTAATTCTTGGAAAATCGAAACATTGCTTACATAACAACAGCATTTCGAACTCGACAATTTCTAGGATTTTAACCAACATTCCCGACAATTGGCTTTCCAATGCGTGGTGCATTTTTCACATCGAAATTACCGGAACGAAATCGACGAAATTAGACCTCCTCCTCAGACCTCCTCGAGGTGCCTGTAATCATTCTGAGATTCGATAATGCGGTGTTGGTAAGTCTGTCAGTTTTCGTAAATAATTTCAGGGCTCTATTCATTACGTATTATGCTAGTGTCCATTTTTAAATAAAACTAAGTCAACAAGTTACCAAATTGTCAAAATATTTTTCTTTCTCATCTTTCTTACACCATCTGCCTAACCCGAACGGATTTATACAACGTGGTATACAGATAACTGAAGCTATCTGTTGGGGAAATAATGGTTTAGTTTTTACTACACCCGTAGTATAATTTTTTCTTATATTACACACCAAACTTTATAGTAAAAACCTCCACATGCTTCTAACTCAAATTTTTGTGTAATAATAATTTACTTTAATTTTTTGCTGATTTATTAAAAGAGCAAATTTTTAATATGTGGTTGCTAGGATAATATTTTAATTAAAATATTATTTTGCCTATGATAATGAAGAAAAATAATCAAATTACAACTTTAGCAACTTAAGCAAAAGTTATAATGGCTAAGACATCAGGTTAGTGTACGCTTAATGGCTTAACATTGCCAAAAGTTTGGTTCACATGCCGTCTTTGAAGCCATGGTGGAATAATCTTCGTAGACATAAAAACAGTGATTAAGATGAAGTACGACAATTTTGTCAACTTTGATGAAATCGTAAAACTTTCAAGTAACTTAATTTAATACAACAACAAAGAACAAACGCCACAGGTGTGAAGTGATTTGTTAGCAGCCTTTGCGCTTTGCGCTTATTAAAATTGTGTGAAAAATAAGACAAATTTGAAATAAATATACCAAAAATATTGGAAAAAAAATAAAAAGAAAATTATTTTTCACAGTTACTTGAATCAAAAATAGAAAGTATTATCCTTTTTATCAGGCACAAAGCACAATGCCGTGCGCAGAGTACACTGCCAGCGCCTTTCAACAGACGAAATATGGCCATGGAAATCAACTCTTAATTGAATTAGTCTTACTTCTGCCATTACTCGTCCGGTGTTTATGTGGCACGGCGGTACTTTGGTTGCGATACTGTGTGGTTCATTGAAATTGCAAACGTGTGCTGACCTTATAATATTTTCCAGCAAGTCCAAGTGCCAGCAAATAAAGGTCAAGCGGCAAAAAAAACTTAATTGAAAACCTTTTACGCGCTTCAATGGAAGTTACAAATTTTGCTTATAATTACTTTGACTAAGTTTTCTTCGTATCTTTTTCATTTCATTCACTTTCCTTCACTTTCCTTCACTCATTCACTCTATCTTAATTTATAATATTAAATTTTTCCTGAAACTGCCAGTCACAAAGCTATTTAAATTTTTCCTTTTCCATTGAATCATTCATTTGCTTTTTATACACAAAAGTCTCAGTTTTGCTGCTTTACATGCTGCAATTTTTGATCTTTGGTTGCCTTTGGTCCGCTTTGCTTTGCTTCTACTTTGGGTCAAATAATTTGTAAGGATATTGCCAAATGTCCTTTTCAGCTCTTGTGACATTTGTTGAACCATTTAATTTGAATCATTTTGTTACTTTATTTATTTTTTTATTTAATTTTTTTTTTTGTTTTTTTCTTATTGAGTTGACAGCAAAATTTGTTTACCAAAGATTTTTAATTAAGTTCTTGATTTGTGTTCATGTAAATTTGCCAGAAAATATTATAATTAAGTGATTTGATTTAATGACTTAAAACCGCTTACAATCTTTATAAGTATTGTGATAGAAATTGATGATGTCAATTAGAAGGCAAAAACTTACTAAAATTATCTTTGTCTTAAATTGACTTTTTAGAAGGACTTAAAAAATTCTTCAAAGTATTTCTTAATATTTATTTTTATTGTAGCAAATAAATATACATATTAAATGGATTCGAATAGCGAAGAAAAGGCAAGGGCAAAAATTTATTTAATTTTTTGAAATTTGGCTGACCATACAACGCTGTTTCGAGTATTGCCAAGTACTCATCGTCAGTGGTCTTATATGATTAAGAAAAAATTCAAATATTTCCTAAAACCATTGATGATGAATACTTGGCAATACTCAAAAGGATTTAACTAGTGCGGTGAAGACTGCAAGACTAACATGAATTTGTTTACAAATACAGTTTAAAATTAAATTTTATATGTATATTATTCTACTTCTTCGTCTTGCGAGGTCAGAATCTACCATTTAAATCTGTGGATCAGTGTCATACTGTGGATTAAGTTAGTCTACAACCAGGTCTCTGATTTATGAATAGTTTTCTTTAGCAGAATAGAATTGAGGTTGCTGGCATTATATTTAATGGGTCAGCATGGACTGCGTTATCACCTTAACAAAATGAATTTGTCCGAAGAGATAGATTGTCGATTCTACTTAAAAGCAGACGAGACTTCCAATCACATTCTCTGTGACTGGGTCGGAGGTCATCAACGACCGTCATTCAGGCTTTCATTCGGAAGACGAATGAAAGCCCGACTTCCGTTCGATTAGTCTGTTGCAGCACAAAAGATGACCCATGGTCGCAGTGCTGGTAACCCGTTTATTCCTATTCCTATTTTAGTTCTTCATTCCGTACGGGTTAATCGCTTATACTGCACTTCCGGGATCGCTGAACTGATTTTATAATTCTTGGTGGACGTCGTATATATTCGATTATACTATTCAGACTAGTATGCAGACTAACAAATCAATTTTATTCAGGTATTTATAACAAATTTAGTAAGTGACACAAAGAAAAAATAGAGTCTATCATCAGTGTTTTATAATGGTAACGATTATAGAAAAGAGCTCCCAGAACGTAGTTATCGTAACATAGTTCAGCTTGTCCGAACCTACTACAAATCTCATAGAGTTTATTAAAAAATATTTATGAAACTATACGCTTTATAATATACATAAAATCTTCCGCTAGCTATTAAGCCTCTTGCTCTAATCTCTCTCTCTCTCTCTCCCTTGATAACTAGAATGGGGTTCTATCCGCTGCACGCGCCTGCAATCTTCCATATTTATTCCTAAGAGAAAGTTTTAGTGGGTTTAAGTCTCACACTGTGATTTTCGATGTTTTCCAAAAATGTATGAAATCTAATACTACATAATTATGATAATAATGAAGCCCTTAATATTTAACTGCCTGAAAGTATGCAATAATAAAACCAATGCATATGAAACATATTCTAGGCATAAAAGAATCTAAACATGTTCTATTATCAAACTATGGAACGATTGCAGCCAATTTGGACTACTAATAATTTGTTAAAATTTCACTTATATAATATTTGATTTAATATAATTTCAGTATATCTCCAATATTTCCTTGTTAAAGATATTTTTATAAATTTTCATTACCAATTATGTTTCATGTCAATTTATTTTTCCTTTCTTGATTTTCGAACGCTTGGATTTATTTTTATTTTTATTTACTTATGGTATTTTTTATTTCACAATTTTTTATCCCCTTTGCTCTTTTACTTTGTTTATATTGTTTATGAGATTGTTAATGACATTAATGATTTTTATGAATTTTTCTTTTATGTGGATTTAAACAGCGGGGAGTCCAGTGTTTTACTTACAGAAAAATGGCTTGATTTGTTATTTTACCGTACAGCAAAGGATGTACATCAGTTTATGTAAACTTTGATTTGATTATATATATACAATAGCTATTCAATTCAAGTGTTTTGTAAGTAAATTTTAAAATTAAATTAAATTATTTGAACTTTTACTAATTGAAATAATTTCTTCTTCAAATGGTAAATCTCTGCTTTCAACTATGGTATATCTTGTATTTATCCATATCTATATTTTTGGTTTCCTCTGAAGTTTAATCTTTACAAATATCTTATACCACTTTTATTATGTTCTATAAATATCCTAAATTATAGTGTGCTAAATAATGTTACTATATATACGTATATTTCGAAGACTCAAATATCTTTTCCTGACTCTATAGTACACTTTTTTTTAACTTTAATTATATTTACTGCTTTCATACAATTTGGTATTTAAATTATTTAAAATTTTCACAATTTACCAACAAAAATATATCTGAAGACGAAGACTTTTTCCTTCTCTGCTTGAGATACTTTCAAGTACCAAAATCGTATGTAATTAAATTTTAAAAATTCCAACAAAATTAACAACTTCGTTTTACATCTATATTTAAGTTAAAAAGCGACAAAAATCAAAACGCCCAATTTGGCAGCTTTTAAGTACACAAAACTTTTATTGGCTGCCAAAAAAATTTTTTCAGAAAAATGCCAAAAAAAATAGCTTCCAAACCATGTAACAAGTCGTTGTTAATTAAATAGCAAATATTTTGTACTTCACGAATGCGTTTCGCAATTTTGGTCAATTTTTCTTAACTTAATTTTTAAGAAAAAATATGTAAAGTACTCATTTTGATAGCAAAGCAAATATTTCAACTTTACATATATATAATATAATTATACACAAATATACACTTTGCAATAGACAAAAAGTATCTAATTGCGTGTACCAGATACAATTGAATTGAAATTGAAAAATTAATTAACGCCTATAAAGATTTTGTGGACTCTTGGATTGAATTTGTGATGTTGTGAACTGTCTGAATCCCACGGTAAAATTTTTTCCTCAAGTAAAAATTTAAAATATGGAATAAAGCAAACATTGGACAACAATTCGCATTTATTAATTTTGACTGCTTTTTCTGCAAATATCAACAATTTGACATAAAATTGAAATGAAATTATATTTCTTTTCTCAAATCTCTTTCAATTTCTGTACCAAATGGAAATGTACAGATTTCTATTTAAATAGTAAAATTTGCCTTTGACATTAGCAATTTTTGACAAAGTATTGATTTGACAGTTTAGTACTATTCAATTTTAATTAACGCCGAATAATGAACATTTCACTACCAATAATGCAACAAAGGAATTTATAATAAACAACCTAACAACTAACTTTCCTCCACAATTTGTAGGATTATAAGTTAAATTTTTTATTATGAAAATAATATATAATAATAATATATTAAATTGATTTTTAACATCATTTATGACGAAAGAAATATATAAGCTATTGCATTCAATAGACAGCTTTTCGAACAGTAGTGAATTGCAACAACAAAATTTAATTATTTTTAATTAATAAACTCATTTTTTTGCTGACCATATAGCTGTTTCAAGTAATAGAATTTTAGAGTTATTTATTATTTTTAATTACTCGTACGAATATTTAAAATTTTTAATATATATAAAGAAAAATTAATTAATATAATATTTTAAAGAAATAATTAATATAAAAAGATAAAAATGTTTTTAAAAAGAGACATACTACTAAAAAATCCGGGATGTCATTAACATTATAAATTATTGCAAATCAAAAAAAAAATTTATTCTGAATAAAATAGCCAATAAAAGATCAAGAAAAAAATTTATCCGGAGAACCATAGTGGAATAATAAAAAACTAAAAAGAAAGAGAAAAAGATGCTATTGTTAATAATGTACCGGATTTGGAATAGGTTTATGTTGATCAGTGCAAGTAATAATTTGAGAAACAATAAACATATAGCAAAAAATGCACTTGATCGAGTACACACAGATCTCTATTAATTTCTGTAACTGAAACCGATTTTGTGATTAAAGTAATAACCAAACTCCATTATATATAACATATGATATTAAAAAGTTCAAATATTTTGATTAATATCAGCTCAAGCTCTAGAAAAAAAAAACCGTATTAAGCAGGACCATTTCTAGTAGCTTGTTTTAATTTTTAGCATATTTACTTTGTCATATTATATATATCATATATATTTACTCGAACACAAAATATCATTGTTGTAAGTATCCACAAAAAAACCTCATATTATTTTTTTAAAGACTATTAGATTAGAAATGTAGTGAATAAGAACGGATTAGAACAATAAAACTTAATTTTTAATTAATAAAAAAAATTATTTTAATTATAAAAATAAAAAATAATTATTATTTTAATTATAAAATTAATTATATTAAATATATAATTTTGAGTATATAAAATTTGTTTATATACTAATTTTTAAAGGTCCTTACAAATATTTTAATACATAATTATTTGTATATTCCTGCTATTGCGATTATCAAGTATTGAACTTATGTTCTGCCAAATTTAAAGCACAGATTCACAGTTTAGACACTTAAACCAGGTTATTAGTAAATACGAAAGATCTTCTATTTTCGCAGTGTCCAAATTAGCTGAGAGCCCAAAACCTTGTTACTCGATTGATGCACATTATTGCAAATATATATAATCCCACTAAATAACTAATTATGTATATTATTAGTAAATAAGTAATTATTAACTAATTATGTACTAATGTCAGTAATTAAGTAATTTCTATATAATAACGTGTTTTTGTATTGCATATATTCCTGATACAGGACTACCTACAACACTTCAGTCAATTTCTATTTCTTCAGTACTTTATAAAATTAGTTTCTGATAGTTTTTCAGGGTACCCAAAACAGAACTTTCTAATAATTGTACAGTAATTCCCTTATGGTATTTACTACATACTAAGAATACTAAGATTCTTCTATTGTCGCAGTATTCAAATAAACCGAGAGACCAGAACCTTGTTGTTATCGATCAAATGGCGAACATTATTAAAAATTATACTAATCCTATAGTATAGCTTATAATATTAAACAAAACGTATCAAACTTAGTAGTTAAGTAGTTCCTATAAAAGAAGCAGATAATTTCCACTTTTTCTTCTAAAACATTGAAAGATCTCTCAGAAATCTCTTCGTCAGCCAAAAGTACAAGTCCTTGTACATGCCTGTTTGTAATACAGAGACCGGTTGCAAAGAAGGTAATGTTACTAATTTCGGTTCTACTGAATATAATTAGTCTGCTATTTCGAATTGGGTTTTTGATCAGATATGTTAAGTTTAAAGAAAAATATTCTCGTTTAACCTCTTAGTTTAATTTTTTCTATATAAATCAAATATTTTTATTATTATAATTTAGCTTAATTTATTTGATTTAAAATAATAGTATTGTTTAAACACTTTTTATTATTATAATACATTGTATTTATTACAAACATTCAAATATTTTATGTTGATTTATTTTTAATTATTTAATTTAAAACGATGGGATCTCGATGATTCTTTAAAACATTGAATTAAAATTTCATAAAAATATATTCAAATTTAAAACCTTATATATAAATATATATATTACTTATATATTGTATTTTTTGCTTCAAGATTTTTTCTTAAGCATATTAATTCATCTCTAAGTATTAAAATATTTATAAAAAATTTAATATTTTTATAATTTTTTTTTAGTTTTCATTATATTAAATTTTATTTCATTTAATTTAATTACTTAAATCTAAAAAAATACAAATTTCTTTAAGAAAAAATCAAATACTTGTAATTCACTGGTTTAAATTTTTTTCTTCCTCTTTTAGACTTGTAAATTACCATTAAAGCCCATTTAATCAAGGCGCTTACAAATTGTATTTTCACCAAATGTTGTACAAAATCTTTCCGCAATGCCAAGGCGTAACTTGACAATGTACGGAAAACTAGGAATCGAAATAAAATTGAAGAAATGTACGTAATATCTTTAATCCTCGAAAGCGGCATAGATTTTGTCAAGATTGCGCAAACAAATTCTGCAATAAAAATTAGAATCCAATCATAAAGAATAACAGGAAAATTAAGGAGCTTAGGGATTGGCGTAACTGCCCCAGAGTTGATGTGGATGGTGGCTATGTTGATGCTGCTGCTGCTGCTGCTGCGCCTGTTGCTGCTGTTGCTGCTGATCCACATGTTGTTGTTGCTGATGTTGCGTATAATGCTGATAGGATGGCAGCACATTCGTTGAATGGGCATCGTAAAAGCAATTGCTGCTATTGCACGTTGTTGCTGTTGTTGGTGCTGTCGTTGATGGTGGGATTTGTGTGCCTCTGCCATTCTCGCTGACATTAAATGTATTTGCTGAGGTCGCAGCAGTCATACTGTTAGTAGTGGAGGCTGTTGCTGCTTCTAGTGGTATTAAATTGGCAACAGGTTGCAACTCTAACATATGCTGTTGCGATTTATATATCATTTGATTTGGGGATTTCACGGAATTGCTATGCAAAATTGAACTTGTTGTTGTGCCACATGTGGTAGCATTTCGTGTTGCTGCAACTGAGGCTGTTGCTGCTAATGCTGTTGTTGTTGCTGTTAAGTGTTGTATTTTTGTTGTCAGAGTCGGAGAGTGTGGTTGCTGCTGTTGTGCTGATAGTTGATTGTTATGCGCCATTGGCAGCATTTGATCCATTAGGTATTGGTCGATTTCCTTGGGATCAATGTCGCCAGCGTTAACTCCATTTAAAACTGCCGCATTGTTATTCGCTGAAATGGGCGCCATATAATTGTGTATCGGTGACCTGTCAATAGAAGATTGTAAATAATTTAATGCTCCAGTGGAGTGTGGCGTTTCGTTGCCATTATAATTTTGATACGTGGTAATAGTTGACTGATAGTTCCCATACTGTTGGTACACAGACGTAGGTGAGTGTTGGTCGGCATATGCACGACTACTCATTGGACCTATTTGATAAGTTTGTGTTGGATATAACATTTCGGAAGAAACTAATAAATCCGTTGATGTGCGCTGAAACTCATTTAGTTCAATGTTAGATGTAGTTGGATTGTTGTAGGAATGGTTTTCATCCAATGTTGTAAAATCGCGTCCCGACTCGAGTACAACTCCGTATTCAGTATTAGCCTCACTTAATTGACGCAGCAGTAAGTTTTGTTGACTTGTCATCAATTGTGTAGGTGTGCGCTTCCCTGTCAAACTGGCACTTAGCAGGCTGCTTGTTGAACTGCCCTGTGTGTAGGGTGTAGCGGGTGGCGTTAGTGGTTGTCCGTCTGCGCCGCTTGCACCTGTAGACTGCAGTGAACTTGTAGTGGAGCAAGGTGAATCCATTTGTCGCGCATATTCATAGCGGCGCTGTCCATAGTCTGCCTGATCAACATCTAAACTGCCCGTTGTATGCAAATTATGGGTTAGTAAACTTGCTGCACAGGCACTGTTGAGTGTTTTCATGAAAGTTTCATTATTGAGTATGTCACTCGCGCTGGTTATATTGTGCAGACTATCACTGCCAATACCAATATTGTTGCCATTGCTATTGCTGTTGTTGCTACTATTATTGTACATATTCAGTGTTGCTGCTTTGCCACTTAGTTTTCCTGGGTCCTGCTGTTGCTGCGGTTGCTGTTGCCTTAAAAGTTTGCCATTTAGACGATTCATTGCTGTGTTTGTATTTGACGCTTTACGACTAATGGCACTGCAATTCTTATTATCCGTAATTCGGTTATTGTTGTTCGTAATTGGCATTGCTGGTGCAGTTTTTGCGAGTGTTTGTCCTTGTAGCATTACTTCCCCACATTGCACAGCATTTGCTGACAGGGTACGCGCTTTTTTCCTACGCGGCTGGTACTTATAGTCTGGATGCTCTTGCTTATGTGTCATGCGCAATTTTTCAGCAAATTCCATAAAAGGTTTTTTATCCGAATCCTTTAAGTTTCTGAAAAAATAGAAAAAATACTAGATACTTAATATGCACAATTACTGCTTGTTTACTTTTACATTTATGTGAAGACACATAGTTAAGTAGTTATATTACACTTATTAAATAATATTAATAATAAAAGCAATGGCAACTTAATATTTCTGATGTTTTTGTTTTAAATAAGATAATTTCATTATGTTAACGACTAACTTGTTATAATTCTATTAATATAATTAATGCTAATTTAAATTTCAAATTGAATTCATTTCAGAGTACATACCTATATGAGATGTTTCACCTATGGAAATTATGTAGGCTTCCTTTAGTCTTTTACTAATATTTTAATATAAGATCATTAATCAAATTTTCATACCCTTCAGGCTTAACCTCTAATTAAATTATACTCTTGTCTGCCCAAATTTTATAACGAATTTCCTTCTCTATTTGCTTTAATTAAGACTTATTTTCCAGAACAGTGGGTTTGTATAACCCAAATGCATAAAAACCTACTTAAAATTTCTTATTTGCACACCTTGAAATTTTTGAAAGTTGTACGCAAACACAAATGCGTATTTCGTCGTGATATCGTAGATTTCGTTTCCCCAAAACGTAAAATTTATTTAATTTTAAGCAAACAAATAAATACGAATTATTTATACAATCTTATCTCATTTGTTCACCCTTTTGAAATGTTTCTTTCCCTACTTAAGAGTAAATTCAATGTTAGTTCTGGCTCTACTCCCTTCTTTCCTTTGCTTCCAACTCAACAATAAGTACAACCCACCTTGTTTTATGACTGCATTGACAATTTAATTTAATTTCTAAAGTTATGTCAGTTATGTAATGAGACATTCCTCACAAATTATATAAGACCAAGAACTTTAATTTTAGAGTTTACTTAAAATTATCTGAAGTGTTTTATTGAAGTTGAAATAATTACTTAGCGCTCCGTATTCGCATTAATTAATTTTATCGCCCGTACAGCTTATTTTTGCATTAGATGAAGAAATAATACTACCATTTAATGATTGACGTGGTATTTACCTTACTAGGATACTTTAAATATACTAGCGATACCTGTGACGACGTAGTTACTTCAGAGAAATCTAAGCTACTATAAATAAACTACTAACTTGCTGGTTTTTAAATTAGTGAGCAAGAGCCTAACATTACGAGTAATGAAGGTTATATCATTCTCAACATCCATTTGATTAAAAATCGAGAAAATATCTTCTATTTCCATTTGATTAGAAAAAATCTGGAGACATAGAATGTGTAAAATAAAGTAAACACCTCAAAACATTGCGGGTAACAGCAAAGCAGAATCTATAACTATCTGGACTTGTATTCAATTTACAACAATATATGTAGACCTGCAGTCAATACATTCGCAACATTTTTATTAAACTAAAGTAAAGCAATATAGGGAAATACTATAATCTAATGAAAAAGACATACTTTTATATGCCGAGAATATCCAACACCCATCTGTAGGCTTAGACTAATTGAATGAGTCCTAAAGCAGTGACTTAAATACACAAACGAGGCTGCATCGAACATACTCCTCTAAAATGGAGTAATTTTTCTGGTCAACAAATACAATAGTGGAACACATATAGTTGTAGTCATTGTATTGTATCAACTTAGTTACTTGGAAAAGAGTTCCAGAATGCGATTGAAGCCCTGCGAGTGTTTGTGAAACAACTTTGACATCTATATAACTTTGAGTCAGACTTATGATGCATTAATTTATAAACATATTTTATGTTATATAAACTGAACCTTAAGAAAAATTCAGTAAAAAGTGCTTACTGTTTATAAGTTAGTATTAGGCTTAGTATAACATGCTGATCTGAGATCTGAGATTTACTTAAGTCCGCTGGTCTACTGTGTTAATTTAAAATTTCAATAGATTTAGAACAATTTCTAAACTTTAATACAACTCAAAAAGCTTTTTAAGTGTAGGTCTAAATTCCTCTTGAAAGTGAGTAACCATATTGTTGAAACTATATAATGCATATACTAAAAAATGACTCTAAACCTGCAATAAACATTCCTTTCATTTAATATTCATTATCAATGTACATTTTATAATTCCCACTAAAGTTAAAATATTTAATATGGATACGTATAGTTTGTTATAATTCTCATTTAATTTACTGGATAATTCTTGTAAATAAGAATGAAATTATTAGCTGCTCATCTATACTTTAATAAAAATTTATGAAATTGTTCTTTATTGATTTTTTTATATATATCCATAGTTTCTCTGGTCTTACTTTAAATTAATTCCGAAAATTATTAATCATGGTTAATATAAAATATGGATAATATAGATATCTAAAAAAAATAACTTTAACTTAAAATAATACAAAAAAACAAATTAAGTTTATTTATTTTAATTTCAGAGTAATAATATAACAGACATTTGTAATGAGGGCATGCAGATTATAATTATATTTATTGAATGTAATTATAGCTTGCAAATAGAAGTTTTGATATATAAATTTTATAATTCTCATTCAATTTAAAATATTTCATAGGAATACTTATAATTTTTTTATAATTCTCATTTAGTTTACTGAATAAGTTCTGTAATTATAATGGCTTTGTCCAGACATGGTGTCAATATTTTAATAAAAGTTTGTAAAGTGGTGTTTCACAGTTTGTCTTTGAACTGATTTAAAAATTATTAATAATGAATTGATTAACCATAATTAGTTTATATTACAAAATAATATAATCAGTATTGATGTGTAAATAGTTTTTAAATCTTTACTCGCTTCTTAAAATTAAATATGGAGGTTTTCATTATCATAATATTAACGCAAATCAATTTCATCTATTTCCAAATCTTGAGGGGCATTTCGCTGAATAGCGTTTTACATTATGTGTTGGTCTTTATGACAGTTATAATAATCTTAGAATAATTTATTTTCATTAAAGTGCTCTTTGCTGTGTTGGAGTAATGAAATCTGATGATTAGCATGTCGTTTACTTAACGTACTTCATTGGATACGACCAACACAAATTGCTTCACAACACAATAGCCTGCTCCAGTCAACTAGATCATTGGCTTTAACTCTCATTTAGCTCTAACTAGTTGACAGTGTTGACTGCTCTAATCACGGTTGCCACTTGAAAATTTTTTTCTGTACCAAAATTGATTTAAAAAGGTACCATTTCTGTAGAAAAAGGTCCAAAATTTTTTTGTTTTCTCGTTCTGTGTTTTTCATAGTTTTATAAATGAACAAAATATAAAATAGTGCAAAGTTGCATTTATAAAAAAAATTAATTGGAAATATCCACAATAAAGTTGGGTCGTCAAAAATGTACCAGTTTTTGAACATGAGTACCAAACGAAACAAAAGTACCAATTTTGGTACTAAAGTACCATAAGTGGCAACCGTGGCTCTAATATCATTAGCTACCTGGTCCTTAGTCACCTTAACCTGACGCAGAAACTAATAAATGATTGTAACAGAGACCAGCAAGTTTGTAAGTGTGTTGTAATTATCTGTTATATCTAAATGATTAATAACCCATCTCATAATTTGATTTGTTAACTGGAAATGTAATCTTACATCTACACACCAGTACTATTACTGAACAAAAGTAAGTCATAAAAACAATTTCAATAATGATCTATATCTTTGCTGGATTTCTCGTGAATCTAATTAAATTCTCACAGCAAAATAGCAGACCGTTGAAATGACGTCTGCTAGAAATACTATGACACAATATCGTCCCTGTGAAAGTTATCGATGGTGAGCTTAATAGAATAAAAGCCAGTTTCTATTCTGCTATCCATTTTAAACGTACCTATTAAAATATAATATACAGACTAAAAGGAATATTATATATATTTCAAAAGCAACCAGTGCTAGGGTTGCCCGCTATAAATTTTTTTTTAATAACTGGTTTTTAATTTTTGCCATCATTTATGGCAACATATTGATATGTATGTCACGATATGTCACGAAATTTAAATTATAATTACTAGTTGACCCCACTAATTTATGATACATTAGATATATATCTCTCAAATTAGTTTAGACCTTGCTAATTTCACACCCTTAATATTAAATAGCATTTTTTGTTATAAAAATATCTTATAAACTAACATAATAAAAATATTCTTCAACTTAAACATTTTTAATAATTTTTAACAAAAAGCCAATATTAGTATTTGATTACACAGAAATATTTGAGACATCATAAATACCCGTATTATTAAATCAGATAAATAATAAAAACTCAGAAATATGAGTTTATACATTATCAATTATTAAATTAGTGATTCACTGCCTTATTATTAGACAAATATAAAAATATTTTTAATATTGAGTTAATTTTATTTATTATAAGAATTCTTCTTCGCTGTTAATTTATAATTCCTAATGAAGCTAAAATATTTCAAGCACGCTAACGAGGTCTTATCATCGAATTGAAAGTGATGGGGCGCTTATCTCTTCGCATTCTCAATGAACCACAAAATTTTTATTTTATTTTTAATGTCGCGGGAATTTATTATAAAAAACATTAACAAAAAAAATTTATTTCATAAATATTTAAAATTATATTTCAAATCATTCACAAGTTTTATTTTTTTAAGTTATGACTTCGTAATAAAAAAAGAGTGCGGGTATATAAAACTACTAAACATAATTGAGTTCATAATACTCTATTTGCATTGTTTAAATTTCAGCACTTTTAATTTCAAAGGCCTATAGAAGAAGAAGAAATTTATTCCCTTTTGAATATTAGATTTTAGTTTAAAGATATTAAGAATACAGAGGTTTAAAGCCTCTGTAAATTTCTTCTTCTTCTATTTTTCTACTATATTCTTCTATTCCTTCTTTAGATCATTAATCTTTTATGGTAGAATTTTCGTCAAAATTCGTAGATTAACACATTTTTATGAAATTATAAAAATATGTACAGACATTACTATTCAAAAAATAGTGTATCTTTTCCATAAAATTTGATCAGACTTATCTTTTGATTTTATTTATATATTTAACAGATTTAAATATTTAACGGAATATCTTGAAAACGTAATTATGATGACATTTGTTGCTTTCATGAGATTTCTGAAGATTTTTTTTTTATCTTCCGTAGTTTTAGTGAAGTTAAATTGCACTCCAGAATTTTTATTCTAGAATTTAAGTGCAGTTAGTTTGCACTTATTTTTTCCTCTTTCTAATCCATAAAGATTTATTATAATATTGTTATTAAAATATAAAATATTGTATTTATTATTCTCGATACTTGTTGCATTGAATGCAAATAATATTGATTTTTATTTGATATTTAGACCTTCTCTCTAAACCAAAGTCAACTGAATTTCATACTTCAGTGTAAATTGAAATAAAAATTTGATGTCATAATATTTTTAATACCAAGAAGTGCACTATCATCCTTTTACACCTGTTTTTTGGTTTTCTGAGTTATATTTCAAGGCAATAACAACATAAAAAGAAAATTGATTGATAACACTGCTTAAATTGACATTAGTCTCACGAAGGATCCACTAAGCAAGGTATTTACACAAAAAACAAAAGACAAGTTAACTAACTACCTTAAAAGTCATCATAATCATGTAAAAAAATATAATCAATAAAAAATATACTAAATTTGTGTTATCTTTGTTCGAAAAAAAAACTAGAGAACGCTAGTCGATATTTAAATCAGGCGCTGTATGGTTTCAACATAAACCCATAGACTTAATTTTACCCTCAATGATGAAAAAACTGAGTACAAGGAACCAAATGTTAAAAATACTTTAGGACATCTGCTTATTGCTGACACGCTCTCACATTAGTTCGCGAAGATTGTATATCGTACCCGATATTTGAGAGAATTTTCTCTTGAAACTCTCAAATGACACGCATATTTTTAATAATGTGTACACTACCTTTAAGGACTCTAAATAGGTTTTACTAAATATTAATCAGGTTTATATGTGATTTTGACCAGCCATCTCTACCTATCTATATAATTTTCATTTTTTTGAGAATTTAAATTAATTGGTGAATTCTACATTACATTTAATATAACCTCAAATTAGTTTAAGTTTTATTCTTGAAAACTTACTACATAATTTCATCAATTCAGAATTAAATAACTAAATTCATTATATTTTATGTTGAGTAAAAAATGATTTAATTCAATTATATTAAAATTATATTAATTATATTAAAATATCATTAACTTTAACGAATAAGTTTAAATTTTTTCCAGTGTAAATTAAACAACAGTACAAGTCCCATCTACATAGACAACAATAATTACTTTTATGTCCTTTGCAATTGCACTTTTCCAATTTTCCTATCGCTGAGATCTCGACAGCTCATGGCCACCAAAAATTGAAAATTTTTTAACAACTTTTTATGGCTGCAGAATAAAATCAATTGAAGATGCAAAGGAATGTGATTTTCAGCATATGCAGCACAGATACGTTTTTGTCCCATGTGTAAAAGTGCCAACCAATATTCAATTTTCATGCCATTTAAGTTATTTTTCGCCATTAGCAATAATCTCTTGGACGGTATAGTATGCAGTCATATGTCTATAAAAATTTATTTGGTTTGAATTTATTGCAAATGATATTACCTTCCCTTTATTGCAATTTTCTTTTTACTATCCAGTAAACTTTATGCTGGGAAAGAATATAATACATATTTCCTTTATTTTTTGTTTTTAAAGAAAGTTTATTATAGTTTGTAACAAAAATTCTAAGGATTGAATCTTAATTTGATGAGGACATAACCATAACTGAATTAAAATATATAACTTTATTATAAATTATATTATTTTTTTATATATTATGTATAAATTTTTAAATTTAATTTAAAGTATGGAACTCTTTGGAACTTCTTTGGCAGTCTATCAGACTGTTCATCGGTGAAGACGTGAGACCTAAATTATATAAATTTGACGGAATAGATTTAGTCTTCATTCTTTTATACTAGGTGTTATTGCGAGATATGTGGTAGCAAAACGCCGAAATATTGCTGATTGAGGTACCATGAAATTGTCGTATTTCAAAAGCAATTAGATCTATATTGCATAGCTATTTCTGCACAATAGCTATGTGACACTCTTGAAACCTTCTTGAAATTTTGCGATTCGAAAGACAAACAAATCAATAATGTTTTTCACTGTTAGTAAAACAACACAGATTAAAACAACAACAACCTGAAACCATCTAAAAAAATTTTATTGAAATGAAAAACTCTTAAAGTCAAATTAATAATATTTTCCAAAATTTTCAAACATGTATCACATGTTTTCCATACTTTCGTTTTTAGTTTAAGTTAGTTTAGGCTAGGGTTAAGTAATCATACCAAATAGTTAGAACGCTTCAGACCAAATGGCAACATGTGTTAAAAGTATTTCTATATCTACAATTAGTTAGGTATCTATTTGCAGTGCTTACCACGACCTAAACAATTGCTCAGAGATATATTTTATATTAGCAAAACCAAAATGTTTGCTTCACATTTTTTTTTAGAGTTATATACTATTATTATATAAAGTCCATTTAATAATAATATTATTATTTAGTACGATTTAGCACTTTAGCGTAGATATCTAATATGGTCTCAATTTTTCTTTATATCAATAAGATATAAATACATTAACATAAGCGATTTATCATATTTATGATAGTCACTAGGTTGTTATTCAATCTGATTAAAATGAACAAAGTTTTAGATATGGGTTTCTTGGCTAAAGTTTTTTTCATACAGACTTCTTTCTAAACAGTATATCTTTAGGGATTTTCAGTATGTTTATATTTATGTCTCGCTTTCAACATTAAAAAAAACATCCTGTATATAATATTAGATTATATCATATTTAAACAATTTTTATGGAGTATTTATGAAATATAGTATAGATTGATTAAGTAAACTTTAGATTTTGAATATAATCAGATTTCTAATAATCAATTGTTTGAACGCAGAATCTTTTTCAATGGAGAATAATTTTGAAAAGTAGTAAATCACAACAATAAAATTTTATTACATATAATTAATTGAATTTTTGATTGAGAGTAGGATTGAGGATTTTTGAAAATATTTTTAGTGCTTAATTTTTTATAAATGATTTTTTGAGACTTAATGTACCACAGGTTGAACTCATACCCTGCCAAATTTGAAGCTCAGAGTCAGTGTTCATTAGCCAACTGACCCAAAGCCGTGTTTAACTTATATATTCGAACTTGGAGTAAATTTGCTGTGAAAATTGATCAACAAATTCACTCTTGATTAGTGTTATATTAGAATAAAATCATAAACCAGCTGTAGAATTGAGTAAATTAATTATGTTTTATTTTTAATTTTTAAATTTTAATATTATTTTTTTGTAAAGAGGTTATTTATTGCATTATTTCAGAATAATTTCTAATATAATTTCATATTTCAATTATTATAAAAATTCGTCCTTTTATTAATGTTTTCCAAGTAAAGCTTTTCCCCTCAAATAGTATATAATGCTGTAAGCGAACTCTACTTATTAGATATGAAACAATAACGTATTTAACATACTCTTCAGAGGGTTTCAAATATATTAAATACTTACTTCCACAACTTTCCTAATGATTTACTAAGTTCCGAGTTTTGTAGGTGAGGATATTGTTTTGACATAACACGTCGTGCTGCTTGTGCCCAAACCATAAAAGCATTCATTGGCCTTTTTATATGATCCTTTTTACGATCTGAAGGAACTCTAAAATAGAAAATATATGCATTATTTATTACTATACTATTAATTATAATAATCATCTTTATTAAAAGTTATGTTTATAAGCATTTTATGATCATATGTCGGAGCTGTAGTAATAAAAGAAAATGCTTAAATAAACTAATTTTTAGCTTATTAACGCATTTTGGGATTTTGATATAAGGATTTTGAAACACAAACTAAATATTTTCTGACTTTAACTTGAGATGAAAATTTCCGGAAAAGAATATATAGAATATTTTATGCGAAACCATTAAAAAGTTTACAGCTTCACAACAAAGTTTTGCTGTACCGAAGTGCAGTTAACGTTTTGCTGCAACACCAGACTGCACTCTCGAAATTTAATTGCAATAAGTATGACTGGAGCAAAAGTTTTACTTTTTAATTAATTATATGAGAATGAAAACTGATGCATAATTTATTTACAACTCAAACTGAAACTGAAACAAATTAATATTAGTAAAAAACTACTTAGGCTTAACCGATATAAATAATAAACAAAAATTTGTTTGAGTATATATCTGAACTTATCCGTACTTCATAAAAATTAACATAAACTTGAAAGGAGATGAAAATGAAAAAAAATCAGATGAAAACTTGTGCTGAGTTTAAAATTAAACCACAAAATTTTTTGGAATTTAAATCATTATAGTTCACATACCATTTTTCAGGGGCTGAAGTAAAGTTCACCAAATTTTTTATTCACAGAATTTAAAAATTCAGTTCGCCTTGTGCCTCTGCATGAGATTTTACTTTAAGGCTCATAAAAGTAGTAAAGCAAGGACTATAAAATTTTCTTTTACAATGTAAAATGTAGTTTTGCTTAAAGTTTTATAAAAACTTTACATGACAGTAGAGAATGTCGTAAATGTTAGATATTATGTGAGAAAATTTGTATAAAATACTTTCTGCAGCGAGAATGTTCAGGTACTGACAGTTTTTCTTTAAAGCGTAAGTAGTAAATTACTTTCACAAGTTTTATGCGTCACCTCAGCTGGTTGACATTGTTGAAATATATTATTTGTCCCCTTAAAAGGAATGCTTTTACTTTTGGTTGTTATTCTGATATTTTTTCCGCTACATACTTCACCATAAGTAATATAAAAAAATACTGTGTGGTCCTAAAAGGTGAAAATATTTATAATCCTTAGTTTAAATTGCAGTTTCTTTCATGGCATCAAGAATACGAAGGTTTAAACGGGTTAACTACCTTACCAAGCTAAGAGCCTAGTATTAATTAACTGGACTTGAGTCATTCTGTGAACTTGTAAAGAGCTCTCTGTGCTCAAATTCTAAAAAATATGCTTATTAAAAAATCTCTAGATAAGTTGTGAGTTAAATATTTGCCAAAAAATTCATTAAAACTATTTAAGACAGTCTAAGATCAGATTCTTGCACAAAATATATAGGCTATTAAAATATCCAGAAAAATTGTGATAAAACAATGCATTTGAGATGCCATCTCGACAAAATGGGCTTTTAGGCACTAGTATATGCAATTTCTGTGCAATACTATCTCGACAAAATGGGCTTTTTGGACACTAGTATCTGCAATTTCTGTGCAATACTATCTAGACAAAATGGGCTTTTAGACACTAGTATCTGCAATTTCTGTGCTATATGTATTGAAATGTCTGAACACATTATCTGTTAATGCAAAAATCTGAACAGTAGCACACTTGTTCATTTTAGGAACAGACTCGTTGCATTCCTTGCCATATTATTTCTCTTAGTTTAATTTTCTCTTTAAATGTTTGTATTTAATCTATTGTTTTTTATCGAGTCTTATTTCATCATCTGATATGAGGTTCTCTCCTAGATAGCCTTGACGATTTTTTCGTTTATGCATCAGTGCAAGACTAGAACCTAACACGTTTTCTGTAATCACATTCTCTTTTCTACAAGACAATACAATTTAAAGAACAAACGAAATCATCCAAGATGTTCAAATTCATTGAAAAGTTAAGAATCGGTAAAACACTAAGGAACTGGGTAAAGTGAATTATATAAAAAACATTATATATGCAATATACCGTAAGGCTTGCTCTTAAAGTTGTTGCAAACACGGAGGAGCTTACGCTCGAGAAGATGGTTTCCTTTCATTTGAGCAGAGCTGATTGCAGACACATCTTCAAACTAGCTTTTAAAGATTCTTGATCTAATGAATTGGTTTCCTTTGACACATATTTTATGTATATATATTCATCAACTTTCACTAGAGCCATTGCATCTACAATTTTATTTGACTGTAGCGCTTTCTAAAGTCGGTTTCGGCTTATTTAAAAATCTTCTTTTGCTTAATTCTCATCTTTTCTTTATGAGTATTTAGCAAGTAAATGTCTTTCATTGTTTATGGTTTTTCATTTAGACTGAAAAATTTTAACTGCAAGAAAAATCATTGTCATAAACATGAAAATCTCTACAATCTTGCAATATTTCCATTTTGTACTTTTTTATTTATAATTTTAGATTTGATTTTCCTACTCAGAAGTGGTTATTCCGGATGGTTGCGTTTGGGTTAAGGATTTTCTTCATTTTTTGTTTTTAAAATAATTTTAATTTTGTCTCAAAAAAAATTTTAAGAATTTCTGAAGGCAAGTGAACTCAAATTAAAAAAAAATTATATATAAAAGAAATTTAAATATGTTTAAAATGTGGTTATTAAACCGCAGTATTTAATTATTACAGAAAAATAAAAAATAATTAGTAAGGTTGGGTTATTTTCCGTAATGGTATAACGTATCATACCACTTATTCTTATGGTACTCCGTTTTCAGAATATGCTTTCTTGTTATGAAAATATATTTCTTAAAGAATAAAATTTTTAAAAGGAATCTATTTAAGACTGCTTTCGTTAGGTTAATCTATCTTCGACCTTCACAATTGTACCATTACTTCTGGCGCATGAACTGACTTGAAATAAGTTTTTGTGAGCCGGAATTCGAACTTAGAACACTGATACTTGATATGAAAAGTTTTTCATACAATTGTTATATAAACTGATTAAGTATGTGACTGAATTACTTAATCAGAACTGAATTTACAACTGCTATGAAGAGGATTAAGTAGCGCTACCTTTTGGAACATCAAAAAATTAAACTAGCGCTTAAGGTAAAATACTTCAAATATAAATACTGAGATACTGAGTCTGTATAAAGAGGCTATAAGTCTGTCAAGCCAAACTCTATTGAAATATCGTCAAACTCTGCAGAACACTACACTCGTACTTAAAACCAAATTTTAATCCGCCTTTTTCCCTTAAGCTGTACTAGTGCGAAAGGCTTAAATAATATTTATTGAGGAATGGAAAGTTTTATGGTAGCTTTGTGCGCCATAAATATTTTGGCTTAATAGCTTAGAGAGACAAGCAAGATGCTAACATAGCATCTTTGCCTGTTTATTGATTAAATTGATTTAGACACTTCTTCCACTCAGTTGTAATTTTGTAGTGAAATTAAAAGTACTATTTTTTATTTATTTTGGAATTAATTAAATTATTTCTAAAATATAGCCAAATCCTATATATAATTTTTTTGTTAGGTATGCTTTTAATCTCTGCTTATTGCAATGCAAATAATGAGCTTGAAAAACAATTTAAAAGTGCAACAAAATAATGAAAGCCAAAACGAAATTCCATTCTGTCATAAATCAAAAAACAACAAACTTTCCGTTCTAACACTCACCACGACGACGTCAACAAATTGTTGGTGTGCCCGGAGCAGAAGATACAATGGAATTGCGGTAGGAGTAAGTTTGCAACAATGCGAAAAGTAGTAAATGCGATTTTATAGTTACAATGAGAAACTTTTCACAGAAAGTAGAAATGCAATTGTATCCTTAATAAAGAACGACTGAGTCCTCGACGGAGTCGAATACTATCAGAATGCAAGGCTGTAGTAATGTACTGCGTAACTGCATGGCAGGCACGTGTATTTGCCACACCAATCGGTATAGTCTGGCCGTTATACTTTGTACTGGTGCCCACCAGCAGAGATTGCAATTTAATTCCAAGTTTTTGAAACTTAAGCACACTTTTCCATTTTCCATAAAATACAAAATAATTGAATTTCTCGTGAAGACTTTCCTACTTTCTGGGAGATTTGTAGCTAGAAAAATGTTATAAATAAGAGTGTGAGGCTGCAACAAAGTGGCAATGATAATAATTATGCGCCAACAAACTCGTAACTGACAACTTAAGTGGCAGTAATTAAAATTTTAATTACGACAAGCGCACTTCACAAGAGTTTTTCAAATCTGAAACAACAAAATCCGAGCATGTCTATTATGATTCTGCTAAACACTTCATGCGGTGTGGGAGGGAAAAAAATTGGCGGTAGTATCTAGTATACATTATGGCACAGATTATTTGGCGATTTTGTTATCTACTCAAGTTGTTGCCAAAATTTGTTGACACTCTTAACAGAACTTGGTTTATTATTCAATTAAAAATTCAAGCAAAAGAAATCAGCATTTTTTTTCATCTGAACCGCCTTAATTAAATTTTTAATAAAATAAAAAATATCATAAAAAGGTTTTTAGAACAGTAGTGAACTACAACAACAAAAATTCATTTTATATTATTTTAATTAATTGAATTTTTGGCTGACCATACAGCTGTTTCGAGTATTGCAAAAGCTGTAACGAGTATTTCCTGTTTAGGTAAGAAATTAGTATTATCTCATATACATATGTACATATTTAAAGTATATATATGTATAAGTAGACTACTTAAGAATGTTATTTGCAGATAATCTTTACTATGCTACTATTCCGAAGACAATATGATACTGCGTCAGAAATCATTTGTCAATTACTTGTACCGAATCAAGTACTTCAAGTTATCATTTAATGAGCTTTGCTCATCTTAAATGTGCTGTCAAAATAATACAAAGCAAAAAAAAAATAAAAAAAAGATATCCCCCGTTTGAAGTAATAATACGAAAAGCAGCAAGCGCAAAGTAACAATATTCAGAACTGCATAACACATCACTTGATACTGATTAGCACGATCTGAAGCGTAGAGGATGCCATAAAAGATATTTTCGCTGCATTTTATTTTCATATTCAACTCAAATGTGTGCAATATTCCGATTCGTATGAGTCCGCAATGCACTTGTGTCATGTGTCAATTACCAACCAAAGATACTCTGCTGATACATTAAATATGAAAACTGTTTCTTATGAGTATCTGCAAGATAGGAGTAAAATTTATGTGCACCAATAATATTAAGTAAGAAAGGGAGAAATACTCATGCACCAAAATGCGCAACGGAAGATACTTATTGCATTTAATCACTCTCGGTTATATTATAGAATTTTTATCTTTTAATAAGAGATTTTAAGTGTAATTGACTGCATACTAAGAACATTTTGATAATTTTAAGAATTTCATTTGTTATATGCTGGTATTTGATTACGAAATTTATTTCAACATTCAATTTGAAAAATTCCAGCACAGATACATGTTGTCCCCAAGGCAAATAATAATTCGATGCGAAAGCATGTAAGTGTACGTGCATCTCAAAGTGTTCAGTGCTTCAGTGCGAGCTTGCGAAGTAGCTCGAATGTCTCTACGACTTCTCGAATTCAGTAAAAATTGAAACACGCAACGTTGTAGATTGCCAAAATTCTGCTTTTGTCTGGTTTTAACTTTTACACAGGAGTACGTTTCAGTTAGGAAAATTAGTATTTGTTAGCTAAGCATAACATGAAATTCAAATACGATGAAAGTGCAAAACTGCTTCCAGTATCTCAGAAGAGTTGACGTAAACCAATACATTTGCTATGACTTAATGTGATGAAAGTGTTAACTACCAGAGGGAATATTTACAATGGTTTCAAGAATAAACTTAGTCAGCTACTTTAAGTCTGTAATAGAGCAAAGATGAAAATACTCAGTCAGCAACTTTGAAATAACAAATGAAAACTTTGTCAGGCTTAAATTTAATTTAAATTCATATTATTTTATTTCTTAATATTTGTATTCAAAGAAATTCTATAATTAAAACTTTATACATTAAAAATATAATACCACCTGCTAGGCTTGCTTACACTCAGAAAAATAATTTGATTGATTTAAACAAATTTAAACTAAATCTCAGGTCAAAATGTTCTGACTCGACGTCTCATGTTGGTTCAACCATACCACATCTTAGCTTTCATATCTACATGAGTTAAAATTTTTCTAACAAAATGATCAGGTTAATTGTACTAGTGTATGGTTAGGACGTACTTTTTTGAGTGTACAAGCCACATTTTCTTATCACATTTATTTTTATAATATAGAGGGATTTTACACTATTTATTATGTACTAAATACTGTCAATCTTTATTTCTATTATTTTATAATATTAGGGGACTTTGCACTATTGTGCCCCTTTAAGAACTCCGAGTTCCTTCTCCAACTCGAGCTACCTCTATAAATTTCAATATTAAAAATATATTTTAAAAAAATATTTTTCACATAATGTAGTATGTCTACCTAAGTACATTTACATCGCTAACAGGCAAACTCTATGTACGTATTTTGAGACTATATTATCTTACCTAATAAATCTGCAAGTTCTATTAAAGTAATTGACCAGTTTTTTAAAGTAAAACTTCAATAAACAGTACTCTTTTAGAATCCCTGTAATGGTTCTTAAATTTTTTTTTTAATTAATTGTGTACAATCACTAAATCGATTTAAGTGAAAAGTTTTTATAAGCGATATTGATTCTGCTAGCCCTTACAGAATATCCTAGTTTCTTCTTTTTTTGTGAATGGGTAAAAAAAATATCCACTCTCAAGCCAGATAATAGCATAATCGTTCCGAGTCTACAAACAACGAGTTCATAATTTCATTGCCGAAAATTCCAACGTGACCTAGAAATATATCTGACTGTTTTAAGTAACCATATACAGCTATTCAATGTGGAATCAATTTTGAAATAATCTAAAGAGAATTAAGATTATGGTAAAATGAGATTATATGATTCTAGTACTTGCGTTTAAAATCAAAGTACAAACATCTGTCCATCGCATAAACTTTTGCCTGAAAGGTACTTGTGTTTTCACATAGTGTTACCGAGTATTTCAGACTAGGTCAATAAATATCTGGTTTAACTCTACCTTTAGTAAAGTAACTAAAGTCCGTATACCAAGCCAGCTCGGTTGAATTTATTTATAACAAATCTGTTCTTAAAGCAGAACATATATGGAACAAGTGGATAAAGTATATACAAAACAACTTCTAATCGAACTATTAAACATTCCATCTATGGTATTAAACGAATACCATTGATCATGATAGTAACTTAGGTCTTTAACTTCAAATACAAAATACAATATGAATGGCTTTTACTATTAAAAACATTACAAGTAAGAGAAATTAAATTAAGAAATAATATTATTTATTTTTAGAAATTAAGAGAATTTCCAAAGTAACAACCAGTTGAATAACGAGGAACACCAGAACAATATAGACCCATGCATGCAGGGCAACACTAACACATGTAACTAATATTTATAAGTATTAATAAAATAAAATATTTTTCAATATCTAAAAATTATAAAATAGTGTGCGTTACATTTTTAAAAACTAAAAAAATTATTTTTTAATTAAAAATCTTTTAACTTGCATTTTAAAATTTTTATAATAGAGTTAGTTTCAAAATTTCTTTGTGAAAAAAAAAATTTAAATTGAACGTGTAAGAAATAGTAGACACAATGCCAAGGAAGGGTCAGTTTACTTGTTTATTTTTTTATTAATAACATTATTAATAACAATAATAATAATATCTTATATCTAATATTCTTTAATTACTTTTTTTAGTGGTCAAATCTATACCAATAGCTGCTTATGTAGGGCTCGTTGAAAACATTAATAGTCTACCGCAAGATCTTAAGAAAATCGTTAATGAAGTGGAAAGTGGAAAGCGAATAATTGTTGACAACGACGGGGATTATATACAAATTCCAAACTGCGGAAAGGTAGATTTAATCATTTTTTTTAATAAACAATTTGAGACAATATAAATTCTTTTTATAACATATTTTAGAGATCTGCACAAAAAAAAGTTATCGAGCAGGAGCAGCCACTACAGGAACCACCAACACCAACCCCATTGAATAAATTGCCTGTTTTATGTTCCGTACTGCTAACTTGCATCGTTATAGTAATTATTTTGTATCTCTACTGAAACGATATTAAGTTGGATCTTCAGAAGCGTCTATTCTTGATGGGTTATAAGAAAATCGTTTTCACACAGAAGCAACGACTAGAACCACCAAATCGGATGACTATTAACTGCCTGTTGCGTATTGTGTAATGGCGATTTTCTAATGTAGCGATGTGAAGTTAGGACTTCAATAAATCATGCGATTAGTTTTTTGTTATACTTTAGGATGACTATTACTTGCCTGTAGTGTATTGGATGATGGCGATTTTCTAAAAAAACGATGTGAAGTTAGGACTTCAATACATCTTCTCGCGACTAGTTTTTTGATATACGTTGATAAATATATTTTATACTAATTGAGTAAATATGCAATAATAAATAAGCATTTCAATAGCATAAATAAAAAAAAAAGAAGTTTTTTTATCATTAGTTCATATGGATTCAGTTTTAGTTGCTACACAAAACTATTTGCACGCATACGCCCATACCTTTATCATCGGTCAATCACATTTTTGAGTGAGCGTAGGGGTTGGAGTGAGACTATGGACTCTACTTTCATTTTGAAATATAACTTTCAATGCACTTGTAGAATATGTATGTCGCCTCATGTTTCCAACCTTGCCCATATCAATGACTATCACCCACTAAAAAAAGAGAATGAAATTGGCAAGTACATCAGTGCAATGAAATGTACAACCATGAGGAAGTAAAGGTTCTAGTAAATTGAATTTTTTTTTTCAGACTCTTCATCGATTTATTGTCCGCTATAAATTTTTTTTAAAATCCTTAATTTTTACTGCTTTTTGATAACATTTTTATACAGATAACAACTCTAAAATAAAAATCATTAAAAGAATTATTTGACTTTATATACCATATGTACGTGTATATCCATTTTATCACTTTAATTGCCATTATCCTGTAGCGTATAAGCATTTTATTTGTGTTAGTCTTTCAGAGACTTAATGTCGAATTATACATTCATCAAACAGAATTGTTCATGTGTCATGCATTAAGTATCCTTTCACGCCACTTTTGTTCATTGATTTGATTTACTGCTTATATCATCTGAGGCTTGAAACGCTTGAAGTAGGCGTCTCAAATTATAATAGATACTCAAACAAATTCACTTTTATGCATATATAGATACTTATGTATATGCGCATGTATGTATGTGTATATAATATATAAATATAAATATAAATAAAAACTGTATCAATATAGCCGCATGAACCTCTGCACCATTCAGACTGTTTTTGTACTCTTTGAGTTTGTTCACAATATGATAATGTTTGCTTAGGATAAACAATTCAATATGGGCAGAATAAAGTGAATTTACCGTTTTTCACGCTGTCAATTCAGAGGCTTTCTCTTCGCTTCAATATTTCCCATCGCTACTCGATTTTTTATATCTTTCGTATATGTAAACTGTCGAAACTTGTCTTTTTTTGTATCTTTTATATTTGATTTCTGCTTGGATAAGTGATTGATGTACTCTTGTCTGCTTGTAGGAGTGTGAAATTTTTATTTGCTCAGTTAACCAAGCAAATAAAACGAAAATATTTATTACTGTTTACTCTTGTATGTTAAAATAAAACAGAATTGAAATTTAATACTTTAATTACAAAATAATTTATATATGAATTATTTTAAATTACAAAAATGTGTTTTAATCTAAAAATTTTCTCTAATCCACAATCAAATTAAATATTCAAAACAAAAAAAATTGAACTTGCATTTAAAAGTAAGCCTAAATGTGATTATATTTAGTTTACATATAAAATTAATATTCTGTTATGTTAATCTTAAATAATTGTAATAAAATTTTATAAATACAAAATAATATACATACAAACATATCAACACATATATGAAGACTCGCATGTTCTTCTTCTTATTTGACACTAGAGTGAGAACCTTGGTCTCCCTAAGAAGGTTGCGTAGCGGTAAAATTTTTCCGATGCAAATTTGCTGGCCTTGCGTTCAACACACAATCTGGAGCGCGAGATCTCCTTATTTGCTAACCTCGAGATAGGATTGATGTTTAGTAGTTAGAGCATTTACGCTCAACTATATATTTTCAGGTTCTATCGCATGTTATGTAAATTAATATTTTAAAGGTTAGAGAGAAACTTTCTAGAGCAACAATCATCATAAGTCAAATTTTGTTAGTTCAAGAGAGGTGTCTAACCAGTAAATAAAATAAACAAAAATTTAACTTTAGAAATTCATACCTTAAAAAATGATACTCGATCTACAAAGATGTTTGACAACAGAGATGTTCGATCAACAGGAGTTTTCGATTAGCGGTGTTATCCGATTGACAGTGGTATTTGAACAAGGATTTCGATCAATAAAAATGTCCGATTAATAAATGGATCCAATCACTATGGATGTCTGAACAATTAAGAAATCAAATGATCAACAGGGGTGTCCGATCAAAAGAAATGTCTGATCAGCAGGGCTTATTTATAATTAACAGAGAAGTACAAGAAATCATAAGTAGTATACAATCAACTAGGAAATTCGATCAATAACTATCAGATCAACAGAAGTGGCCGATCATCAGAGACTATCCGATCAACATCGGTTTCTGAGCACCATGGGCCAATATGGGTATCCGATCAATATAGGTGTCCAATAATAAGGGTGTCCGATCAATAAAGTTGTCCGATCAACAAGGATGTCCGATTTACAGGTGCAACTCATCAACAGAGATATTTGATCAACAGGCGTGTCCGATCAACATGGGTATTCGATAAACAGGAGCGTTCTATCAACAAGGCCGATGAATCATCAGAGGTTGTTTGTTCAACAGAGTTTGTTCGATCAACACAAATTGTCCAATCAATATTTGTGTACGATTAGTAGGGATGTTCGAACTACAGGGATATCCAATCAACAAACGTGTTCGACCAACGGGGCGTCCGAACAACAGGGGCGTTCGATCCATGGTATCTAATTCAAATGGATGTTCAATTAACTGGGGTGTCCAATCAAGAGGAGTGTCCATTAGAAGATTTTCGGTCTATAAATAAATGCATATATATAAACGATGTTTAAAGAGTTATTTGTTGAGCCGGGCAAAAGATAGCATACACGTGTATTTAGTAAGCTCGAACAAACATGTATGAAGACAGCCACCCTATTTATTACTTTTGTATACAATTGCGCAAGAATATCATAAACTTCATCAAATTCCAATTGATTCCAATTAAATTGGCAATAGTGAAATGCTTGTACGTGTAAATCTTTACGAATACTTGAAGTAAACCAATTAATGTAATTATCGAAGCAAAATTCAAACAGAGTAACGCTAATGTTCATATCTGTGCTCGATTAAGAAAAAAGTGACTTCAATATCTGATTTAAGTACTTTACTAAATGGTGATTAGATTTTTTTTGAATTCAAATTTATTTTTCAAACATTCTTAAGTATCTATTACCATTGTTCTTTTTCAGTAATATTTAATTGTAGAATAATTTACAAATATTTGCCAACTATTTCTTAGATCTAATGTTGAGCAATTTTTATTTTCACTCCTAAAATAATTAAACCTCCTTTTGTGCCGCATAAATTATTTATTATTTCCTAGAAAGTTTTATTTGTCATAAAATACATGTACTCAAATCTCCGAGTTTTATGCTCATAAAAGATTCAGTTTGAAGTACTTTTCACCACTGATGCAATTTATTTTAATTATTTATTTAAATATTGTATTTCAATGAAAAGATAGATGACTAACAAAGTCCAAAAGTGAAGAGCACTAAAATATTTGCGTTTCAACCAAATTCTCTTATCATCCAACGGCAGTGCAGAAGTCCAAATGTAAATAAAATTTTAAACTAGAAAACGAGAAGTTGTTAGCAACTTCTAAGCACCGCAATGACCTTCTGATACTGGATGACATTCGTAGAAATGCAATATTTCAACCGAATTCGGAGGCTACGGAAAAAAGTAGTACGCAATCTGAAAACAAACTGGCGTGGGAAACTGAAATTGTAGCGATTCTGTGTAGTACCGCGTTTTTATTTTTGTCAAATAATGTCGCTACTCAAACGCCTGCCGCTGCGCCCAGCTCACAGCATCTCACATCTCAGTGCCTCTGTATCTTTTTATGCGTTTGTTAATGTTTTTCTTTAAACTGCATTTGCATGAAAATTAATTTGTTTGCTGAGAGAAAACATCGAACGTCGAAAGGTGCTAATTACGCGTATTTGTTGCAATAAAAACTGTATTTTTACACATTTAGCATTTCACATTGTGCCTGAGACATGAATAGAATAATTTCAGAAATATTTACCATGGCTCATTTGAACTTCGTAACATTTTCACATTTCAATAAGTGCAATAAAACGATGGGAAAACTTACATTGCAAGTGAAAATACACAATGATAAGATTAAAGACTGTGAATTAATGTATAAAAGCTTTCTAATTAATGGAGTTTACGATTTTCTTATAATAGTTGGAGATGTTAAAAATCTATTTTTATGGCAAATATAGTAAAACATGTAAATTTTGTATATAATCATGCAATTTATTATTAAATTCAAAACGAAAATGTATTCAGTTGATCATATCAAGTTCATCTCGATTCTTGTGAAAGCTCACAAAAGCCCAAGAAATAGGAAGCAGATAGCACAAAAATAATAATGAATAACTAAAATTGTTATATTATAATATAATCTGAACGGATCCACTAAAGATCGTCAGTATAACCTAACGTAACCTATTATAATATTAAAAACTTAAGTTAGATTAGATTATACCGACGATCGCAGTGGGATCCACTTAGGCCCTTAGCTCCATTATGCTACCTATTGTAAAAAAACTTACTATCTATAAATAAAAATAAATATTGTCTATAAACTGCGTAGACAGTATTAACATATTAACTACAGTAAAAGCTATATAAAGCGAAAATAACTCTGTCCTTTAAAATAACGTATTTTGATTCATTGTACTTTACGGTAATCAATATATTTGTTTCAAAAAATAGGAACGAAATAATTTGCAGTCTAAACAAATTATATAGAAACTATAAACTAATTAAATAGAAATTTGAATATTTCCTAAGACCACTGATGATGACTACTTGACAATACTCGAAACAGCGTTGTATAGTCAGCCAAATTTCAATAAATTAACTAAAATTTTTGTTGTTGTCTTTTTATGTCTATTCGAACCCTACTAACTTTTAAAAAAAAATTCTTTGAAATTTTAAAATTTACTTATAATAACAGTTTTTATTACACGGAGAACTAACTGGCTGACATGTTTTAAACAATATATGTATATCCATGTCCTCTAAGCTACTATAGAGCGCATAAACCATTAGTGAAAATTACATACATACCGAAGATGATTGCTTATTATAAGCCGAGTTCATAAGCAAACCTTTCCTGGACTTATCTTAGCTTCACATTAATTTTGGTCTTTAATAAAGCGACATTCATAAAATACCTCCTGTACAAAAAAAGTTCAGTCTAGAATTTCCTGACCACTTCAAAACGGTTACTACCGATGCTATATTCTTCCACTATTTCACGCGCCAAAATCCGTAAAAAATGGATAAATCAAATCATTTGCTATAATAGCGATGGACTTTATACCGACTTCTTGTCATCAAATTTGCGTTTTCTAATTTTTCTTTTAATTGGTTATTGTGAAACTTGAAATAAAATATTACAATAATATGACAAAGTTCTCGGACTTTTTTTCGTTAGTCAAAACCTTATGCATACAGTCCTCACTAAGACCACTTTAAGATTTCAATCTTCAAATATTCGTCCAACATCGTCAGTGTATAAAGACAACCTACTGGTTTCGGGGTATCTTCATATAAAAATTCTTATTTAACTAACATACAACTAGCTTGGTGAAATAAATAGCACTTTTTGAAAGACAGACTGCCATATTATCTTTCGTCTACGACATTCTAGTGCACATCTAATATTATATATATAAGTTCATCCTTACCCATGGTACTCAAGTTTAGGGAATCATATTCTCAAATATCTGTCCAGCATCATCAGCATATGCCTTAAAGACGTTATGTGTTGTATTCAATATATAGTAATATATAGCGATATAGTAATAGCGATGGATATATTTCGGGATATTTTCACATATAGTTTTCTTTCTCTTTTGTCCACTTTTGAAAGTTTAATTCAACCACACTTCTTGCTAGGAGGGTTACCGCGGGTACGACCTCTACCATACTATTGAATATACATATAATGTACAGATAAACATTTAAAAAAATTATTAAAAGAATATAATATTTTTGATCCGTTTTTGAATATTTAAACAATTTACTTTTAATCACCTCGTTTTTGCTTTAAGTCCTTAAATTGTATAAATTAAAATTTATGCACATTTTGTTTAAATCAAATTTAATACTCCAAGTCATTTCAAGTAGTTTTAATGGCCACGTGTCTCATAAAATTTAAATAAAAATAATATTTACTTCATTAAAAACACATAAAAGAGATTTGGGTTTTTAATAGCACAAAATACTGGGTTTTGAAACCTCAGATGATAAGGAAACCATTAACTGTCAAACAAGAAAGAAAAATAAAAAAATGTGAAAAAAAATAAAAATTTGAAAATATACACAAAATATACACACACCCTATAAAAATACAAATTTAGCGTGTATTACATGAAAACAATGTCAACACTGAGATACGTAATTTAGCTATAGTCAAAGCATAAAAACAAATGTCCTTTGCAGTAGACGTGCTTTACCGCGCAATGACACCCCGCCAGGATCAGACTTTGATGTTAAAAACGTTTTCATTGACTTTTAAGCACATTCACGCTTCGTTACACGAACAATGGCAACGGCAGAATAAATGGGCCAATACCAGACATTGACATAGAACCTAAGTGCGGGGCCGAGCACCCAAAGGGCACATGTTTCACCTGCCAGAGTTGGCTATGTCACTTAGCCAGGGTTTCCATTATTATGTTATTTTCTTGCATATCGCATAAATATTGATTTTGGCATGTCAAAAGTTATTCTTGTTGGTGCTGGTACTGGTCCTGGTGCTGGTGCTGGTGCTGGTGGTACATGCTTTGTGGATGCTGTTGGCTGTATGTATTTAACATAACTGAATTTCCATGTTTATGTGGTGCCAGGAGCAACTCAGAATGTAAAATAAAATTCTGCATCAAACATAAAATGGAAATCATTCTGCAACAGTTTATGTCGTCATGTTCGTGGTCAGTTTGTGATTGTATAAAAAGTTTTTTCCATTGGAGTGTAGGTATCCTTGAATGTACGCAATATTGTTTTTTAATCGTTTCCTGCTTTTTTTTTTCATTTTTTGGTGAACATCTCACAGATGTACAAGATATATGTATATAGGGGTATTGTGTTGTTGACAATTAAGTTTATTCATGAGTTTAACTTTTGGGCACACAAAGCAATTAATTTTGGAATTTACATTTTACACGAAAATCTACAAAGTTTCGTCATTTGACCCTTGGAATGGTGACTGTTCAGCACTTAAACATTAAAGACCACATCAAAATGTTACAATGGAAAACTTAGAAAGTGCTTCCATCAAAATTCTGTTGTGATTTCATCAGATCTAAACATTTTTACTGCAGTTAGGTGTGTCAGGCAGCAACTTTGTCATATCAATAACCGAAAAATTTAGACAAAAACCAATTTAGGATTTTTTAAAGATTTTTGTTCAAAAAAATCGAATTTGGCAGGGTACGAGTTCAACCCTTGTTACTCGACTTATCGTGCCACTGCAGGGCACTTGAGCTTTACAAGGAAGACCCTTTTTTTATGCCATTCAATCTTCGGATATTGGTAACTCATAATAGACAATTGCCATATAAACAAAAATATCTTAGTGCAATATTCTGTGAAATCTCCGAATTAAACTGGTTTAAACTGGACAAAAACATAGCAATCACCAGCTTCAACTAAAACGAGAGCATTGCGGAAGAGCTGGAGTGAAACAAAATGTGTTGCATTAGAGTTCAATAGAAACTATTTGTTACTCCCCTATGTTCCACCTAGGAATAAAAATTAAAAATGTACATAATAAGACGTTATATGAGACTATGTCTACCTTATAATGATATTTGTTGAGATTGTGGCTCTACGGATGAGAAGGAAATTTTACTACATCTCATGTGTCAGTTTCAAAATCTTTGGGACTCATTTTTTATCGGCCTAATAGAGCTGTTATCCTGCAAAATTAAGAATTTAGCTAAATTTAGACTTTTCAGATTGGTTCACTTTCACCTAAATATAAGAATCTTATCCAGAATTGATGTTGTCTAAGGATCTACTTTTAAGGATCTGGTCTGCATATGAACAGCGCTACTTTTTAGTATCACTAACAGGCCACTATATGAGCTCAAGTGAGCTTTGATGCACAAGGGCGTCACTTCAACCTAAAGTTAGTAATAAACCTGCTAACATTTTGTACTCCGATCCATTGCTGAATTTTAAAAATTTATACTTATTCAATAGGAATATATTTGTATTATTATAATAAAAGTATTTCTGCTTACATTCATATATTTGGTAGTCCAAACTTTTTTGACCAAATTCTTAATGCATAATAAACAATATTTCTCGCTTAGAAGATTCTTACGTAAAACGAGGAGACTAACGCAACCTCCAAAGTCATTGTACTGAATCAGAATAAAGCTGGGCAATCTGAAAAACCATTAACTAAATATTCTATCCTCTACTATGCAGGGGCAAGACTCTACCTTCTTGGATAGGTTTATCATGTTGAGATATACGTAAGTGTAAATAGTGACCCTTCGCTCTATAAATAACCATAACTCTACCTTCTTGGACAGGTTTATCATGTTGAGATATACGTAACTGTAAATAGAGGCCCTTCGCTCCATAAATTGTTAATAAGAATCTCTTTCAATGGTTTTCCAACAGCAACCCAAGGTACTCAGATTACTTACGTTACTTACATAGTTTGAAATTTATATAAAATCTACAGCTTGCGATGTTATATGATGGATTATCATAATCCTATCTTTTTGCTCAAACCGATTATATTATTATAGTAGTGCTAGGGGCTAAATTCCTCCCTACGGGCTATCACTTCTAAGTTACTGTAGTTATTTACATGGTTTCAAATTCATTGAAAAGTGACAGAATGTTCTTTGATATGGTAACTTATCATAATCTCATCTTTTTTGCCTATACTCAATATATTATTTACATTAACTGATACCCACGTAAGACGTGCAACAAAACTGTTTAATTAGTTTAAAACTTTTTCAAATTACTGTAATTATTTCAAAACCCAACCGAAGCTAATTTCTGGCTACAAGTCTTATAACTACAGTACCTAATGTTTGATATATTTTCTTTTATCTTTACATTCAATATAAAATTATATGAAACACAAAGTTTATTTAATTAATTTCATTTGGGGCACAAATTTTACATTTAAATTAACAATAATAATATTATGATATGAATCCATTGTGGAGTCCCACAATTATGATTAAAATTTCCTTAGAATTGTATAATTTGTAATTTTTGCAGATATTGGCTTATACAAATTATCTCCATTAACTTAAATTAAAAATAAGGTGAGTGCCACATGTTGTTTATCTAATTTGGAAATTTATTATTTAAGGTTGAATTTTGAGAACAAACATAAAATATTTTATTGAAATTAAGATCCTCGGTATATTTGACGTTATCATGACGTTGAAGTGCGTCATGTCATGTTTCACTTTAAAGTAACCTGTATGTCACCCATGGGGAATGCGGTAAACAGGACAGAAAACCAAATAAGATGTCTTTTCATTTTATACAATACGGAAGTTGTCATTTTTACAATATTTTCTACAACAAAAGCACTGAGTGAAAAACTGTGGGTGGCACCATAAAAAAATAACAACAAACTGAGTTGCAAACGAAATTGAGAAAAAAAACAATATAAAATTTATCAAAAAAATTTATTTATCATAGTAAAAAGTAAAAATGGAAATTTTCATATCGACATAAGAAGCGGAAATAAGCGCAAGCAATACAAAATGGCGCATAGTCTCAAGTGTCAACTCACTTGCTGACACAATGACACATAAAACCGCAGGAACATTGTTTGGAGATTCTTGAATCACACTTACCCACGACAACTCCAGCACGAAATGGAACAAAGCCATTTCGAGAAGATTAAATGCGCTGATAAATGGCAATTTGAACTATCATAAAGGACATAAAGGACTTTTAATCTTGTTTGTTACTTAAATTGCACATAGAGAACTTTTTCAATTTCCATGCCATCAACTACCAAATCATAGCACTCACAAATTGATGGCTTCATGTAAAATAGTCCATTTGCACTCCAAGAGTCTGTGCCTTAGACTGAGACGAGGCAATCTGCTAAAACAGATAAAAAGTGCCCGAAAAAAGAAGATACAGTTTAGCATATTTTTTTCCCTCTTCACATGTTCACTCTGCGTAGGTATCAAAATTCGTATGACAGCGGCTGAAAAAAAAGAAAGCCTTTCAAGTGAAAGTGCAAATGAAAATGAAAACCTTTTCAATTGTAATACAAGAGCTTAGAGCAAAAAAAAAACAGAACAGTAAACCCAATTTGCCTTTTAGGCAAACGAGCACGAAATGTGGCGTCTCAAACAAAAGCTGTTAAAATAAATGAACTTGCAATCCTGCAGAAGAGTGATGTAGGCAGGACTAAATTTGAATTTTTAATTTAGACAAAAAAAATATGCTATCTCATAGCAAGGAGAATATGCAAAACGTACTTAAATTTAATGTTACACTTCAAAATTGTTTGCATTTTGTTTTCTACTTCTACTTTTGATGAACACAAAAAAGAGCAGCTTTGTTGTTTCTTCTCACCAATTTAGGTAAAGCACCACTTAAATCTTCTTCAGCATCCTCGTGGCGTGTTTTTTGTTTTAATCAAAATATCAAGATTCTCACAATTTGCACTTTCATTTTCGCGTTAGCGTATCCCGTAGGTATATTTTTGATACTTTGAAGAAATTTCATTAAATTTGTTTTTCGTTAGATACTCTCGTACATGCGAAGCAATATTAAAAATTTGATAAAAATGCGTAGCAAAATTTAAAGTTGGCTATATCTGTAAAACGTGCTTCAACTACAATTTTAGACAAAAATTTATTAAGTCCACCTAATGCGAAATAAGCCGACACGGCGACAGAATTAACAGCTAAGCTACAGATTACAGATACAATTACTGCACATACAATAGTTAAATTTGTGGGAATCTGTAAGAACCATACAGAGTACCGATTTTTCTTATTCTAAAAAAGTTGGTTTAAATTCAAATTCATTTTGAGGTTATAAGTTGAAATAATTGAGTTTTTCAATAAATTGAGAAAACGAAATTGTTAAATAAATCTTAAATTTCAAATAAAAATGTCTATATGACGTATATAGTAATCAATAGCAAGCTTACCATGTTCTTAACGAACAATTTACCTCAGGAGGGCTTTCACATTATTTCAATATTTTTAAAAAATTATCAAACAGTCACTATTAATTAACAAAGAATATACACAGGTATATATAAATATAGTCTATTTATTTATTTAAGGGAGGAGTACAGTTCCTAAAGTTCCTTTCTTGGCAACTACGTACGTTGTCTGACTTTATCTAATAATAGAATAAAAATAATATAATGATAGAACAATAAGTCAATTCAATAAAGAAGTATTTTATTACTATGGTCGTGTGCGAGTTAGGCTAAGTTGCGTTCTAAATGAGGGAAATTCTAAGTTGTGTCGATAATGTATTGATGTGTGACGTGTTGATAAATGGCAAAATGTGTGCAGTGCAAAAAATCCCAAAAAATCTCCCATTTGGTTTAGCATAAACTTAGCCTAACTCGCACACGACCTATTTTATATAACCAAAGGAAATTTATAATAAAAATTTAAGTGGTTATATATCTAGTATTACTAATTGACATACATCTTTTTTTCTTTAATCTCACTTATACTCTTTTTATTCACTACATTTGAAATAGAAACTAAAATATTTCTAAGTCCAAGTTAATTTATCATATTGCCCATATTATTTTATTTTTATTTTATTATTTATTTTTACAATACGTACTTATAGCGCCAACGAAATAGGTAAGCCTTTCAAATCTTCATTCTTTAAGAAACTTTACCCTAAGCAACCATTTAACAGATGTTGAATAGAAAAAAGATAAAATTTAAATCAAGGTTTTCTTCAGTAATGTTTTTAATATTGAAAATATAAATACAGGGACTATCTATAAAAATTTTTTGCGAAATATATGTTAGTGATGTTAGTTAGCACTTTTCGTATAAGATATTCGTGCTTGCACTTTCGCAGTTTTTGCGTTTTGCACATTTCTCTTCATTTTTAATGGTGTTAGTTGGCAATTGACCTCAATACATCTGTTTTGGTTCAAAAAGAACAACATAAATAGTCTGAAATAAGTCTGAAACTATCACAGACAGAAGTCTTAAAACATCACACTTAGTCCAAAACATAATGGGACTCATTGACAAAAATAGCTATAGTAATATATAATAGCTATAAAATAGCTATTTTATATCGAAAAATTTTTGAGTAACCTTAAAAGCCTACTACACTAAGAAAGTAATGCATATTATGGATCTCTTGACAATGCATGAAACATGGATCAACTACTTCACTGTAGAGTTAAAGCAGCAATCAGCTTAGTGGACAGCAACCGGTGCAAGCGGGCCAAATCGACCAAAGCGCAACATTTGATTAATATGATATCTGCAATTTGAGATGCTCATGGTATAATAACTCCTATCGTTTATCTTGAAAAAGAAAAAACGTTCAATAACGATTATTATGTACAGTTATTGATGCGTGTAAAGGACGCAAAAATACTGCTTAAAATAAAGAAGAAAAAAGTGCTGTTTCAGCAAGACAAAACAGCATCTTCCAAATATGGAAATATGTACTTTAAAACTTATCATTGGACTTAACAATAAATCGAAATATGAACACAGTTTCTAATTAGTACTCCAAATTTAGTAGTTCAAAAGATAAGTAACTCGGATCTCATTTTCTCACCAATCTGACTGAGCCGTCATCCTGTAAAATTAGGGATCTAGCCAAGTTTATAGAACTGTCAGGTTAGTTTTCCTTTACCTAATTGGGCAGTCAACCTTTTTTCAGCGTTGGCTGTATTCTTCTTCTTCTAGGTGCCTTGTCCGCTTCGAACAGTCATTCGAAAAACTGGTCTTGTACTTTTATTGAACCATTGACGTAAATTCTTTAGCCATGATATCTTTCGTCTCCCAGGGCCATGTCTGCGTTCAATTCTACCTTCAATGATTAATTTCAGTAGTCCGTACTTTTCCGGATGCCTCAAAATATGACGTACTGATTAAAATCTATGTACCACAATGGACTATTATTAAGCTCAAGTGGGCTTTTTGGAAGCAAGGCCGCCACTCGAACCTACCTACCTTGATAATTAACTCAAACAACTACTTTACATGATTAAGAACCATTACTCATAATGTGTATAAGTAGTAATGAAATATTCACGAAGTTGCAGTGTAATCGAAAAGAGTCGAAAAGTATAGTATTTGAATATTAACATCCAGTTCCATCTAGCTATCTACCTTTGTTGATCCCATCTATCCTCCTCTTATAATTTTTTATTGTTTTGTAGCCTAGTTGAAAAGTCAATTGACTTTTAGAACATTCACAAGTGATAGTAATACAAGTATATGAAAAAAATATATTTCAAAAATACTTCCAAGAATAAAAATTAATTATAATTTCTCAGACTGAATTAGTTCTTCACATTAATAGGCTGTATAGCTCTGAAATTATAAAATAAAAAAATTTAAGAAATGTGTCATCCAATTAAAAAAAAGACCTACTGCATCAACTATTGGATACTAGTTTCGTTTTCTAAAAATCGCTTTCGGATGACTAATCTTCGGAAGCAATTAGCATAGCTTCTATGCAAACGAAACTTGGCGCGGTAACTACAATTCAAAACAAATATTTTGAGACTGAAATAGTTTGTGCGAGTAAACGAGTAAATGCATAGCTTCAATACTTTTGTATCTGTACCCTAAAGACAAGCAATTAATAAAAAATGCGCTTAAAGTAAACTAAAGATTTCCAAGCAAAATGTGAATCAAGACACAAGTGAAAAAATTAAACAAAATTGCTACAGTAAAAAAGTGAAATATGGACAAATCAAGTCAGGCATTCAAACCGCATAAATACATTTTTAGCACGGAGATGCTAAATACTAACGAGATACAAAAAAAAAATCCAGAATATAAAATGAAATATTAAAACGAAAAATTACCGCTCAGCTGCGGTACGAAATATTAAATGAAATAAAAAAAATAATCACTTGAAATAAATTTCATGCGACAAATGCTCGTACAAGAAAATGGCGCTTAGGTGAGGAACCAAAGCGTCAAATAAACTTTAAGTAACACTTGACAACGTGTTAAATACATTTATGTAGATACTTTTAAATTTGATATGATTTTGTACGTAAACTTTATTAAACGCATACCCAGTGGGAAAGTGCGTTTCTGACATTTAAATAAAAACGAACTAATCAGATAAGACTCATAACATTTTTTTCACTAAAATAATTTCATCAGATAAAAGTTAATTTAAATGGGCAATTTTAGTTGAACAAGTAAATTTAAAAAAAATATTCAAGACGAATTCTAATACTATGTTCAGACAGGCAAATTTCCTTAATTTCATAAAAATGAAATTATATTAATTTGGATGGTGTTCATACTGCCCCAAATTAAGGAAATCATATGTTTTATGTTTACAAATCGAATGTTAAAAATAATATGCTCCCAACACCATTTATATCTGGGAAATTTTAAAAGTTGATTATTATAACTATAAAGACTGGCATTCAGTAGTTTTATTAGCTTTAGTGGATTTACGCTATTTTAAATTAATAACAGTTACAGTTCTTTCTCTATATTCAAATTTAAAAATTTGTACTACTTTCAAAATATTTTCCCGGTTTTATTAAAGTTAACTGTCATTGACATTTATTGTTTGCACGATTATAAATTTAAAAAGCGCTATAATTGAAGACTGTAACTATGCATAAGCTGTGGGATAAATATATTAATCCGCTCTTTATAACATAATCAGTTTAGTGTCGCTCGATTTTTAGCATATTCTCATAAGTAAAATGCATATCAATGTAGTCAATTTTATTAAAAAAAATTTCTTATGCCATACTAAGTTGACAATATAGACTAGTGAAATCAGTTATATTGAGGAACTTTGTTCACTATGCTAATTGCACAAATAGCTTATTTCTCGAGATATTGGTGTTTAAAATTCAAATTGACTACAATTACAAATAAAGCTACGCAAACCATCTAGTTCTATCTACAATATACAATTTCGATAAGCAATGAATAACAATAAAGACTCACAAAAATTTCACCCGATATCTCAAAAACTTATATGTATTGATTTATGGGCTAGTTGGAAAGTATACTTAACTAAAATCGATTGTTAAAGAACATAACCAGGAAATTGAAATCTTATTACTTAGAAATCTTAAAATGATAAAATCAATGATCTAAATATATATATATATATATGATCTAAATATATGATATATAGAAATTGTACCTACTTCTTTGAAATTTGTTAAAATTTGTATTAACAAGCTTTTTTAAAAAAGTTTTAAACGATTTAAGTTCTTAGCCACTTGTATCTGATTAAAGCCATATATATTGCAAATATGTAAGTAAAGACATTATTTATCATTCAAATTTCCCAATTGAGAGCACAAATGCGAATCATCTGTTTTAGAATGCGAATTCCAAAGAAAATATAACTTTTTTGAAACTTAATTTGTAGTTATACTAGCTATGGACAATAATATAAATCGGTAAGGTGGATCCGTTTTTATTTCACCAAAAATTTTTGAATTCTTAAAGATTGATTTCTTAGAAACATCAATCAGGAATGAAATGTTTGGACAAGCCATTCATCTGGCATAAATTCAATTTGGAAAAATTATAGAAACTTTTAACTCTTATAAAAAGTTTTAACGGGCATTAGCTTATAGATTGCAAAGTTTATACCATGGGTGTTGAGTTCAGAAATTGATTTAAAAGTTTTAACATTCATATAGAGTCAAAAAAACATATTCTCTATACAAGCTTAAAGCCTAACAAACAAAATGTCTCTTCTAAGTACTTACAAAATAGAGGTAACCTATAAAATATCTCTTGCGTTACAGACATAATTCTAATAAAATAATTAATATTTAAAACAATGTCTTTAGTTATTTGGGTTCTCACAGGAATTGCCATAGATGGTATCACAATAAAATACTCACATTTTAGTTCTTTGGTTTCTTTTTCTGCTTCACGATGGCTTTCCTTTCCCACCTATTTTAATATAACGAAAATATCATTTCAAAATATAACGAACATGCATCATCTCAATCTTTTCCAACTGGGAAGTGCATGTGAGCATATATCAGTAGTACTCTTTTATGAACTCTTGCAGATAAGCTAAAGCGTGAGAGCGACTTGACACTGTATTCAAGATTACAGTGGGTTAAGTGGTCTCTGGCCAAAGTGTTGCACTAACGACCCGCACACACACGCAAACTCACACATTATAACCATATACATGTTGGCCTTTTCGCAAATTAAAGTACAAATTTTAAAGACCCTTAAGGTATGCATGGCAGTCATGCTTACACACATGCAAATTGCTAACGCCTTTCATTCAGATCCCCTCCACCATGGCGCAATTTGTTTACAAAGTGATTATCGCTGTTGTATAAGTGGCGTTGTGGTATTTCTGCTTGTACGATTGTCGCCCGTAATGGCTTCATAAATGTCATTACAGACTTTATGGACTTGTGTAAATATGAGCAGTAAAATCCAAGTTAAACTAGTTAACTTTTTTTCTTATACTCGTACTCATCACATACGCTTTTTAAGTATACACGTTTTGTTTCTTACGTACTTACATGTACATGTACCATTGAGACTATAAAGATAGTACAAACACACACACATACTCTATCACACAAACCAAAACCAATACATAAACCAGGCATTTTTCACATGCCTGCTGCTTCCTACAAGTCAACTTCCTTTCCTGTATCAGTCGCAGCCGCACAAAGCAGAGCTAGTAAAGAAATCAACCACGTGTATGTTTGCACAAGGATATGAGTAAACAAGCGCAAGTCATTTCCTTTTTATCAGCACTTGTAAACGTAGTCAGTCCCCTAACACCGCACACTAAGCATTTGTTTTATTCATATAAGTTTTTTTTTGTTATTTGTTTTTATTTTTTTTTGTGTTTGTTTACTTTACCCTATGTTGGTCGCGTATTTTGTTTTTTTTTTGTCATTATTTTGTTTTTGCTACATTTTATATGTCATATATTTTGTTTTTTATTTATTTAATTTTTTATGGGCTTTAAGCGGTTTTAATAGCATAAAATACCTATGGAGAGGTGAATACTTGTGCAAAAATATATTGGGTGTTATAGATGAAATGCAATAAAAATTGATGTACATAGAATTATTGGATGAGAAAATTTATTAATGAGAAAATCAGGACAGTTATCGTAAAATAGTAGCAAGAAAGATAAATTTAAATATATTTTTGTAGGAAATATAATTTTTTCTGAAAATTGTAACATAATTATCTGGTTCCTTGCCAGTGGAAATAAGTTAAAAAATAGGCATGAGTGGTCCAAATGTATTTCGTTATTATTGTGCCAAAATTATTTGTTATTAAATATAATAGGTCATCAATAGCTCATCTAATCACTGGCTCTATGATGTCTTCCATTTCACAAAATGTTTTTACTGCTGGTAAAAATATTTTTGATGTCTTCATTCGAAATAATATGTTTCTTATTTGATAGAGACTGACACAAGTAATAATCCAAAGATACTAAATTTGCAGAATATGTTGGATGTAGTATTACATCTTATAGATATGACCAAACTTTCATGCGATCTTGCATGTTATCGATAGTACGCGATACATTTCTGTTGATAAATTTTGATTTTTGTTTATTTCAGTTGATGATACTACATTTTAGATTAACTGGTGATATTGTCCGATAAAAAAAATAAACAAAGTGCGCTTCGGAAGCACTTTTTCGCTTTTAAAGTGCTTGGAGTCGTATGATTTTTTTGACTTCATAATTTCTTGATTTCAACATTGTTGTAGATAATCCATTTCTCATAATCATTTTGAGGCAATGGAACGAATCATCAATTCCGTGAAGAGATATCTCAAAAAGAGTTAAACCGAGAGATATCTCGGTTTTACGTTTGTGAAGCCCAGATGTCAATATGACAGAGCAAATGTTTTTTTGCGAAAACATATGGAATACTTCCGTGAGCAACCCATGCTTTATCAGCTGATCATGAATAATTGTTTTCGATTAATTTAAGTTCAATCATTGCCTTTATCAGGATCAAGTGAATTTGATAAGTTTAATTTCTTAGAAAATTTAGGAATTGTAATTCAGTAGTTTGAACGCCTTTATCAATACCCACAGACTTTCCAGAATAAAGTAGATCTCCAACATTAGCGGAAAGAATTAAATTAATCTTAAGATGTACGTAATAATAAAATATGGAAAAATTATTCCGATTATTGTTAAAAATTATGAAAAATTGGTGACATATAAACAAATCTTATTTGTAGTTATACCTCAATACATTTGCAGCACCCAGTATTTTGTAGATTAAAATCTATTAAATCATTGATACCCGCAAACAGAATTGCATGATTCACTCAGCTTGAAAGCTTCGTTGCTCGACATGCGAGCATGTCCATAAAATTTTGGCAACTAGACCAATGCGTTTGTTATTAACCACAAATTCGAATTAATCTAATAAGAATGATAACAAAAGTAAACAATAACTGAATATAGAACTATAAATTCTATATAGAATTGAATTTTATTTTTAATTTTTTGTATTTTTGACATTTTATACATAAAACATTTGCGTTGAGAATTGCCTGTCCACATAAGCGTGAGTAGTCAATAAATAATATAGGTGCGCTTATCTAAAGCACGAGACGTTTCTACCATTCGATCACTTTTCTATATTTCTTATAGCAATGGAAAATATAATAGAGCGATTTTATATATACATATATAAATATTTATATTATATATCACTTCACCAATTTAGATTAGCATGAATTTATGAAATCATAATCATAAAAAATATTTAACTGCAACTGAATATTAATTCAAAGAAATATAATCAAAATAAAGTTTTCTTAAAATTTTGCTTAACGACAAAGTTTAATAATATTATTAACTACAATAATAAATCTCTTAAATAGTATAATGAATACATCCATGCCAACCCCTAAGAATTTCTCAAACTAGAACTTCTAATAAGTAAACTCTTCATAAAGAAAACCGAACAGTAATACAATAAATGTTCAATAACTTCTGAAATACTTTCATTTTGACATCTTCTATTTAAGTTTTTACTAAGAGCATCTAATCTAGTCTTTACCATCATTTACCTTGATGGACGTTATCCGATTAATACTATTCATAAAATTAACTAATTTGGCCTTTAAAAAAAAAACTATTTATCGTCCACTCTTAGTAAGTATGGCAAATAAAAAAAAACTAATATTATTATATATAAATATATGTACATGGGCTTTTGAATCACTTCGTTGGGGACAACAGTTCCGCAAGCGCAACACCCACTCAGACCAGGACCCAAGCTTGACTATAGTTTGCAGATCTGTAATTAGCGCTCTCTGTTCTCAGAAACAATTTAAAAGTACCTGCCCCTACCTGTGTACGCCCATGAGTGAGTACCGACTATTATCTAATATCATTAATCGTTTTGGTTACATGGTTACCACATTTCTTGCAAGAATCTTGACAAGTTTTTACAAACATGAGTTTTGCTCCTACATTATCTATGATTGACTTTAATTTTTATTATTTAAAATTGTTATGGCTAGATAATTCAATTTTCAATTAAGTCCAAGTTGTGTTAAAAGGTTTGGGATTAGAAATCTATTTAATATTAATTTACAAGTAGTTGAAGAATTTTCAGTGTGTGAAATACAAACAAGATTTTAATCGTATTGTGTTATATTTTCAGCGATAAAACTGTATCAATACAAATCAATTTAATGAAATTTATTACATTTTTATAGCTTATCTAGGGAGACGTTAAAATTTTAGTAGACAGTATTGCCTAGAATATTTCAATAGTAGATAAATTTATAACAATTAATTTACCGCCAGTGGTTGCTTTTCAACTTTTGCTGTCTTTCAGTTCTACCCGTTCCTGAGCTATAGTGAGGCATTTTGATCTACGATTTCAATTACTAAAATTCATTTGATTATATTATTTTATAATTTCAATTCTACGATTTTATATGATTAAATAGATATAGATATTTTCTATTAAGTCCCAATAATAAATGGTATGAGAGAATAAATTTTTGTGCTTTTTTATATATTAATTTCTATATTTACTACTATATACCTATTTGTCGTATTATAACAAAAACAATATACTACGATACAAATATTTCAAGTTATTTTAAATTGAATTAGCTTACAGAGTTTATGACAAGGCCCTGCAGTCTGCAGTCAGAGCATCTTTAAGAGACACTTCATGAAATAGATGTCGAAGCGTCTTAACGTTAACAACTACATTATAGCTACCCAAAAAGGTGATCTTATTCATAGCTATAATAATAGGAATATATATTAGTAATATATAGGCTTTAACAATCATATAAAGTGGGTACATAAGTTTATATAAACTATTTGGGTGAAATGCAAATAAAGTTTCATTACGCCTACATGTTCTCACTATAGTAAGACTGTAAATCTATTATATATTTAATTTCTTTTGAATACATATAAAATAATGCTGCTTTTAAGCCAGTGGTAAGAACTCAGCATTTGCTATCTTTCAGTTTGACCCATTAGTGAGCAAAGTCGAGGCATTTTGATACTCTATTACTTAACAGCACTAAAAAACTTAAAATAAACTCTATCCAAATTTGGCTGAGAAACTATCAATTCGTTTGAGAAACTATTATATATAAAATTATGAACTTAACCTACCGCTCTTTTCAAGACAAAATTGATTGTAGGAATCTCTACAATTTTGAATCCATTAATTGCTTTGGAGAAATTAACCATAGTACAGCTTTAATAGTGAACGTTGTACGTGTACTGTACACCTATTCGCAAAAAATTCAACACCCCAATTTTCCTTATTCCTTAATGTTAATTTTTTCTAACCGAAAGTGGCGCGTCCTATGAGGAAAAGAAACTATTTAAAAGTTAGAAGGGTTCAAATAGATATGAAAAGACAATAACAAAAACTTTAATTAATTGCTTTTCTGAATTACCAGATATAAACATTACAAATATGTCTCTGGAAAATTGATCTATCCACAACATTAGCAACGCAAATGCGCTTAGAAGATAGAAAATATAGAAACCCAAAAAACTGGGGTTTTTATATATCCATAAAGCAACATATTACATTATTAAAACGCTACTTTATCCAAAAAAACGGAGAGTAGTAGCAAAAACAACAACAACGTTTTTGTGTAAAAAAGTAAGCAAATTCGGAAAAAGAGCAATTCATGTATGAATCCATGTCTCCCACGGGATATCCATAATTAAATCGGTTTAATTTTGTTCTGGAATCAATTAGTAATATATTTACATAGATTTAAAAAAACTTTTAATAAATATTTGTATTTAAACGAAATGAACGGTTAACATTATTTTAATATATTTATATGGAAATCATTGTTATTCAGGCATGATCAATGCAATATTGAGTATTGTTGTGCATTTAAAATTTACTGAATAATTTAAAAAAGATAGTTCCAAAAAACTCATATTATTATCAAAATTACATAAATTTAAAACTGTTTCAATTTTTATTTATATTTGATAAGATTTTATTAAAAAAAAATATTTCCACAACTTTAAATCTTGATTTGCATATTTTCTTAATATCTTCACTGAAGATAAATATCTCTTTGTCTTAAAGATATGTGAGATACATTTTAACGCATAGCCCTAACATTTAGAACACAAGCGGGACTAAGATTTTACGATAGCCTCAATTTTCTTATAAAAGCTATTAAAATAAGTAATTAAAATTTTTTACTATCAAAATCTTGTGTATAATTAAATTTTTATTGATATTTTATTGCTTATATCACGTGCTAAACTTTCCAAAATATTAATTTTTGAGTACCCAAAAATATTCGAAGATTCCAAAAACTTTTAATTAAGTATTTTCAATTTGCTATAAATTAATCATGTACAATTAGATATATGGACTTTAACATAGAATGTCTTTAATTTTTTTTTTTAAGTTTGCTTGACCAAACACTCTTCAAAATAAACTGTTTCAAATGTGCATCAAAGATTCTTATTTGAATTTATTTTTATTTTTTTACATTTACATATAAAAATTATTTGTACTTTAATGCTTTCTAGATGCTTTCAAGTACAGTACATTTAAATTTACATTTCTATAATTATATAATTAAGTATATAATTTTGTTCAGAAATCACAAATGATTTGGATATACAGTAGCTTGAATTGAACATTTAAGCCAATTTAATTAAATTTGATTATTAAGTAATCAATAACTTTATACAAATTATTTCAGCTCACAAGAAAACATCGTTGTTATTGTTATTTCTTACATATGATTTATGCATTTGCCTCGTTATTACCGGTTCTCTTATGCTTCTTAAATCAAATCTTCATTACTTAGAGATATATAAAAGCATATTAAGAAAGACCACCATTTAATTACTTAACAAAAGCGCATTGCAAGGAAAACAATACTTTCTAAAAATAGATATACATATGTAGAGAAACCAATAATTGGCTTTTACATGCGTCCGTGAAAGAGATTCTTCACTAACGTATTGTCATAATTCAAAGAAATTTTAATAAATAGTTGTTTAAAATATAAGTATAAACTTATATTTTGTTTTTTTTTTTAAATTAAATATGACCTTAACAATTCGTTAAAGATCACTTCACTAGAGATACGGTTAACCTCTAAGCCTTCTTCCTTCAACTATCGCTTAAAATACATTTTCGCCGGAGTATCTTCATTCATTCTTACGATATGACCTAACCATAGAAGCCGCTAGATTTTAATTCGCTGAATTAAATCAATCGTGATAAAACTGGTAAAGCTTGTGATTCATTCAGGTACGATAGTCAGCACCAACTCGTAAACGATCAAAAATCATACAAAAAACTTTTCCACAAAACCGATTAATCCATTTTTCCGAAAATATAAAACTGGCATAATACTAAGTGAGGAAGTTCAAAGAATGATTGTCCGGTTTTCACAAAAAAAAATGATTATAAAAACCTGGCTGAGAGCAATTTTTGGTCAATAGTGCAAAACAAAAGACACTTTTTGAAAGACAAAGTGTTTTATATGTCTCTGATGTCACAATGGGCCATTACTTAAGCTTAAGCCCATTACTTAAGTGATGTTTTTGGGATATCTTATTCAAATTTCTTGAATTTAACCAAATAGTTTCACTTATATTTGATCAATTTATGCACACTTTGACTGAAATCTGCAGAGAGCAATAACTTTGCCTCTATTCGCCCAATTGTCATCAAATTTTGACAATTTATCAGAGACGGATCTACTGTAGCGGATCTACTGTAGTCTTGTTGATTTTGAAAAGCTTCGTTGGACTCTACCTTATAGGTAATTTTAAGTAAAACATTGTTTTTTATTAAATTGTTCCTGTGGATTTATATGAGCAGTGACAAAAACTTTTACGGGTTTCCTATGTGATTAGTTGACATCTACACTCACAACCAAATTTATTTTTTATAAAAATCTTAAATTCTAATGTAATTGCTATATAAACTTTAGATTCTTAAAACTTTTTAGTTGAATTCTAAATAAATCCGCAGAAAGGGTATTTTGGCTTCAAAAAAACAATAACCAATTTTTTTTTATTTTTTTTTTTAAAAATATAACTTCATTAGTTTCAATCTTTTAGGAAAAAAAATAACAGTTTTAAACGATTTCAAAAAATCAGATAATAAAAAATCGTTCATCGTCCCCCAACTCTTCGCTCCCATCAAGTAATCCGTTTAATGAGTAAACATTTAGTAAAATATTTCCTTTCTGACTGTTTGGAACTTTGCGGAATTCCTTCCGCAAACCATAACATGCCAAGGGAAAACAAAAACAAAATTACTTACTTAGCGGATGCTTGTACCAAATTCCAATCGTATCCTTCCAACACTTTCATAACCGCACTGGTTATGCGCTCATCCTCTTTACGGCCGCTGCCTATTTCGCCGTTTGCGCGTTTTTGTTCAGCTTTTGCGGCATAATTTGCCAAAACAAGCGTTTCAACAGGTTTAGCGCGTTCAGATTTCGTATCTGGCGGGCTTTTTTCTTTATCCATGATTTAATAACTCACAAATTCTTAACAATTTAATTACGAAACATATAACATAAATTTAGTAAATTATATACAAAATTTCAAACAAAATGAAAATTTTAAACATTTAAATTAATTTGATTCCTTTCTCATAACAAAAAAATTATATACACCGTCGGCTTTTTATTTGCTTAGTATTTGTTAATATTTTACAATACACCAACTAATAACGCTTAACACTTTTTAACCGAAGCTTTAAGTGCACCACACGAAACCCCAACGAAAACTGTTGTTGATCTCGATGACAAATTAGCTTCACCCACCACCACCAATCAACTTTGTAGTTGAGCAGCGCTGCCAACAGCTAACAGCAGCTAACAGTAACAAACGACTACGAACAACAGCTACGACGATAAGTGCACATAAATCTACAACAACATAAGCCGACATAACACGAGTGCTTCTATATGTAATATTTCTATCAAAATTTTAGTGCTGTCGACGTTCAAGTGCTCGACCGATCATTTAAACGGACAACCGAGCGAGCATTGGGCACACATTTTCCTTGCTATATCAGCAAATATCACACAACGCACAAAAACCACAAATCCACATTAGCATGTAGTTGTAAATTGAGTTCGTACGCAGCCTACGTATGCGTTAACTGTTAATGTTGCGACTGCGGCTGCGTAGACGTCGACTTTCGCCCCTTAAATAAGAAACAAAATATCCACTGCCACTTTACGACCACATGTTGACTTATGATTTTTTTATACATTTATTTTCGTACAATTTTGATTTGTTATTTTTTTGTTTTTTTTTCTGTTTTTGTGTTGTTATTTCTATATTTTTATTACTTTTATATTTTGTTGTTGTTGTTGTTGCTGAGTTTAGAATCATTTAAGTAGCAACTTGTTACATTTCTTCATTCTTCGGAGGAGTATTTACTTTGTGTGCGACAGGCGCAGCTTTACGAATTTTCATTAATTGATTTTTTTTTCTAATAATTGGATTGTGAGTTTTATTGCAGTGTAGAGCATAAAATCACTATTAATGTCGAAATATGTTTTTGTTATGCTATATTATTATTTGAAATACAAAAAAAAAATTTTTGAAATCTAAAAAAAAATTATAAGGGTTTGCCTGGAAAAACTAACACCTTTAAGGAGTTATTATTGCCATTCAAGCAATTAAATGTATACACTGAGATTAAAATGTATGCATACATGCATATGAAGACGAAGTAATAACAGCAATAAATATCGAATCAGCTTGCAGTCCTCTCAGTGCCGTAAAGTTGAAAATATTTGAGCTATTTGTAGTTGTATGTCTAAGTACCATAAGATCGAAAGAAGTTAATAATTTTTAGTAGTTGAGTCTATATCAGCTACTGGCTTGAAATATTTTTCCGTACTTACCTAATAATACTTTCTCAGTGGTGCAAACACTTTGATGCAGAGGGCCGCAAAAATATATATATGTATATATTTAGACATTTTTGGTTTAAATATATATATATTTATATTTATATTAATTTTTACGAAATAATAATATATTTATATTTTCAACAAGACTAAATAAACGTAGGTTACAGTAGGTTGAAGTAGCGGTTTTGTGCCCAAAGCCGACTTGAGTATATCTGGATATATCACGGATTATGTGCAAACATTAAGAGGATCCCGAAAAGGCGCGCTGGTCATCGTACAAATAAACCCGAAAAACACGTTTTTCCCATTTAACCTGACCTAAACCTGACATTCTCATTGAATCAACCTGACAAGTCTTTAAGCTTGACCGAGCCCGTAATTGTTCAGGATAATAGTTACGTCAGATCGGCAAGAAAAGGTTAAGATCCCAATGATCTTCTACATTTCTTGTCCAGTTTGAAGCAGATCAAACTTGAGATCTGACAAAAGAATTCATCTGGCTAATTTTGTTCAGCTCTACTTAAATATTTTTGTTTAGTTGCAAAAATATGCCAATATCTTAGTAATAAATGTCAAGAGCAGAATGTCGGCTCATCTACCCTACAGTTGCCCGAGATATCCCTGTGCCCAGCTACTCATATGAGCTGATCACTGACACGCTTAGCTATTTTATTAGAAACCTTTCTTTTCAAATAGCCCTCTATATATATATGTTTACTTACTATATATCTATTACAATATGCCAGCTTAAATAGACTATTAACTAACTAACATTTACCATTCTATGGTATTTAATGAAATGATACGATCAAGTGTACTAAGTGTTTAAAACAATGATTTCTCGTTTACTATGTCACTTACCGAAATTGTTATTCGTAATAGTGAATATCTGTACTAAATTAATAGTAAACACTATTATATATGTTAGTTTATAATAAAACAAATTTTTTTTCTTACAAATGACGTCAAATAATAATAGTATTATAAACCGTCGTATTTGAGCCACACTCTACCAACTGAGCTACCGAGGCACAATATATAAGCTTTTCAATTCTTAGTTCTTTATATTACCGATATAGCCCGCATCTTGTCTCTTCATCGCGCTTTATAAATATACATGCAATAACCCTTTGTCATACAGTAAAGTAATTTCTTAGTAATTACTACCAAGCAAGTACATCTTTCCTTCCTCCCCTCACTTGTTTTCAATATTGGTTTATATATATTTGTTTTCGAAATAATAGGCCTTCTATGTTATATCTTCCCCTTGATTATTGGAATGCGATTTTAGCTTTAGAGCTTTAAGAACCAATGTCTTAAATTAGTGTATCTATTTTGCATTCTTAAGAGGTGTTCTAAGTGAGTGGAAGTCTCACACTGTGGTGTTCGATGTTCACCATACACCGAAAAAATTAAAAAATTATTTGTTAGTTACTAAATTTAATAAAATCTCTCGGGTATAAAGCATTTGATGGAATTGGAATAAAAAAACACATGCAATCCACATACTAAATGCTAAAGGACCATAATGGATTTTAAGTAACTTAAACTTAATGTTCAATATCTTTTAAAAATCTTTAATATTTTTTATTAGTACTTAAAAAGAAAATCAACATCTGGTAACGGTGTGCCCTCAACATTCAAGATAAATTCTAAACTTATTTTCGATATTAAAAAAAATATCTCTCCATTCTTCTTTAATCTTCGCCTGCCATTAGACGAACCCTACGATGCTTTAATAACATTTGAGCCGGAGTCGGAGCCTGAACCTGCATTTGGTTTTGTTTATAAAATTTTAAATACAAATTTAAATAAAATTTGTGTTTGCGAAGAAAAGAATTCACATGAAATCTCCAACAGCAGAACCAGCCGTAGCTGCTTTTTTCCCAAAGCCCAGTGAAGATCAGAAGCGGTGAAGATCAAAAATTTCGATTTCATGCCATGTTGCAAATTGTCAGCGTGTGCTGCCGTTCATCCAACGGCGAGCAGTTGGAGTCGCTATTTCCGTTCGCCGTACAATGCAAGGCGTCCAAAATGCCGCTTGTAGCGTATGGCCTTTTTATGACATTTTTTGCACTTCCAGCCCAGCCCAGTTTACGATTAAGATTTTGATTTTAATTTTATTCAATCATTTTCAGACTTTTTGTAGGCGAATCGTAGAGTATCTGGGCAATATTGATAAACGCTTCAATATGTTATGGCGAACGTTTTTAATTTGCATTTCAATTTGTATTTCAAAAATGCCGCCAACGCTTCTGTTTGTTGTTGCAATTCGCAATTCGCAATTCGCAATTATCGGAAGATAGCCGCCATGTAGCCATGTAAGCCGCGTAAGTCGGAGAGAAGATGGTTGAGTTGCATTAGAAGTTTGCATTAAATTTAAAATTATTCTCGTTTTAATAAAACCAATTTTAATTGCAGTTCAAGTAACTTCAACGAACTCAAGGGAAATTCTGCACTAAACCAGATACGAAATTTATAGCTTTTTTGCAAGAATTTCAAAGCAGACAATGGAGCGGCATCTTTGTAAAAGAAGCAATCCGAACTTTCTTTCGAAAAACATAAAAATTGAATACATAATAAAATACAATACAATAATTTTTAAAATTAATTTTAATTTATTACTTAATTTTTTATTTGTTTTAATTACAAAGCTGTAAAAAATTACAATAAAAAACTGGATCGTCAGTCCTCCAACTAGAATTTGACACTTGGGTTACATTTTTTCGGGATGGCAGACATTAAATCTTTCTCCTATTTATAGCCATTAAAGTATGGAATGAGCTACAAATTTTTATGTTTTAATTGTAAACTTAATTTCTCTTCGATATTCGAACATAAATTTTCAACCGATACAGAAGAGATCAAAGGGCGCACAGAGCGGAGAGGCTTGTAAAAATTTGGTAAATACAACAACAACAACAAAATATTCGAAATATTTAAAGAATATCTGAAGCCACAAGTGTGACTATCTACGCATGACTCCGAATTTATGACTGCGAGTTGTGAAGCGCGGCTTTTTAAGTGTTGTGGTTTCGTTTGAAGATTTGGAAACCCATAAAATCTAACCAAAATTTAAAACAACACGTCTAGCAAGCTCGGTAAAAATCATACGCTAATAACTTAAAATTTTATTGAATGTAATTAGATTTTTGTAACCATAAAGATATTAAAAAATTTTATTTGCTTGTCTGAAATTAGTAAAATATTCTTTGAACTTCTAGATACAATATTTTAATAAATATATTTATCTACTAATATGATGAAATACTTAGAATTGCAGTAAGGAGCTCAAAACTGTATACTTAATTTTAGTAAACTTAATCCTTTTTTGTAGTAGATGGAAAGGCGAAAGCCACAGCGTAAGACTTGAACGCACTTAAATCAACTCTTAGGAAAGGTCAAACGCCATCCCAGTGGGATTTCGGCTAATATTATTATCTATTTTTAAAAGATATTAAACATTAAGTTTAAGTTCCTTAAAATCCATTTTGGTGCTTTAACATTTAGTATGTGGATTGTGTGTGTTTTTATTTAGTTCCGTTAAATGCTCTATACCCGACAGATTTCCTTTATACCCGACAGATTTTATCAAACTAAGTAACTAATAATGAAATTTTTAAATTTGAACTCACTCATAACACCTCTTAAGAACACAAAATGCACTAATTTAAGACATTGGATGTTAAAATTCTGAAGCTAAAATCGCATTCCAGTAATCAAGAGAAAGATAGACATTATAATACAGAAGGCTTATTATTTAGACAAGAAGTATATCCAAGCTTAAAGTGGAAAAAAGGGAACAGAGGAAGAATGTACTTTCTAGATAATAATTACTGACTAAGAGTAAACTCTATGCAAAGGGTTGTTGTTTTCCACGGCTGTACAGCCTGATCACAGAAGATACGCGGACGATCTCGTTCTGATAAATGGCCAGGAATTAAGGAGGAATTCCCAATTCGATAGGAAATTAAGTTGAGTGAAGAATATCAGAGAGTAGATTTGCCAAAATTCTTCGCGCTAAGCATAACAAAAAGTCATCTAATTGCTCGATATGAGAACATTTGTAGATACTGGAGTTGGAAAAATGTCTGCCATCGGGTCTACGCTAGTAGTTAATACAGTCTCGAAGTATTCTGCATTCAAACGCTTCAAAGCGTTCCATTTGAACGGATGAAATTTTGGGATTAAATGAGAAATGAGGATGCAAAGACTGAACATATTAGTTGCTTGTGACAAAGTAGTTTGGTTTGCATACCAAGCGGATTGTGTTATAGCGTTTTTGAGGTCAATTAGTTGAAAAGTGGCAAGTATGAGTCAAGTATGTGACTAACATGCGGATTGAAGTTGTATATAGGAATGAAATCAACGCCCAAGTATTTTAGCCAGTGGGTAATGTTGATAGCAGAGCCGTCGATAAGAAGGCTATTTATGTCTGGCTGTTTATAACCCTGGCTGTTTATAAAGACAATTACCTATATTTTTTGACGGGCTGAGTTTTATTTTCAAAGTATTTTGGTATCTAGAAATAGCGAATTTGATCCTGACAGAAGTTTAATGTCTAAAAATGACATGAATAACATGAGGATAAAATGTGAATCAGAAAGATATAAAAATTATAATGAAAGAAAAATTATTTAGACTACTGTAAGATGTTGTATTGGAAAAATTGTAAATCTGATCAACGCAAAGAGAACACAACGTTGACCATCGCGTTGGTATCTGGCTAGAGTAGAGATTTAAATTCTTTTGTGTCCCATTTTTTGCCAATTTGACAGAGCTATCCTCCTCCTGTTTATAGATTGTCCTCCTTGTCAGATTGTTTCACATGAATGGGGGAGTCATGCATTTCGCTGATCCCTTATTTGCACATGAACGGCGTTTATCCCTGGTACCACAACAGATCATTATTTTTGCACAAGTGAGCTTTCCATAAAAAATGATCAAAAAATTAAAACTCTATACAAGTTATTGTATAAAATATTCAATAATATTTGGTTGTCTTTTAGGTCAAATTTTTTATAATCTTATCTTCACGGGAAGTTAAAAGATTGATCATGTGATCAGTAAGAAACAAGTCATTCTTTCTGCGTCAATTTATTAAGATATTATAGCTTTCAATAGCAATCTTGGATTGATAACGCCATCTTCAATGTTATTTGATGTGTCATTATCAATATTGAACTCAAATTTAGATCCGTCTTGGGCTTGTATGTCTGAATGCGTTACATTAAAGTGAGCATTTCGGGAATTCTCCCATTTATTTTTTTTGAAACAAAGTACGAATAATAACATTTATCAACTTACTAAGAACCGATAGTCCTAATTTTAGAGCTTTTAGTGCATACAATGTATTAAAATTTTTCAGGTCTAATTTCTAGACAATTCGAATTTGTGAGAGTTTTAATTTGTGAGCCTCTACTGTGTACGAATTGACTCTAATTTTAGTGGATGCATATTAGTGGTATTCTGCAGTATATTGATATGTAAGAGATATATTGTAAAATATATGTACCTATATAACCTTATTAAATTCGTAAAACTCGGATGGTTTAAAATGCATATTCACTCTATAAATGAGATATTGAGATTATTTATAAACGCACACACCTATAAACGAATCGAGATTAGATGAACATAATCGCAGCCCTCTAGCGAGACTCGCTTAATGACACTAAGCTATCGATACCATGGTTTTTATTCGATTCTTTAAGGACCCAGAAGTCTATGAGTGACAGCACTCAATGCCAATTCTCTCAACATAATCTAAATCTTAAAGTCGGTTTTGTTTTTTAGGATTTTAACTTTTATTTTGTACTTTGTATTTTGTATATCTCTATACGTATTTCGGTAAATTCGCTTTTCCCTTCATTAGGAGAAGTTTTAATATTAAAATATTGGAATATAAGGAATTCTTCTGATAAAGACAAAAGTGAATTTGCCGAAATACGTATAGAGATATACAAAATATTGGAAACTCTAATATTGAAATCTTCTGAATCCTTCTGATAAAGGCAAAAGCGTATTTGCCGAAATACGTATAGAGATATACTAAGTACGAAGTATAAGTTAAAATCTTAAAAAAATCTAAATCGTTTAATTATTTATTCCTTTTGCTACTTCAATAGTTCATAAAAATAAAGGAGAATCAGAATAAAAAGGATTACTGGAATAATATACCAGGATTAAAACAATCAATATCACTTACCGATACCTAAACAATAATAGATATCAGAATTGTATGACCCTATCAAAAGAAAAACTTAGAATCATCACAGGAATCCTAACAGTGCACTGTGGACGAAGACACCACCTTACAAAACTGGGTGTGCTTACGAATGCAAAATACAGATTCTGTGAAGAGAATAAGGAGTCATGGCCAACTCAGTGGCGTAACTACAGGGAAGCGACTGGAAGCTACGCTTTCGGGCCCCCGAACTTAGGGGGCCCCATTTTAAATTTGTGCATTCGTTATTAACATTAAAGAAATGACCAAAACTATTATGTTTCTTAAAATAAATGAAAACAAAATTGAAGAAGTAAATGATTTAAATGATGCCTTTTTTAATTGTGATACACAGAATAAATTGACACATTGTTCAGATACTGAAACAGACTTCAAACAGACGATACAAAAATCTTGACAAGCCTAATATACCTTTTTTACATTTTTTTGTGTAAAGGGTATAAAAAAATATTAGTAAGAGCTCGTTAGTTAAAATTTGCTTATGGGCCTAAAAAATGTAGTTACGCCACTGGGCCAACTCATATCATTTTTAATATTAATTGGTGAATATGCAACCGCCACAGGTTCTATACTACTTTTTATTAACGCAACAGGGCTTAAAGACCTGCTCTAAGCTCAGAAGGGGACACAATAGACCCGATGGTCGCAGTGCCACATTCTCTAATAATAATAATAATACTTTAATAACCTTACCAAGCTTTTTGCATTAACACAAAAGCAAACAAAATCAAATATCATAATTTTCAGTAAAGTATCTATTGAAAATCTTGCACAAAAAATTTAAATAAACATTTAATTTAATTACAATGTTTATTTATATAACAAAATCAACTTATTTCCAATTGGCTGAAGTCAAAATTCATATTAATTAAGTCTAATCACTGAACACCGCCCACCACACATTATTTGATTGGCTCAACAATAACTAAACTCAAGTTCACAATCTGAACATCAACAACAACAACAACAACAACTACAACAATAACGAAGCAACAGTATTAATTAACGTAAATACAATAAATAGTAGAAAAGCAACAACAACAACATGTCAAAGAAATATATAACTAAAAAAGAAGCAACAAATTGAAAAGCAGCAATGCCAGAAGTCAGCAGCCTTAACATAGCGTTGTGTGAATGTCGCTTCGTTGCTTCGCGCTGCGACACTTTTTCTTAACGAAATCAATTAGCGTCGCGTTTAAAGTAAACATGTAAACAAAAACAAAACAAAAAGAAGCGAAAAAACAAAATTGCCACTGAAGAAATTCATGCCTAGAATTTGGCGGCTACCGCTGCTGTGGAAGTGTTTAAGCATGTAAAGTAAATCACAAGACGTTGTTGTATTAAAGTTATAAATTAAATTTAAATAAATATAGAAAAAAAAAAAATCAAGTATGAAGCGCAAAAAATATTGTTTTTTCTGACAACTGACGTTGACGTTGATGTTGACGTTTAGCACTTTTGTAGGTGCTAAACTCGAGCAGCTTATAATTTTCCCATGGATTTGAGTTTATTAAAAGTTTTTGTTGTTGTTATTACTATTATTGTAAAGTGTGCTTTTTTTAATGATGTTGCCAACGATAATATTTGTTGTCGTTGCTAGACAATATTTTAGCAGAAAGATTTTTAAAATAAAAACAAAAAACCTTTTGGTATGATTGTTTTTTTTTTTCAATGGCCACTTGAAGCCACTAAAATCAAATCTTAGGAATAAATGGAGAAAATTTCCACAGCATTATAGAAGGGAGAGAGTTTGGAGCAAGATACTTAATCCCTAGCAGGTTAGATTTATATAAGCCAGACCTGATATGATTGTTATAATTTTATTAAAATTTATATTTAATAAGTTAATAATAATTAATTAATAATTGTTTAATAAGATTTATAGTTGTATGTTGACCGACAAAAATTCCGCGCAATATGTGATGTCTTCATCTATATATATACGAAGAAAATGTTTCTGGAGTGCTTTAATGCTCTAGTAATTTTTGGTACTGGAAAATTCCTCATAACCAAGTTTAGGTTATGAGGAGTATAGTTTTTAATCCGTACAAACCGGCCATACCACTATTGTGACGACATAGTCACGATGCGTGAGGCATTTTCAAACCTCCTCTCCACAAAAACAAAAATATTCAAACAGATTTTACGTACATTTAGTACCGTAGATGTCACTGTGTGGTGGAAATGAATTGTCAAACACTTTTACTCCACATTTTTTTTTTCTTTTTTGTTTGTGACGATGGTTACTCTTTTTTTAATATTTTAATTATCTCTCTTATAGAGATATTTTATTCCAAAAATTACTTACAGAAATTGCCATAACAAGCTGTTATCAAGTTTCGATATGACACAGCATAGCTCCCTTGGTACTTCTGCTGCGTACACGCCTTCTCCAGTCTCGTACATTCCCATATAGGACATATAGATTAACTCTACAACCTCTTCCTCCAAATAACGTTTTAAATACCTTTTTCAATAAAGCATCTTGATTCATTTTCAGCACATGACTAAACCAAAGAGTCGCTAGATGTTAATTCTCCAAACTAAACCAAAAATATTATGCATAACTTTCCTCTCAAATACTCCCAGTACTGCTTCGTTATTCTGTAGCGTCCATTCTTCAGCGCCATACAGAAGCATAGGTAGAATGAGCGACACATATATGTTAGTATAAGTTCAATGTATCGAGAGAGAGAGAGAGAGAGAGAGAGAGAGTTCTAAATCCTAATTACCTATTGAACTCATAGTTGCAGCTCATAGCAGTGGTGATTTTTCGCCTGATCTCTAAATATTGTGGTTTATTATAGTGATTTCAAGTTTAATGAAATCAATGACAAATTCGAAGTATGTTATAATCGCTAGCCAACCGTGCGCTTTCCAATCGGTGTATACTTCTGCCAGTATCCGATATTTTCCCTGATTCAAAATTATTAAGATAAATTAGGAGACTCATAAAACTAAAGTATAGTTTATAAAGTAAAGAGTAATATATGTATAATAAGTAAAAATGCTTCGCATAAGTTGTCTTCGATATATTGCTTAATAAACGATTCGATGTCCTTGTGACTTTTTGAAACAGACTCAATATATATTAATCCATAAATTATAAATATTTTTAAAATAGTAAAAGTAACTTAATAAAATTTGGAATATAATACAATTTAATTGCCTAAAAATATACTTCAACTAATGCGTGCCATTCTCTTCCTCTACGTTCCCGTCGTCTTGGCTGAGTAGAACTTTTACGTGAAGTGTTTTTTTTTTGTTTTCTATTTATTGAAATGTTTCAAAAGTACTAAATTGAAGAATTCTTCCATCAATTGTTATCATGAATAAGTTTGATTTCCTTATCTACCCCAATTATTTTCTTCTTTTTACGTCTTTTCTTTATGCCAAATGACAATGCTCGCATATTAGATACAGATAAGCACTATAAATGTGTTTGCACGTAACTTGGAGCAAACTTGCAGGAAAATTGGAATCATAAAAAAAATTTATTCTCAATACTTTTTTTATAGAAAAACCAATAAAAAAAATTATTTTTGGCACACACGTGTGACTTTATTTTGTGCATATTACGAAATAAAAATGGAATAAAAAGGTTGCACCTTCAGTTTAGAATCATTGAAGACAAAACTTGTTAGGTGAAAAATAAAAATTGATTTGAATTGAATTTCCTATGGATTTAAGCAATTACAATAAAGATACTTATGTAGATTGTTAGACCTGTAGGATTCATATAGATTTTATTTCTTTCAACACGTTTGGAAGACTTGTCTATAAAGATTTTTAACTAAATCATGATGTACAAATATATAAACCAAGTAAGGACATATAGTATATATTTCTTCTTCTTATTTGGCGCTACAGTCCAGCGTGAACCTTGGCCTACTTCACAACCTGCCTCCATCTGCTTCGATTTTGTGCACTTATTTTCCAATTTAGAACTCCAGGCTTTCTGGCGTCCTCGTACACATTTTTCTACCATTTTCGCTTCGATCTGACTGTCATATTATCGGATTAGCATTAAATATATTGGCCGGATTTCTTTTAGGTCCCATTCTTACAACATAAGCTGCCCATTGCAGTCCTTGTTCTTTTCGTTGTTTGTTTGTCTTCTAATTGTCTCGTCGTCCATTCAAGTATATATTTAGAGATATTATTTAAATAAGGTTTCCAATAAGCCAAAATATTACTGTCTGATTTAACACACAACGTCTACAATAGATTGATTTTGTCATGAATATTGCATTCAGTTCCATATTTTCTATTAAATATGCAAATATATGACTACCAAATTCACCATCCAACGTCTATAATTGGATGGTATTCACTTCTACATTTTCTATCCAATAAGCAAATATATGACTATCAGATTCGACACCGAATAGATAAATAGGGGAGATACGATAGATAGATAGATCACAATGGATAGATTTTGTGCAGATTGTTGCATACCCTGTTAAAGTTATGCCAATGTCTAATTTAAAGGCTGAATCAGTTGGTCTCTTCTACGTTCATGTATTTTGTGATTCGTGAAAAAAACAAAATACAAGTATCTCCAGCTCGCAAGTCAAATATGCTATTAGAAGATATAACTGTTTACGCTATTCTTATTATTTAGTCAAATAGAGTTAAAGAAATACGATAAGTTCGCCATTATTATCTCAACTAGACCAGTGAATGAACGATGTTCTGGACATTGAAATTGGTTAGTCTGTAGTCCTGGAAAGAGACTTAGAACGAGATTGATAGATTTCACCTCTTTCTCATTATGGCAACTATCCAGACTAATGAATAACGCACCAAACAACGTAAACAGCCAGATAAAAAGAAAGAAGTATGGTTGGAATGGACAGACACTGCGTAAGCCTTATAAAGATATCGCGCATGCTGCACTTACTTACAGACCAGCACTGATCTGGAGGACAGTTCAGCAGGAGACGATCAAATCGTTTAACGAGTTGAGAGCAATAGCACAAAATAGAAACCAGTGGAAAACATTTGTAGACTCCTTAAGCTCCTGATGGAGTATGGAAATAGTAATAACAATAAATACAGCCTGAAGTACCGCCGCATTGTTCTAGTGCACAGTTGACACTACAATAAGCGATCGACTACTTATTATCATTTATTTATAATTTATATTATTTAATTATTATTAAATAATAATTTATTATTATTTATTTATTCATTAATTATTATTATTAAAGCAGACACTACATATAAATTAAAGCCCAATTATTTCTTAAATATGAAGAAAAGCGATTTTAAAAAGTTATCTTCATCTATTGAAATTGAAAACTACTGTATCGAATTGATTATATAAAATTTATTGCATTAATTTATCTTATAGTACAACATTAAAAATTTCATCCATTTCTAAAACGTTTTTGGTTACATATTTATATGATAGATTTATATCTTAAATAACTAAAATATAAAGTCCTACCAACTATCCAAGGAGCTGTATCTTTTTTCGAAGTATAAACTCAAGATGCTCGTTTTTCAAAATAAGGGTTTTAGTTTTTTCTGCGATTCTAAGTGATTATTTGCAACAGCTCTTGCATTCTTGTTCGTGTAGAATATTTGTAGTAACTGCGTTA
>NC_051847.1:209043566-209050819 GCF_002237135.1 Teleopsis dalmanni
AAATTGGGTTTTGTCTAAATTTTTCGGTTATTGATATGACAAAGTTCCTGCCTGACACACCTAACTGCAGTAAAAATGTTTAGAACTGATGGAATCACAACAAAATTTTGATGGAATCACTTTCTAAGTTTTCCATTGTAACATTTTGATGTGGTCTTTAATGTTTAAGTGCTGAACAGTCACCATTCCAAGGGTCAAATGACGAAACTTTGTAGATTTTCGTGTAAAATATAAATTCCAAAATTAATTGCTTTGTGTGCCCAAAAGTTAAACTCATGAATAAACTTAATTGTCAACAACACAATACCCCTATATACATATATCTTGTACATCTGTGAGATGTTCACCAAAAAATGAAAAAAAAATCAGGAAACGATTAAAAAACAATATTGCGTACATTCAAGGATACCTACACTCCAATGGAAAAAACTTTTTATACAATCACAAACTGACCACGAACATGACGACATAAACTGCTGCAGAATGATTTCCATTTTATGTTTGATGCAGAATTTTATTTTACATTCTGAGTTGCTCCTGGCACCACATAAACATGGAAATTCAGTTATGTTAAATACATACAGCCAACAGCATCCACAAAGCATGTACCAACAGCACCAGCACCAGGACCAGGACCAGTACCAGCACCAACAAGAATAACTTTTGACATGCCAAAATCAATATTTATGCGATATGCAAGAAAATAACATAATAATGGAAACCCTGGCTAAGTGACATAGCCAACTCTGGCAGGTGAAACATGTGCCCTTTGGGTGCTCGGCCCCGCACTTAGGTTCTATGTCAATGTCTGGTATTGGCCCATTTATTCTGCCGTTGCCATTGTTCGTGTAACGAAGCGTGAATGTGCTTAAAAGTCAATGAAAACGTTTTTAACATCAAAGTCTGATCCTGGCGGGGTGTCATTGCGCGGTAAAGCACGTCTACTGCAAAGGACATTTGTTTTTATGCTTTGACTATAGCTAAATTACGTATCTCAGTGTTGACATTGTTTTCATGTAATACACGCTAAATTTGTATTTTTATAGGGTGTGTGTATATTTTGTGTATATTTTGAAATTTTTATTTTTTTTCACATTTTTTTTATTTTTCTTTCTTGTTTGACAGTTAATGGTTTCCTTATCATCTGAGGTTTCAAAACCCAGTATTTTGTGCTATTAAAAACCCAAATCTCTTTTATGTGTTTTTAATGAAGTAAATATTATTTTTATTTAAATTTTATGAGACACGTGGCCATTAAAACTACTTGAAATGACTTGGAGTATTAAATTTGATTTAAACAAAATGTGCACAAATCTTAATTTATACAATTTAAGGACTTAAAGTTAAAACGAGGTGATTAAAAGTAAATTGCTTAAATATTCAAAAACGGATCAGAAATATTATATTCTTTTAATAATTTTTTTTAAATGTTTATCTGTACATTATATGTATATTCAATAGTATGGTAGAGGTCGTACCTGCGGTAGCCCTCCTCGCAAGAAGTGTGGTTGAATTAAACCTTCAAAAGTGGACAAAAGAGACAGAAAACTTTATGTGAAAATATACCGAAATATATCCATCGCTATTACTATATCGCTATATATTACTATATATTGAATACAACACATAACATCTTTAAGGCATGTTGGACAGATATTTGAGAATGTGATTCCCTTAACTTGAGTACCATGGGTAAGGACGAACTTACATATATAATATTAGATGTGCAATAGTATGCTCGTAGACGAAAGATAATGTGGCAGTCTGTCTTTCAAAAAGTGCTATTTATTTTACCAAGCTAGCTGTTTGCTAGTAACATTAGAAACTTTATATAAAGATACCCTAAAACCAGTAGATTGTCTTTAGAAAACATGTAAGGTTTTTAATGCCTACACTTATGATGTTGGACGAATATGGTCTTAGTGAGGACTGTATGCATAAGGTTTTTACTAAAGAAAAAAATCCGAGAACTTTGCCATATTATTGTAATATTTCATTTCAAGTTTCACAATAACCAATTAAAAGAAAAATTAGAAAACGCAAATTTGATGACAAGAAGTCGGTATAAAGTCCATCGCTATTATAGCAAGGGATTTGATTTATCCATTTTTTACGGATTATGGCAAGTGAAAGAGTGGAAGAATATAGCATCGGAAGTAACTGTTTTGAAGTGGTCAGGAAATTCTAGACCAAACTTCTTTTGTACAGGAGGTATTTTATGAATGTCGCTTTATTAAAGACAAAAATTAATGTGAAGCTAAGATAAGTCCAGGAAAGGTTTGCTTATGAACTCGGCTTATAATAAGCAGTCATCTTCCGTATGTATGTAATTCACACTATGGGTTTATGCGCTCTATAGTAGCTTAGAGGACATGGATATACATACATTGTTTAAAAAATGTCAGCCAGTTAGTTCTCCGTGTAATGTTTATCCAAATTATATGCTAAATTGATGGATTAATAGAACAAAACTTGTTATTATAAGCAAATTTTAGAATTTCAAACAATTTTTTTTTAAAAGTTAGAATAGTTTGAATAGAAATGAAAAGACAACAACGAAAATTTTAGTTAATTTATTGAAGTTTGGCTGACTATACAACGCTGTTTCGAGTATTGTCAAGTAGTCATCATCAGTGGTCTTAGGAAATATTCAAATTTTTATTTAATTAGTTTATAGTTCGTATATAATTTGTTTGGACTGCAAATTATTTCGTTCCTATTTTTTGAAACAAATATATCGATTACCGCAAAGTACAATGAATCAAAGTACGTTATTTTAAAGGACAGAGTTATTTTCGCTTTATATAGTTTTTACTACAGTAAATATGCTAATACTGTCTACGCAGTTTATAGACAATATTTATTATAATTTATATATAGTAAGTTTTTTTACAATAGGTAGCATAATGGAGCTAAGGGCCTAAGTGGATCCCACTGCGATCGTCGGTATAACCTAATCTAACTTAAGTTTTTAATATTATAATAGGTTACGTTAGGTTATACTGACGATCTTTAGTGGATCCGTTCAGATTATATTATAATATAACAATTTTAGTTATTCATTATTATTTTTGTGCTATCTACTTTATATTTCTTGGGCTTTTGTGAGCTTTCACAAGAATTGAGATAAACTTGATATGATCAACTGAATACATTTTCGTTTTGAATTTAATAAAAAATACATGATTATAACTTTTAAAAAAAATTTACATGTTTTACTATATTTGCCATAAAAATAGATTTTTAACATCTCCAACTATTATAAGAAAATCGTAAACTCCATTAATTAGAAAGCTTTTATACATTAATTTACAGTCTTTAATCTTATCATTGTGTATTTTCACTTGCAATGTAAGTTTTCCCATCGTTTTATTGCACTTATTGAAATGTGAAAATGTTACGAAGTTCAAATGAGCCATGGTAAATATTTCTGAAATTATTCTATTCATGTCTCAGGCACAATGTGAAATGCTAAATGTGTAAAAATACAGTTTTTATTGCAACAAATACGCGTAATTAGCACCTTTCGACGTTCGATGTTTTCTCCCAGCAAACAAATTAATTTTCATGCAAATGCAGTTTAAAGAAAAACATTAACGAACGCATAAAAAGATACAGAGGCACTGAGATGTGAGATGCTGTGAGCTGGGCGCAGCGGCAGGCGTTTGAGTAGCGACATTATTTGACAAAAATAAAAACGCGGTACTACACAGAATCGCTACAATTTCAGTTTCCCACGCCAGTTTGTTTTCAGATTACGTACTACTTTTTTCCGTAGCCTCCGAATTCGGTTGAAATATTGCATTTCTACGAATGTCATCCAGTATCAGAAGGTCATTGTGGTGCTTAGAAGTTGCTAACAACTTCTCGTTTTCTCGTTTAAAATTTTATTTACATTTGGACTTCTGCACTGCCGTTGGATGATAAGAGAATTTGGTTGAAACGCAAATATTTTAGAGCTCTTCACTTTTGGACTTTGTTAGTCATCTATCTTTTCATTGAAATACAATATTTAAATAAATAAATAAAATTAATTGCATCAGTGGTGAAAAGTACTTCAAACTGAATCTTTTATGAGCATAAAACTCGGAGATTTGAGTACATGTATTTTATGACAAATAAAACTTTCTAGGAAATAATAAATAATTTATGCGGCACAAAAGGAGGTTTAGCTATTTTAGGGGATGGAACGCTCCTGTTTACGAACACCCATGTTGATCGGACACGCCTTTGATCAAATACCCCTGTTGATGGGTTATACTGTTAATTGGAATCCCTGTTGATCGGACAACTTTATTGTCGACACCCTTATTTTTTGGACACCTATATTGATTGGATACCCATATTCACCTATGTGCTGAGAAACCCATTGTTGTCGGATAACCTCTAATAATTGGGCCCCCTGTTGAACTGTATCTCTGTTGATTAATTTCCCAGTTGTTGTTATATTACTTATGATAGCATTTTTTCTGTTAATTATAAATAAGCCCTGCTGATCAGACATTTCTTTTGATCGGACACCCCTGTTGATCATTTGATTTCTTAATTGTTCAGACATCCATAGTGATTGGATCCATTTATTAATCGGACATTTTTATTGATCGAAATCCTTGTTCAAATACCACTGTCAATCGGATAACACCGCTAATCGAAAACTCCTGTTGATCGAACATCTCTGTTGTCAAACATCTTTGTAGATCGAGTATCATTTTTTAAGGTATGAATTTCTAAAGTTAAATTTTTGTTTATTTTATTTACTGGTTAGACACCTCTCTTGAACTAACAAAATTTGACTTATGATGATTGTTGCTCTAGAAAGTTTCTCTCTAACCTTTAAAATATTAATTTACATAACATGCGATAGAACCTGAAAATATATAGTTGAGCGTAAATGCTCTAACTACTAAACATCAATCCTATCTCGAGGTTAGCAAATAAGGAGATCTCGCGCTCCAGATTGTGTGTTGAACGCAAGGCCAGCAAATTTGCATCGGAAAAATTTTACCGCTACGCAACCTTCTTAGGGAGACCAAGGTTCTCACTCTAGTGTCAAATAAGAAGAAGAACATGCGAGTCTTCATATATGTGTTGATATGTTTGTATGTATATTATTTTGTATTTATAAAATTTTATTACAATTATTTAAGATTAACATAACAGAATATTAATTTTATATGTAAACTAAATATAATCACATTTAGGCTTACTTTTAAATGCAAGTTCAATTTTTTTTGTTTTGAATATTTAATTTGATTGTGGATTAGAGAAAATTTTTAGATTAAAACACATTTTTGTAATTTAAAATAATTCATATATAAATTATTTTGTAATTAAAGTATTAAATTTCAATTCTGTTTTATTTTAACATACAAGAGTAAACAGTAATAAATATTTTCGTTTTATTTGCTTGGTTAACTGAGCAAATAAAAATTTCACACTCCTACAAGCAGACAAGAGTACATCAATCACTTATCCAAGCAGAAATCAAATATAAAAGATACAAAAAAAGACAAGTTTCGACAGTTTACATATACGAAAGATATAAAAAATCGAGTAGCGATGGGAAATATTGAAGCGAAGAGAAAGCCTCTGAATTGACAGCGTGAAAAACGGTAAATTCACTTTATTCTGCCCATATTGAATTGTTTATCCTAAGCAAACATTATCATATTGTGAACAAACTCAAAGAGTACAAAAACAGTCTGAATGGTGCAGAGGTTCATGCGGCTATATTGATACAGTTTTTATTTATATTTATATTTATATATTATATACACATACATACATGCGCATATACATAAGTATCTATATATGCGTAAAAGTGAATTTGTTTGAGTATCTATTATAATTTGAGACGCCTACTTCAAGCGTTTCAAGCCTCAGATGATATAAGCAGTAAATCAAATCAATGAACAAAAGTGGCGTGAAAGGATACTTAATGCATGACACATGAACAATTCTGTTTGATGAATGTATAATTCGACATTAAGTCTCTGAAAGACTAACACAAATAAAATGCTTATACGCTACAGGATAATGGCAATTAAAGTGATAAAATGGATATACACGTACATATGGTATATAAAGTCAAATAATTCTTTTAATGATTTTTATTTTAGAGTTGTTATCTGTATAAAAATGTTATCAAAAAGCAGTAAAAATTAAGGATTTTAAAAAAAATTTATAGCGGACAATAAATCGATGAAGAGTCTGAAAAAAAAAATTCAATTTACTAGAACCTTTACTTCCTCATGGTTGTACATTTCATTGCACTGATGTACTTGCCAATTTCATTCTCTTTTTTTAGTGGGTGATAGTCATTGATATGGGCAAGGTTGGAAACATGAGGCGACATACATATTCTACAAGTGCATTGAAAGTTATATTTCAAAATGAAAGTAGAGTCCATAGTCTCACTCCAACCCCTACGCTCACTCAAAAATGTGATTGACCGATGATAAAGGTATGGGCGTATGCGTGCAAATAGTTTTGTGTAGCAACTAAAACTGAATCCATATGAACTAATGATAAAAAAACTTCTTTTTTTTTTATTTATGCTATTGAAATGCTTATTTATTATTGCATATTTACTCAATTAGTATAAAATATATTTATCAACGTATATCAAAAAACTAGTCGCGAGAAGATGTATTGAAGTCCTAACTTCACATCGTTTTTTTAGAAAATCGCCATCATCCAATACACTACAGGCAAGTAATAGTCATCCTAAAGTATAACAAAAAACTAATCGCATGATTTATTGAAGTCCTAACTTCACATCGCTACATTAGAAAATCGCCATTACACAATACGCAACAGGCAGTTAATAGTCATCCGATTTGGTGGTTCTAGTCGTTGCTTCTGTGTGAAAACGATTTTCTTATAACCCATCAAGAATAGACGCTTCTGAAGATCCAACTTAATATCGTTTCAGTAGAGATACAAAATAATTACTATAACGATGCAAGTTAGCAGTACGGAACATAAAACAGGCAATTTATTCAATGGGGTTGGTGTTGGTGGTTCCTGTAGTGGCTGCTCCTGCTCGATAACTTTTTTTTGTGCAGATCTCTAAAATATGTTATAAAAAGAATTTATATTGTCTCAAATTGTTTATTAAAAAAAATGATTAAATCTACCTTTCCGCAGTTTGGAATTTGTATATAATCCCCGTCGTTGTCAACAATTATTCGCTTTCCACTTTCCACTTCATTAACGATTTTCTTAAGATCTTGCGGTAGACTATTAATGTT
>NC_051847.1:209050919-209057534 GCF_002237135.1 Teleopsis dalmanni
AGTCCATCAAGGTCATTTTAACCACCAGCTAATCTACTTATTTATTTATATCTAACGACTCTACACAAATGATTTTGACAGTAATAACATATTTTTGAGTATTCACCACACGATATATTGCGTATTGGTTCTAATACTTAATACCATATTGTTTACTCGACTGGTATTTAGTCGATATAATAAATCGTTATTGAATTAAATTACTTCAGGTAGATGAAACAAAATTTTGGACAATACAAACTTTTACAAAACGAAATGGTCTCAACTTTAAATAAAAAAATTAATCTTTCAGTCGGTGTACTAAATTGCCATTGGTTTAATTCAAGCTTCTGCATTATAATAGTATATTAAAAACCGTTTGAATATATGGACCACAAAAACATGGTACTGCTGCAGATACAAATCTGGAAATATTGCAATACTTACAATCCCAAATATTTTGCTAAATCATAAAAATACTGTAATATATTATCAATAATCATTTGAACAGCTACAGTTTTATATAATTAACGTAACAACATCCAACCTGTGCCTGGGTTCAACCTAGTGTCAGCTTTATATATCTTCAAAAGTCTAAGCATTAAATCTTGTACGAACCTACTTGTGTGAAATTAGTTCTAAGTATGCACCATTTTTCCATTTATTCACAATTGATAACATTTGTTTCGAATAAAAATCTCAAAGAACATATTAGTTGTGACTAATATTAGACGAATGCTCATTAACTAATAAACAAAAATATTAAAAATAACTCATATCGCCCTACTATTTATATGGTTGCATATATACCTTATGGTTTTTCTTATCAAAAATAAACAATGTTATTTCCCTCACTTTTTCCCTGTTTTCCCTCTCTCATTGTCTCTTTCTCACTCTCTTATTCTCTCTCTGTACTTAGCATAAAATTGTTACAAAGTTAATCAACTATTAGTAATAGTCTATTACTTAATATAATAAGTAAAATTATATTTTGAAGTCAGGGTCACGAAACTATACAAAATTTGTACTCAACCGGTAGTAGTTTTAGTCAGATTATTAATATAGCAATTCACATAAATAATTGCAACTTATTATATATTTGTTATGGTTGTGAATTTGTTGTTGTGAATTTCTCATTTTCAACTTAAATAAAAATAAATAACAAAACTTAGTGACGTCACTGTGTCGATCAATTGCGAAGTGACTTACTCATTCCAACAAAAAGCTGACCACAAAGAAGACTACTTATCAAGAACTTTGATAAGTGCGGCATTAAACATTTTTTACTATATTATATATTATTTATTACCTCAGTAAACATCGATTTGTTTAAGCAAATATGCAGAAAAAATGTTAAGGTATTTGAGAACATAAGTCAGCACAAATATTGGTGCTCTGAACTCAGGTAAAGTGAATAACTGAATTAGTTCAAATTAAGTATCGAGCGCGGACGCCTCGCATTGCACGTCTCGACAATAACTGACGAGTAGACAATTTACAAAAATGTGATTAATACAAAAAATGATAATATCTTAAAGCCACAAATAAACTCAAACAAAAGCGAATTTATAAAAGATTAATTACACACTTATAAAGATACACATTTTTAGAGCCAACCAAAAAGAAATAAGATAGTGCTTGAAAAATGAAGTTTCAGATACTAATATTGTTTGCAGTGATTTCTTTTACAAGTGGTCGCAAAGTAACAATTCGGGAAATGCAAGACTATAACATAACAGACTTTAACAAAACTCCAGAGTCCAGAGAAAGTAAAGAAGAGCAAATTGAGCCATTAATAAGAAAACATTATTGGGGTCAATTTCCAATGGAACATGAACCTCCTGAACCTCCTGTACTAGTAACTGAAAATAATCATAAAAAGAATACTTCGTCATTGTTTTGTGAACCCAAAAAATTTCGACATAATTACCTTATGAGAGGCGGTAGAGTACGAGAAATGTTGAATACTTGGAAGCGCGGTAAAATTGGAGAAGAAGTCACCTTACATGATTTGTGTTTGAGAGAGAACGGCATGCCCCTCACACTGAAATGTTTATACAATAATAGAACAAGTATTGCAGAATGGGATAGTCATGTGAACTGGCAGTCGCACATGTTGTGTCTGCGAAACACAAGTGAAAAGATCATAAGCACGGAACTAAATACTTTGCATAATGAAATTTTGGAAAATAAACGCTTGCATAAAGGAAAAGCCGGCCGGAAAGAAGTTACTGAAAATGTCAATATATTGCTAGAGCAACCGGATTACAAAATATTGCCAGCTGATGTGCATTTCACAAATAAAATACTGCAGGCAGTATCAGCAGAAGGAGCCGATGCTGAACTAACTGATGACGTGATCAGCATATGCAATACCATCATGACGAAAGATCCAAGTATACTACGTGAAACTGCTGAATTAAATTCTACTAATGAGCTATTGGAAACTTTTGAAAGGTACATGGATAGCCTGTCCTCAGAACTTGTACCAACTAGTCGTTGTGGTATAGTAGTAACAAACACAACAGCCACCAACAGCACACACATCGCTCATCATGTGGAGACTATTGATCGAGCGCATATTGGTGTGCTTGCACAAATCTCAACGAATATCACTGTTATTCACATAAACCCCGATTGTGCCAATATTTCGGGTGTGGCCATTTATGATTATAGCACCTCAGTGCACTCAACTGTGTCACCAACCATTCTAATGCATACCACTATCGGAAAATTTCGTTTTCGGTTTGTTTATTTGAATGAATCAGCAAATGAGTTAATGCATGAGATCGGACTACAAGTGGCAACATTTGTGCCCTTATCGCTCTGGGAATACTTACGTACAAATATCGTGCAACCAAATAAGCCAGCCACAATAGTATTGAAGATATATACGAATGATTCACTTTTTGTGGAACAAAGTGAAGTGCAGACACAAAAGCCATTCAGCAAAATATTGTCGATCTCCATACCGGGTTATTCAGGTAACTTTTGTTTAGATTTTCTTTAAATCAATCAATATCAATTGCTTTAATTTCATTTAGTCACCTTTCCGGAATACTTACCCTTTATTTTACGGAATGAAAATTATGGTACTGCTACTAGCTCAAACATAAGCTCCAATTGCGGTTACTGGAATTATTCTACTTGGGTTAGTCAAGGCATTGTGAAGCAAACGCAGGATAAAGCTGTTATTTTGTGTGGAACAAATCATCTAACTCCCTTTTCATTTTTGCTTGGTGGCAGCTATAGGCAAAATGACTTGAACGGAGGAGTGCTTATAACCCCTGCTAATCAGCGTGCATTGGATATAATAACACTGTTAGGTTGTACATTATCATTACTAGGCTTACTGGGTATTTGGTTAACTGCAGTGATTTTCAAAAGTTGGCGCAAATTGGCTTCAACCAAAGTCTTGCTTAATTTGTGTGCTGCTTTAACTCTTCAAATGGTGCTTTTCATCTTTGTGAATACTGATGACATGGCTGAAGAGTTGGTCAGGGAGGGCAGCTACGCTAATTGTATGGCACTCGGTGCTTTAATGCAATACTCAATTTTGGTGTTGTTCTCATGGATGTTAATAATTGCTTTTCTGCAATTTCAACGTTACGTTACTGTGATTGGCATCGAACGTCCTCGACATTACATTTTAAAATCAGCACTAGCTGCCTGGGGTTTGCCACTTATTCCCACACTTTTAGTCTTATGCATTGATCCACATTCGTATGTACCAACAGCGTATCAACTGCGAACAGACAGCGGTGTATGTTATCCATCTGGACATGGCCTGCACTTTGGCGTCATACTGCCTGTCTCTTTGATTGTCTTGGCGAATTTAATTATTTTCATTTATGTTTTCTATAGCATTTCACACTCACTTAATCAAACGTTACAGCGACAGGAACGTAAAATGGTCGTGAAACAAATACGTCTATCTATTTTACTCTTCTTTTTGCTAGGACTCTCATGGATATTTGGGATATTTACATTCATGAAGGCCGGCATTGTGTTTGCTTATCTCTTCTGTTTGACAGCAACAATTCAAGGCTTCATTCTATTTATTTATTTTATTTTATTGGACGAATTGCCCAGAAATGCCTGGTTAAATCTCATTTTCAATGATAGAAAACCGAAGAAGGTTGTGAAATCAACCGAGCTACAGTCTATCAGTACGAATACCACCGGCACTACGAGTGATAATCAACAGAATTAAATGAACAAATTAATTTTAAGTGGAAGAAGTAATTTATTAACGTTTCTGTATGTAATTTCATATAAAATTTATATTAAATATATTTTTTTATTTTTAATCATATCAAGTCTTAATCATATTTTTACTTCATAAGCTTACAAAATTTTCTATTGTAAGAAAACTCAAACAATACATGGAGTGTTTTAATTATTGCAATTTTTATATAAAAAGAAGGATTCTAACCAATCAGTTTAGTGGAACAATTTAGTTGAGGACATTTTTATTTTTCGTATTCATAAAACATATAAATCATTTCTAATACTCCCTCTCCACTAGGTCTACCACCGTTTTTCGTGTTAGCCGTCTATATAAAGCATTCGCTTGGAATTAACAAATGAGGAATGGAGAATTTTTTCGTCACGTTGTTGATAGTTGATATGCCTACATCACGATGGAAAACACTTTTTCATAACTAGTAAAAGGGATTTTCTATACCGCACAATATTTTATTTAAAAGACTACGGATAACAGTAACATCATGTTCGTCTTTCCAGAATATCTCAGCATGACATGCCACAGGTCTTTTCCTGTATTATTATCATATAACTTCAATATGTGTAACTAAAACATAAAAAGGAATCATCCATTAAACTGGATAAGCTTGACTAAAACGATGTGTAGAAGTATTTTATATTCTAAAATTTCTATAGCTCTTTGAATTGTTGTAAAGTAACCAATGAATTTTTTATAATTTTAGCTGGTAGTGTTAAGAAAAAATATTCGCTTTCATTATAGTGGTACCATTAAAGATAATTTAGGAGCACAGATCTTGCCAGTTTTAATAACGGGTTTTGATAAGGTTGAGATGTACGTTGAGGTAAGAGCATATAATGGCTATGTCATGATGTGGAAGTCTTAACCTGAACGTTATTTTATAAGTCTGAAGGAAATAAAACTTATAGTACTTGCTCCAGAACACTGTTCTAAGGTCGAAAATAACAGAGATTTTGAGGCTTTTGTGGAGTTTTCCTCACTTCTTAAGTACGAACTATATATCTTATAATAATTTAATGTTGTAAATTAGGACTTTATGCCATACTTTGTAAAATGCTTAAACTCCATCAAGTATAATTCCAAAGCACTATATTTTGTCTTCGAAAGCTGTACGCATTTTGTTTGTAAGGCAATTCGCTGGCTTTACAATAACATAATCTAATCAAAATCTAAATTGTTGTTGGGAAATTATATTGTTTAAATGTATGTAACGAGAAAGCTTTTACGGAAGTGTTTTCTCAAATAACTTTAGCAGAGTTTAAAGAAGACTTATAGGTCTATGTAATATAGCCAATATAGGATTCTTACCAGGTCTTAGTATTATGATTATTAGTTATACATTTCAACTGTCTACGAAAAATTAGGTTAACTGAATATATTATTTTTGCTAAAATAAAGTCATAATCTGCAGATCTCAAAATATTAAATTTAGTTTTTACAACCTGCTGGATTTCCTTACTATAAAATCTGATAAGTTCATATATCAAAGTCAAAGGTTACAGTGAAGCTCGCAAATAGTTTGAATCCACATTGAATTAACTTAATAGTGCTATCCATATCTTCTTCTAGTGCAGGTTTAGTCTTTCTTTTAGCATCAGCACTATTGAATAGAATAGCAGAAATCTAGAATATTTTTGTCTAAAAAATATCAAGCTTATATCGTAACTGAATTGTGACATTGGCGATCTAAATCTGTCTCATACTCGTCTTAATCGTATTTTCGTTTTTACTAAATGTTTAATTGTAGTGGAATTATTACCACATTTCCCAGTGACTTGTTGAACCTAGCGATAGACGTAGCCTGTTTATTTACCAATATTAGTGTAGAATTAAATTCTTCCAAAGTTGTCTCAATATCAGTTTTATAAATAAAGATTGAATATATGCCGGTGTGGCTATTGATAAAGTGACGGTACTTGAATATGTGCAGAAATCTGATGCTAGAAGATATTTTTTGTTATTCCGAATTTATAAAGTCCGGACTTTTTTGTATATTAAATGGAAATAAGTTGATTGACCTATGGATACAAACCCAAATAGCAGCAGCGAGTTTGAGAAGAACCTCAGTAAGTATATTTGACATTATTATCCCCGGCAGATATTGTCTTTTTACCCAGTAAATTATAGAATTCAATATATTGAGCTTCAAATATTGGGCTTCAAATTATGTGTTTTTACACGTAACTTGAAGGTGGGAGCAGTATATTCCTCTAATGCATGATGTTTATTACTGACTTTCATTAACACATCCTGGTTACTAAAGTAAGGTTTAAATTTTGGAATAAGAAAATTGTTTTTACTTGTCGGATGTATTTCCGAAAATAATAGAACATCAATATTTTAGTCTGTTAAAAAATTTATGATTCAAGTTTGTGCTGGCGGAGGTCATT
>NC_051847.1:209057634-209069914 GCF_002237135.1 Teleopsis dalmanni
AAGCGGAAAATAAATGTGCCACTAAAATTAAAATATGCTACCAGGCGTTAAAATATGTTATATGAAGCTTAATAAAAAATCTAAATGCAAATAACAAATAAATATCACGAATGTAAGATTATTAAAATATTTTTCATGTTATATATTAAAAGCTTAAAAGCTGTTATTTAAATTTCTACAATACTTTGCATATATTTATTTCAGTTAATTTTAAAAAAACCTCCTTTATAGTATGAGAAGGATATCTTATAGGGACTGTTTTCAAATTCCTCTAAGATCAAGCTTAAAACCACATTTAAAAAAAAATTAGTGATCTTTAATACGACCTGGTATTGATGAGATCTCAAATCTCTATCTAAGTCGATACTCTATGATTCGCAAATATACCTACTAAAGTAATCTATATAGGCATTTAACCCTATTATGTGTCGTTAGAGTTCGATTGTCTTGTATCAAGATACTTCTTTTGTTGGATGATTTTGGGTACGTGATCTCATTAATACATACATTCTCTCATTTCCAATCTCATCTGCATTATATAGAGTATCATTCGGCTTGCATGATAGAAGCATTAATAAAATAAATAAACATGGATTTAAATATAAAAGGACAGGAATTCAGATGCTACTAGGTTCACATGTTTATATACATATTGCGAATATATTTGCGAATAACTAATTATGACTTATTGAAGTCTACTTAATCACTTTATACTATTAGGTACAAAGTTTTTATTGGATGTAACTATATAGCTGTGTAAGTTGGTATGATAGATATTGGAAGTCATATGAACAAAATCACCAATCGTTAAAGCGTTGACCCTCTACTCATTCACTTATTTATCTATCTATCCATTTGTTCGTTTAGCGATTTGTTTTGATATTAGTGAGCTAAATTTTAAGCATAAATTATTTGAATAAATAATACGAAATACTTTTAATATCCTATTATAGACACAAATAAATAAATATAACAAGTATAGTCAGAAATTATTTAAAGCTTTTTTTTTCAACAATTACTATTTCTGACAATATGACAGTATTATTTATTTAAAATATTTGCTTTAAATTTTTTCTATCATTATTTTAAATACTTGAACAGAAATGACAATAAAATTTTCCAACAAAGAAAGAAAAGAGTATTTTCCAACTTCAAGAGTATTTCGGTACTTGAAATTTCATCTACAAACTTCCTTAATGCAACTATCAAAACTTTTTCTTAAGAGGAACTTTGTGCCAAGTCTTATATTGCAAAAAACTGTTATTGTTATAAATTTAATAAATGGCTTTCACAACAATAAGGCACGAAATAAAAAATTTTAAAATTATTTTTTTAAAATTATTTTATGTCACTTTTTATTTCATAGCAAAAATTATTAATGACTCTAATACCCTTTTTTTAGACTCATAGATATCTTAGTCTGCTCTATAGTAAAGAAGCCACGTGAAAATAATTGTCTGCTCTTTCAACATTTATTTGTGATATTTGTTCACTAATGTTTTTGTTGTTACCTTTAATGAAAAATATAGTAATTAATATTTTTATAAGTTAAGTGATATTGCAATTTTTGAAATACTGTAACATTAAAATATTTACTATTCGCCAGCTAGAAATTACACAAAGCCAGGCTCTGAGAAGACTTTTCAAGGTATCATGTACATTAGGACGAATGACATGCTCAGGGATCTCAAGATTGATCCGATCAAAAAATACATTTAGGATAGCGTCTTGAAATTATTTACGAAAACTGACAAGCTTACCAACACCGCGTTATCGAATCTTAGAATGGTTACAGGCTTTTCGGGGAGGTATGCAGATTTGAAGTCAATTATTGCTTAGTCCGATGAAGAGATAAACAATAATCCAGTCAAACCCTCTCTACGGGTTTTGAAGAAACCTTGCAGTTAATTGAGAGTAATAAAAATAAAATCTTTTCAACTGATTCCTTACAACTTATTTGGCATAACATAATTATGGTGTTGATGTCCTTACACAAATATCAAATCCTCATAAATTTTAGTATATTTTAAAGAAGAAGAAAATTTTAATTAAATTTTACACATTTCACTCTTTCTTTGTCTTTCTTATATCTCTTTCTTTCACTCTTTCTACTTTCTTATATCGTTTTTTCAATTTTCCACTTTACTTTTTTATTTTTCCTCATTTTTGCATTTCAGTTTTTCCAATGTTTTCCTTTTCCATAAACTAAAATGCAAATGGAAACTTTCTGCAATTAACATTAGAAAAAAAATGCTGTCGAGCACTTAATAGCATTTTTAAAATTTTTTTAATTTTTCAATTAAATATTTCATAAACTGTGTAGTTAAAAGGATAAAAATAGTAAAATAATGAATAAAAAAAAATTTGAGTAGGAAATTAAAAATAAATTAAAGCATTAAGCGCCGAATTAACTACTCTTATTGTTTATAGAAAAAATGTGAAAGCACTGAATTAAAATTATTTAAATATTTATTAGAGTTAATAAAAAATAATTAATAAATATTATTTGCATTAAACAAACTAAATTGAAAGTTTTTTATTCAATGACTAAAAAAAATGTAGAGCAATAAATGATATATTTCGATATTTTTAGCTTATTTTGTGATATTCGTATATTAATACATACATAGTTCAATGCTTTTAATATGTTTTAAAAAAAAAAATTCTTCGTTTTTTATTCATTGATGGAATTAAAAAATTTTATTTTATACACATTTTTTTTTTCTTTTTGTAAAGAAAAAAATTTCGAGATATTTTTGAAAAATAAAAATATGAAATAAACAAAATTTTGTACTAAAAATTCAAGTACAGTGAATATATTTTCATTATGAATCGAACAGACATCGACCGCATTACACGCCCACATAGTAATTTTTTTCCATTTCCCATTTGGAGGAACTGTGGACATAATGAATTTGGTGCCGTGCTGCCAAGCCGCACTGTCACCTCACTGTGCCACCACACATGGTGGACTAAAATACATAAATAAGCAAAATAAGCAAATACGAGTACCTATACATAACAATAGATAAAATATACTGTATATATAGATGTGTCTACATACATACTATCTAACATATATACTAACTAACTGAATGAACAGTGAATGGCGTCCATTAAACACTGAAGTATGAAGCGGCATTTTCCACAATTTGAGGTTTTTTATTTCAATTTTGCTTTTGTACTTAATATCGTTGTGTGCTATAAAAATGTACACTTAAAAACCGCATGCCGCAAAAAATACTTTTTAAATTAAATAAATACATAAATTTATATATTATTTCAAAATAAATTGAAATTATTTAAAAAAACAAACATTTCAAATATATGAAAAGCAACACATTTATGCGGTTTTAAAATAATTTCTCCAGCATTTTTATTTCAATTCATTTTATTTTTGCTTGGGTTCTAAACAATAATTAATATAATACGAGCGATGAGTTTTTAAATTCGGAACAAAAGTCGAAAAGCGCAAAAATTGGTTAAATGACCAATTTTTTATGGAAAAAAAATATTTATTAAAAATATGCCACATTAAATTTCTGTTGAAAAGTAAAGATATAAAAAAATTATTAAATTTTTTCAAACATATACATTTTAGAACATTAGTTAAGCAAATTTGTATTAAACATTCAATTTATTTTTATAGCTCAATTAGTATTAAAAAAACAAAATAAATTTTGTACAAATAAATATTAAAATTAATTATAATAGAAGATATGAATTTGTGGTCATTAAGTTTTACATTCACTTTTAAGTCTATGTAATTAAATTATTAATTAACAAATTAAATGAAATTATATTATAAATGGCACTTAAAAATATTGTAAGCTTACAAATATTTACAGATTTAATATGAACTATAAATGCAATTAAGTTATACACAACGTTGGAGGAAGACATCATTGCATTGCGCTATAAACTAATTTAGTCTTGTACAGTTTTATCTTATTAAATCACAATAAAACCACTTACTCCTGTATAGTAAACTCTTTAAAAAAAATAATTTTAAGCAGCAACTAAATATATGAAATTAAATCTGTCAATCGAAGCTCATAACGTATTAGAGATCAAATGCAAATCAAACCAATATGTTTTTCATTTCAATCACACAACTTAGATATTATTTACAAAATAAGTCCCTATATTTTATATTCCAATCCCACAACCCGGATTACAGATAATGTGCTAAACAACTAAGATAGACTACAAAATATTCCAAACAGCATAAGTACTTTAAAATGAAGCAAGAAATCTATATAAATTTAATTTACATATAAGAGCTCAACACAATTGAACTTCTTGCTAATAAGACTATCTAAAAAGCAAATAGAGTATAAGGATTTCCTTATGAGCCTTACAGCAAAATTTCTTAACTGAATTTAATATAATAACTACCTCGTGTTTCTTGAATGACTGTTTAATACTAAGAACAGGAAACTGATATACTTTTAACCAAATAATTCGTCCGTCACTTCTATATGGATGTGTAGCGTTTAGCAAAGCTTCAAACACTACTATTCGCCAGCTAGAAATTGCACAAAACCAGGCTCTGAGAAGACTTTTCAAAGTATCAGGGTACTACAAAACGAATAACATCCTCAGGGACCTCAAGATTGATCCGATCAAAAAATATATAAAGAATAGAGCCCTGAAATTATTTGCGAAAACTGACAGACTTACCAACATCGCGTTATCAAATCTCAGAATGGTTACAGGCTCTTTGGGGTGGTATGAAGATCTGAGATCAATTATTGCTTAGTCTGATGAAGTGATAAACAATAATCCAGTGAAGGCGTAAAGAGAGGTTTTGAAAATACTTCGAGTTAAGAAAGAGTAAAAGTGCTCAAGTGCACTGGTTCAAATAGCTTCAACATAAATAATATCTACATGATTTCTAAGATTAAAGTTAATTAAAGATAATATAAATTAAACACAACCTTATGATCCATAGAGCCAAAGTTAACTGAAAGTAATATAATATAGTAATAAGTGATTTCTTATGACTCCAAAGGTAATTAGAAATTCATATAGAAACTAAATTCAAACTTATATGAAAACCAATTATGAAAGAAACTATAGATTAACGAGAATAAAAATCTAAATAGCTGTATTGTACCAACTAAGTAATATATTAAAAATTCCACATTCCAAATGAATTAAAAGTCACTCTTAGTCTATGAAGAGTGAACCACAACCGCTCTGAGTCTCTGATTAAAAAGATGTCTTGTAACTTGAAAAAATGGTTACAAATGCAACATTTCATATGAACGTCTGCCTATAGAGCTGGTTCGTTTGTGCAACTATAATTGGATCATCGGACACCATGGCCTATGTTACCGTAACGACCAGATGAGTTTCTCTGAAGACATAGCATGTCGCCTCTGCTTAAGGAGGCATCTGAGATCTTTATTGTTTGTGATTATTCCTCTTTGATCTGATTTAGAAATAGAAATAAATTGGCCTTAAGATGACCGTTCCTTATCTAATGTATAGAATCAAATCTATATACAAATCAGAACTTAAAAAATGGTGCATAATTTCTATTAATAATTTATTGGTACGTTTATAGTGGGTCGTATGCTAAATAGAGAGAGATATTAAATCGATTTTGCCAATTTCGAAACTTGTTGAGGATTACTTCACAAAATTCTATTGGGCAGTGCGTAACTGAAGAACTAGATTAATATAATTACACCAAAGGTTTGTTAAACGAAATTAACTAAATTATATCAACTTCGCTATCAGCAACGTAATTACTTTATTGAGGCTGTGATATGTTAAGCTTTTGAGTATCTTGATAAAGTGGAAATATATATTATTTAATAAATGGTTATAGATATCTGAAAAAAAAAAATATAACAAAAACGGAGTGCAATACTTGTTTATTGTTTATTTTTTCCAAAGATTGTATCTACTTTTCCGTTTTTAGATTAAGGCATACAGTTGACTCATACTTATTTTGCCATAATATATATGTTTGTTGGTTAATTAACCAATTAATATTAATTATTACTGGTATGCTTGTAAACTTAATCAAAATCCCCAGTTTACGATGGTCACAAATTCTATTCGTTACATTTTTTATAACCTTCAACTAATATTATAATTAAATATTACTTTTAGTTTTTTATTCATATTATATATTTATAATAGAAACTTTTTCTGAAATCAATTTTTGTTTATATTTTTCTTTGCAGAATGACGACAATCATTGCAAATTTCCAGTTTAAGTTCTGTGTGAATAGTCAAGTCAAAGGTTTCAAAATAGCAAACTAATTCGCCTAATTCAACAAAATTATTGAACAATATTTGTAGAGGCTAAAAGTCATGGAAAAATATACAATAAACATCAAAATAACAAATCATCACTGAAACAAAAAGCAAATATTTGATGATGGAACACAAAAAATCTTACCGGAAATCTTAAGTAAACCGAGCGAGGCGTGCTCGTTGAAGTCAAAGTTGAAACGCCTACATGTGAAGTGTATATGACATGTCGGGCGGTAAGGCGTAAAATGATGATTAATGACGATATTATTAACACAAATCGCAACCATAAATAAAACCATAAAATAAAGAGAAAAATTAGAACAAATACAATCCTCAACTGAATGAAAGCTGAAGAGGAGAGAAGCAAATAGCTTACATGATGATAAAAGGTCAATATCACAGATTAAAGTAATTCATATAAAACACAGACGTTAACTGCTGGAAAGATACAACTGACAGTGAGAAACGAAATACTTAAATAAATGGATTGCAAAAGCAAGAGGCACAAAGTTATAAATTATAGACAATTTGACACATTTAAAGCAAACAAACGTGAGCATTTACTCAAAACAAGTAGAACAAGAAGAATAAATTCACATATAAATAAAAGTATAAGCCTAAGAAGAAGAATTGATATTTGCATAAATTCAAGTAGGGAAATTGCAAAGATTATAGTTATTACGATGGGGGCTTAAAAATCTCAAAACACATTTAGTTTATGCCCCCATCTTATGAGAGTAGTGAACACACATCATCATATATATAGAGACCGAACAGACCGAACATACCGAACATATAGACAAAACATATAGACACATCAAACATTTTGTAAGAAAAATATTCATAGTACACCTCCCCCTTCCTTAACTCGATTGAGACTTCTTATGATTTATATGGCTTCACTCATTAACTTTAACAACTACAAAAACCAAATTGCTAGTGTATCAACATTTGCTTCGGGGACTCTATATCTACTTTCAACAAACGAAAATCTCTCGTCACGCTGCTATCGTAAAAAGCCCAACTCAATCAAACTGATCTCAAAAGTGCGTCATCTAGTGCGCTCAATCCAACAGGCCACAGTGCTGTGTTTCTTTATATTTCTGCTTAGTAGTTTCATAGCTATTGCATCTGCTGCTGTGACAACAACAACAGGTACACGTGTACTTGACACGGTAGCAGCAAATCTACAAACGTATCAACTTGCCGCTTTAGTGCTGGATACGACTGCCTCAAGTCAAGAGTTCAGCAATTCGAGCGCTATACAGTCCGCCATCACCACCGTCATCAATGACACTGCCAACGCTTACAGCAGTGTTGCACCGCCACCCAACACTGTTGCCGGCACAATCATTGGCACAGCCACTGGCACAGGCACAGGCACTGGTACTGGTACCTCAACAGCAGTCACCTATGCCGCAATTAACAATTATGATGCACTCGGCAATACACCTACAAACCACACTCTTGCACCGCCGGAAACGGAGACGGAAGGTGAATTTGCGATACCACCACTGCATGCCATAATTGTTAGCATTGTACTCCTGTTCGTCATATTGGGCACAGTTGTGGGCAATGTGCTGGTCTGTATTGCTGTGTGTATGGTGCGTAAATTGCGACGACCGTGCAACTACTTGCTGGTATCGTTAGCACTTTCTGATTTATGTGTCGCAGTTTTGGTAATGCCAATTGCGCTACTCTACGAAGTGTTGGAGAAATGGAACTTTGGTACGCTGTTGTGTGACATTTGGGTATCATTTGATGTGCTGTGCTGCACAGCGTCCATACTCAATTTATGTGCCATTTCAGTGGACCGTTATTTAGCCATAACGAAACCACTGGAATATGGTGTTAAGCGTACACCAAGACGCATGATGCTGTGTGTGGCATTGGTTTGGCTAGCAGCTGCCTGTATATCCTTGCCACCATTGCTGATACTTGGCAATGAGCATGTTGATGAAAATGGTGAACCAATATGTACTGTTTGCCAAAATTTCGCATATCAAATATATGCAACACTCGGTTCCTTTTACATACCATTGTCAGTAATGCTATTCGTGTATTATCAAATATTTCGTGCTGCTCGTCGTATTGTCTTGGAAGAGAAACGTGCTCAAACACATCTACAACATGCACTGAATGGTACGGGTTCACCACCAGGTGCAACTGATCTGGGAAGTGGCAATGGTCAAAGACATAGTAGCTATGGCAATACTTCACTTACATATTCAACATGTGGTGGGTTAAGTGTACATGGTGGCGGTAGTGGTGGAGGTGTTAGTGGCTCAAGTGGCTTGTTGGGTTCGCCACACCAAAAGAAACTACGCTTTCAGTTAGCTAAAGAGAAGAAGGCTTCGACTACATTAGGTATTATAATGTCGGCGTTTACGATTTGTTGGCTGCCATTTTTTATTTTGGCTCTTATAAGACCATTTGTTGAATCAGAGACTGTGCATGTGCCACAGTCACTTTCCTCATTATTTCTTTGGTTAGGCTATGCAAACTCGCTACTGAATCCGATAATATATGCAACACTGAATAGAGACTTCCGCAAACCTTTTCAGGAAATTCTATATTTTCGTTGTTCCAGTCTGAATACCATGATGCGCGAGAATTACTATCAGGATCATTATGGCGAGCCACCATCGCAGCGTGTTATGTTGGGAGAGGAAAGACACGGTGCCAGGGAGAGTTTTCTCTGAAATTAGGTGGACTGTAAGATGACCGCTCTTGCTTATTAACACTTCCAATTTATTTATGTGTATACGCTAGCGAACTGAAGCATAGAGCAAATCTATTCAAATTAAAAATTAAATTAATTCTCACCGTATCTCTAATACTACAGAACGTTGTAATGAACTGTGTTTTACTGAATAAATTTTAAGTGTGAAAAATATAAAAAAAATATTTAACTAAATTATTTAATTATTGAAAATATAAAAAATGAATTTTAAATATATGAACTAAGTAAATATTATAGACAATTACTGTAATGTTACTAAATATAATTAATGTAAATTTTGATATTTTTCGTTTGTATTCCTAAAGGTAAAAATAGTTATCGTAGTGACTATTTAACTTATAAGTGTTGTAATTATTATCATAAATTAGAGCTTTAGGAAACATGAATTATCTGACTAGCTGGCACCTGTACAAGTTAATAAATCATGCACACAGATACACTAACACCAACTCATTACACTCATTAGCATTAGTAAGTAATTAAGCCAGTTATATTATGACTTGTTAAATACAATGTCAACTAATGCAATAACTTTATAGGTAAATTTTTTTATTTCACTTAATTTATTATTACAAAAAAAACATTGTAAAATATACAGATTTTTTCGAAACTATTTATGAGTATTCACGTAAAATATTTTAGTTAAAGGTAATCACTACTTTTTGTGAAATTTACATTTGCTATATTTTCTTCTCTATGATATGAAAAGATGTTCATTTTTCGAATTAAAAATAATTTCTTGACAAATAGATATTGAAATAATATACTCTAAATTTGTAGTTTCTGCGCTCACCTAAAAAGATACTATTTATTTGGCAATTACTTGATTGCTGTTTTTGTTTACAAACTTGACGTTACTATAAATCATTTTTCCTGTTTCATTTTTTAAATAAATTTTAAATTATAGAATTTCAAGCTGAAAGCTTAAACTGAATCATTAATAAAAATACCATTTATAGTCTAGCTAAGAAGTGTTGCCCACATTTGTTTCAAAAACTCCTTAGCATCTCATTCTGCCATTTACTCTAAGTTATATATTAGAAGAAATAAATAATAAAACATAAAAAAAAGAAATTAATATAGAACAAAGTTTCAAGTATAAAAGCAATGTGTAGTTTTTAAAATTAAAATAAAATTGAAATTATTAAATACATTACATATAAGTATATACATATATATAAAATCTATTTATTTTCAAGTAAACTTTCAATATATGAAAAAAAATAAGTCCAGCAAATGCAAACATGACAAAATCATAACTAATACTTAAATATTTTAAAAACATAAATAAATTAGGAAATTACAAAAATAGTTTTAATATATAGTAATAAGACAGGATTACATACATATATATATTATTATATATATATATATATTTTATGGAAAAGAAAAACGCTCACATCGGTCATATGAAGTATTCAAATACTAAGTGAAACTAAGAATTTAAATAATAAATTGATTGTACATAAATTATATGTTATATATAAAAAAAAATATGAAAATATATACAAATATGAAATGAACAATATACGCTAAACTTACAAAATATGCTGTTTTTATTTTTTTTTTTATTTTTTGTTATTATTTTATAAAAACTTTCATTTAAATTAATTTTGTATATTAAATTATATTGTATTTATATATAACAAAAATATATTAAATTTTTGAGTTGTCTCTATATATGAAAGTCACGTCTCTCTGTGATAAAAAAGAAAATTTTTAATATTAATTTTAGTAAAAAATTATATAGAAGTTATCTAAAAGAATAATTGAAACCAAATAAAAAAAAAATATTCGAAATAAGTAGAAAAACAAAAAGCAAAAAAACATTTTATGAAGACTATTAAAGTATAAAAAAAAATAAAAATAATATAATTAAATAAATGTATAAAATGCAATTTAAAGTTACTTTATGTAAGCGTAAAAAAAATACCAAAAACATATATACCAAAAATTAATCATAAATAAAATTAATTTTCAGTCTTTCTCATAAAAACAAAAAAAAAAAAATAAAGTAAAAATGTATCTTTCATTGTGCATAGTCGTATGAAAATGTATCATAGTACTCGCCTTGTGTGAGTATATCTCTTCCGAAACTTATTTAAAAATGCTATTTTTAAGTATTAAAAGGATTGTGTAATATATAATTATTAAAATAAGTTTAAATAAAGCAAAACAAAAATATAATACTAAATATTAAAATATTAAAAAATATCTACTAAAAAATTTTAAAAATGTGTTTTATTACAAATGGAATTTATTTAAGCTCATCCTATTTGTGGTTAATGTGACATTCTAAATATAGTTTTTTATCCTTCCTTTGTCAAATAATAAAAAATAAATAAAAAGTAATTTATACATTTTAAACTAAAGTGAAAATAATGAAAACCTATAGTTTAAGATAAAAAAATTGGTTAATATATAAGTGATGTCAAGGAATGAGAAATCTGGTGTTTATATTGAATTTTTTTTCAAAGCTTATTAAATTCCAGCATTTTATTTAGATTATATATCTAGATTATATAGAACGTCTATATTTAATAAAATGCACTGCTACTTATAAGTCCAGGAGGACTCCTAATTATAAAAATAAATTAAGATATAATGTAATATTACTGCCAACTAAGTTGAACATTTCTAAATATATGTATGATATTATATACAGATGAGTTAAAAAAATTGATGATAATGTGTGTAGGAGTAGGAGCTGCTAGTCATTCTCACCAGTGGCGGAGCTATACCAACTCTGCACAACGGGGACATTAGAATTGCGAGACACTATCACTAATACGACAAAGCATGATCGAAATTTTAATGCTAATCAAATTAAAATAAACATAAATTAAAATAAATGAATTTTCCTACTTTTAGCCTCATTCAATGTTTTTTAAAATTATATCATAATTTGCGCCAGCTGCTATTTTTGCTTCAGTTTATAAAATTTCCAGTGGAGATAGTCTCTCTTGGATCATCATACTTTTGTATTACGTGTTAATTAATTTTAACTTTGAGAAGCTTCTTTCCGTCGAAGCTATACTGACTGGAACTGTGAACTGACTGAAATTGTTCAAAATATTTATTAAGTGCTTAGAATCCACAGTCTGTAACTTTTTGCGAGGCCCCTGTGGATGCGAGGACGTCAGCGGTCGCCGACATCGCTGATGCCTAGCGACGCCACTGATTCTCATGACTAAATTTACAAATTAACTGGATAAGTGTATGACTGAGATAGAAAGGCTTGCCTTATAGTATATAGGAGGTGTT
>NC_051847.1:209070014-209077276 GCF_002237135.1 Teleopsis dalmanni
ATATTTTCTCAGCATCAGTAGGTGAAGAAGTACATAACCTTTACATTTCAACTGGTAAATCTTCTACTTGGTACATAGAAGTAAATCGAAAATATCTAAGTTAATACTTGTCCTAACAATATACTGAACTATAGAATTACATACAGACATACTCAGCCTGCCCTATCGGATCAGCTACAGTATGTGTTTAACGGTGCTTGAAGAGGAGATAGCGGAACACTGGCTGTGCCTATGTCCAGGTTTGTCCACAACCAGGTTGACCGACTGGGTCTAATATCCATCCTTCTATCCACAATTATAAAGAATGTGGAATCAAAATGGCTTTCTTAGCTTGTTAAGAAGGATTCCACTTAATTCTTTCACTTCATCTAGCTACTTGTCAATAAAATTAAACAGTTAAATTTTGTTTACCTTTGGATACCTTTTCTTTATAAAAATTTCTAATTATTAAATAAAATAAACTGACCAAATGAAGAATTCCAAATGTTGTTGTTGTTGTTGTGATTTGAGTTAGTGTTATTGCGCACTTTTACTCTTTTGTGGCTGAGGGGCTTATCCCTGAACCACACTAAACTTTAACTATACTAGAATCATAATCATTTACTTATCTTCTAACTGATGACGGACCAAATAATGTATTTTATTTGAAGCTTTTGGATTTGGATTTTTAATTTGAAAATATTCATTCTACATATTATGCATATGGATTGATATACTTGTTTTGTATAAGGGCTACGTCACAGACTCCAATTGGCCACCCTTACGAGGGTACATTTGAATAAAATCACTTTAAAACCAATTTTCATTTATTTTATCATAAACCATATGTAAACTTTAATTTCAACTGCAGTAATTATTACTTTATATAAACGAATGATTTAATTTTTCCTTTAAATTTAACGCTCACTTATCATTCTGTTTACGTAAATAAATTCAAACTTCATTCAAATGACAAAATATGATAAACAAAAATGAAAAAGGAAATTAAACGCACATTTATTGACATATATCGCCATAATTACATATAAAAACACATCATAATAATATTATTATAAAAACACTTCCATTATTTCTGTCATTTTTATGATATCATTTCACTCAGCCATCACAGCTTCGGGTACCAATTTAAAGCGACAAAACCACACACAGATCCATGCCAACTATAAAATCATTGTCACCCTCGTCATTATTATGTTCATGATGCTTACAGTCAGCATCATTATTATAATCATCAGTAAAGGGAACATAACAGACTTATCAATGAATCACTGAAAATGATTGATGATGTTTAAACCGAACCCAAAAAAAATTGCTCGAATTTTGATACGAAATATTTAAATATGCCAAGTACGGAGTCACTACGAGAATACAATATGTAAAATGTAAAATGGAAAATGGAAAAAAGTTTAAAAAGACTCTGTTTTGTGAAGACTTACTTTACCAAGTGAAATGTCAGTCAGTTAAATAAGAAATAAATAACATTTTTTTCAATGTTTTTTTCTTTAAAACTGAAGGCTGTCGTTTGATTTTTACTTCACACTAAATTGCTTACTTCAATTTTGGGGTTAAGACTGCCTCTAAACCCTACAAGAGTGTTTGTATCAGTACTAGTGAATACCCGTACTTTTACCCGTACTTTGAATATAAATAAAATAAAAAATTTACCAAAGTTTTGCACATGTTCGCTACTTTTATTTACTAATGGTCGGCCGTAATGAAAGGTTATTATTCAATGCCTTCGAAAGGAGTCGATACAATTTACATGTGCAAAAGCGTACCACGGTGCGTATGAGTAACCAGCATAATTTTCGTATTTCTTTAAGTTTGTGTGGAGGTTTCTTTATGCTATTTTTGTTTACACTTAAATTCCTTCTACAATTCATCAAAATCGCTTAGAAAAAGTAAAAAGTTTTGATACTTCTTCAATATTATGGTATGCGCTGCTAGAGCGTAAGCAACTTTTCAAGAAAAATTCTCAAAAAAAAAAAAAATTGTTATAGAAATTTCAGGCATCAATCATTGACAAGCTTAAATTGTTGATGAAAAATACGTTCAATTACAATTTATTTATTTTTTATTTTATATTTTTGTTATATTAGCATGTTGTTTATATAATTTGCCTAATCGATATGTTATATAGTATTCTTTGCTTTTTTGTAAACATCAAAATCACACCTGCCACAGTCAATAAATCAAAATGTGGGAACTTTGCCCACATTTTGTATAGCTGTTAGCAAATTGCAATTTGTTATTAAGTGTCTATTAAATAAATTTACATATCTTTGCTTTCAACTTGAACTCATCAAGGAAATTGAGTTATAAATTAGTTATTGAAAATATAGTTCCTGTACCAAACACGTCAAGCGGAATTGCATAAATAGTCAATATCTGCATATATACATTTTGTGATGCAGTATTTTCGACATTTATTCATTGACTTGGTTTAGTTTATGCAAATGCGTTGGAAATGTTCATATATCAATTATTTTATATTTTCGGAAAGTGAACTGCATTCAAAAAATTTAACAAATTTATTTATCTTTTAATTTTTGCCCACATATCACTTGCGAGTTTAGATTTAATTTTGCATATCGAAACTCAAAACTAAATAAGTGCAATAAATAAATAATAAATTTAAATAATATTTTCACACTTCATTTGTTGCAACTAAATGGAAAAATTGAAAATGTAACAATTTTCATATTGAATAAATTAATCTGAAACAATATTTATGGATTAAAAATAAGTACCAGTGTTTTTTTGTGAAAAAAGTTTATAAAATAACTCTTGGATTTCCTCTTCCGCTTGGAATTGAATCCTCTTGGATTTAAATAATTCAATAAATTCCAATAAATATTATTATAAACCACACAATATAACGGAAAGAAATGAACTATGAACTTGTGTTTGAGTTTACAGTTTTGGACGTTAGTATATATTAAGATATTTTATAGTAGTGAGAAGCTCAAATTAAATACAGCTAAATTATAAACAGACTCAATTTTTTCATAAAAATAAGTGCAAAAAAATGTTCACTTAGACAATGTATTGCTATAATTATTATTAAGCAGGGACTTTATAGTAATCCATTAAGCCCCTTTCTTTGACTCAAATTTCCACTATAAATTTTAATATCTCACTTACTTTACTGTATCTTATTTTTTTCATCCTAATAAAATGCACATTTAATGCCGGTCTTACCGCTACCAACGCTCTGAGTGAGACTACTACTGCACCGCTTGTCAACTGCGAAGACCCACATAAAAAACGCTTAGGCTAACACTCTGCCGATTGCGGCGTGAAAAATGTAAGCAATGACAAAATTATACAATAAAACAAAAGTATTAAATAGGCTTTATTATTATAGAAATATATATATAAAAAGTTACGTATGTATAACATATAAAAAAACATATAGAAAGATCAAAAAGCCAATTGAAAGCAAAAAGACTTAATGAAAAATTAATTTAGCTCTTATGAAGGAATGGTGCGCCCCTATGTCATCCTGAGTTTAGTATATTCCCGAAGTAACGTATTTCTCTCCACAACTAAAATTCAATAGACACCACTTCATATTGTTTGAACTATGAATAGCAGTGAGTAACTTTCACTTGTGGGTCCCAACCAGAGTTGAAATTCTGGTACCACAGGGGTCGGGTACTACAGCCTTGGATACCATGACCGATTGTGGTTGGAAGTATCATGGTGGGTGTGATAAAAACCCAAAATCACGCGCATAAATTGACAATATTTATTACTTTCATTCGATGTGGAGTAGCATTGTCTAACTAGGTACCAGCAGAGGTGTTAGATGAACCTTGCATCATCCTAAGTAAGAAACTATATACAAACATATAGCTTTAATTAATACCAGCGGAATTCATTGATACTTCAATCTAAATTTCAATTATTACTTTTTATAGATACGTGTGTTAAGAACACCGTAGCATTGTATCTTAACAGCAGGTAATCAAGTTTAAAAACAATATCATTTGAGTATCGTTACTGGATAGGTCTCGTTAGATTTTTATTCTTTTTCCTTTAGAGACAGTTCTGTAAGAAGGTAACACAACGTACAGTGAGTGCCCTGTCAACATTCTTTTAATAATTGCTTTTAAGAAGTTTCTAACAGTTCTTAAACTGATTAAGATTAGAAGTTATATTGTCATTTTAATTGCAATAACTATTCTAGTATAATCTATAATCTATAATAGCTGGCAGCTCACCTTCTCTGCGCTGAAATTACAGCTTAGATCACTACGCTGGAAGCATAGAAGTACTCAATTTGGTTACATGGACACGCAAGCCATTTCGGTGCAGATACGCTGTGAAGGATGCTGTCCTGGTACTAGTTATTCGGTGCAGATACGCTGTGAAGGATGCTGTCCTGGCACCAGTTATAGTAACAACTATTATGTGAAAAATTATATTTTGTATATCTGTATTCTGCCTTAAAAGTGTGCTATCCATTCGCTCAATTTGTTTTATGTTACTTAATAAAAATATTCTAAATTTATATAAATTATATTCTTTATAAATTGTATTTATATTGTAGCCATTTCCTTTATAAACAACAAATTCTTCGAATTTTATATTATTATGGATTTGAATTTTAATTGCATAGCTTATGTTATTTATTTAGTTTCCTGTCAGCATGAGTAGAATATATTTTATACATTTATTGGAAAATATTTTGTTTCATTTTAATTCAATAAAAATAAGCTCTTCAATTTCTGTTTATAATCCATTCACTTAAATTCACAATAAAACTGCAGTTTTATTGTTCTTTTAGTGATTTCCATTTAATTTACTGCAGTTTACCGTACAATAATCTTTACATGAAACTATAAAATCTTTTGTTTATTTTAAAATCAATAAAATGATAAAGCATTTTTCATTCAATTTGCTTAAAAGCAAACTGAATTATTGCTTTTTTTTTTGAAATTTAAAAATTTTTTAAAGCACAACATTGCCTTCGCCTCAGTTTTGATATGCGGGCGGCATTGGTTTTCTAAAACACAACGACGGGCGGAAAACTGGTGAAAAGTGGGCTGCACACTTATTTACCACAGAACACTTCAATTGAGTTTATAATTAATTGATTTTTAAATTAAAAATAAATAAACAATAATTTAATGTTTATATAATATTTAAGGAATTACAATTCGCCATAAGCGCTGGAATTGAAGGGATTTGTTATTAAATTTAAAATCCAAATAAAATCATTTAATCACTTCCGAGTATGAAAAACAAAATAAATAAATTATACTCGATTTGTAATAATTTTAGCAAATTTTATTGAAATATGTAAACATAATGAAATACCAAATTAAATTTTATTCAATTTATTTATTTATGTTAAAGGAATTCGTTTATTTTAAGCACTTTTGATTTCAACAATCGGGCCCATAATTTACATATCAAAAACCGAAATTATTTCAATATTAAATCCGCCTTAGGCTGCGCTTTAATAAAGAAAATATTTGCATTATATATCCGTACTTGTATTTTTTGTTTTTATTTTCTGGGGGATTTTGGGGTTGTATGCTTGTATATTTCATACTGTGAAAATCCGTAAACTGAAACCCATAAGAGAAGAGCATAAAAGAATTGATAAATATTAAGACAGTTAGAATACACTGCATTATATTAACTACGAGACTGATTACGTCTGTGTCTATCAGTCAGTCTGTTTGCGTATCAGATGCCTCAGCCCCTGCGCCAAATTAATTCAATGTCAATAAGAAAATCCGAGTCACGTTCTTTCCCAGAGCGATTCGAGCTTTGTGCGGCTTTAATGTAAACATTGTTGCATTATTTTTATGAATTTTTACACATAAAGTGAAACAATTTACTAAGGCACTTAAGTACAGCTTGCATCTTCCCAGCTGCCAAAGCGGAATTCCAAATGGGAATGTACATGCAAATTTGAGTCGCTCTTAGAAATTCGCAAATATTTCCATATTTATGGCTTGAAAAAAGTGTGCATCTGTGGTACGCAGTCAAAGGAAGCGTAATGCCTCGAGGTAATTTTACTAAAATTATGCAGTTTTCACAAAATATTTACAAAAAATAGAAAACTGCAAAATATTTGCAAATTTTAAAGTGATTTCGTATTTTTCTGTGATAAAAAACATCAAAACAACTGCAAATTGTATCTCGTTTATGTCGTTATTTGTACGATTAGAGCGATTTACTCTTTAATCCGAATTGCTTTTATATATACGCGTGTCTGTTAAAATTTTTATACAAAATATGCTATTAAAAAATAATAGCCAATTATAGACATATATTCCAATTTCAGATCAAATATATTTTGCATTAAATTATCATAAAAAATTAACGATATTAGTCTAATACAGTAACTTGTAATTTTTAAAGCTAATGGACTTAATAGGATTTTGTGTATTTAGCATTTATCATGAGAGTATTTTTAAATAATTTTTAAATTAAATTTAAAATTTTCAATATTTCTGTTATTAACAATAATTACCACACTAGGTCATATTATACTTTGCCCTTTCTAATAGTAATAATAATAATAGACATATTTCACATTTTTGTTTAGATATTTTTCCAATAGAAATAGAAATGATTTACCAGTACCACATTCAATAAAATTAATAATAATTGATGACCTTTTTAAAAGATATTTTAAAAACATTTATTTTAAACATGTCATACTATCTATCTTATATCTTATAGTAATAACAATAGACAAAAATTTTATTCTTTTTATTTATTTTATTCTATTTTTAGTTGGTCATTTAAATAAAAAAAAAATTATAATTTATTATTTATATTTAAGACAAATTATTTTATAAACGAATTATAATATTAAAATATTTTGTAAATTATTAAACAAAAATTTTATGTATTTTTGCAGTTGAAATGGAAATTATTTACCAATACAACTTCCAATAATAATAATAAATGATACATTTTCTTTAGTTAAATGTATTTTAAATAAGTCGTACAATATTCCCCAAGTGAAATAAATATAAATTGTTATTATAAAATAATACTAATGCAACAATTAAAAATTTTAAAACATTTTTAAGAAACATTTCCTAACATTTCATTGGAAATTCTTTAGGAGTTAAGATATCTGCACCCAGATGTATATGAAAGTTTTCTATAAGTACAAAAAATTTGAAAAATTTAAGTTAGGATTTAAGGTTAATTTAAGAACTACTTAACAACAAAATAAATTTTTTTTAAAACGGCTAATATGGCACAAAAGTCAAACGTACATACACTTT
>NC_051847.1:209077376-209086798 GCF_002237135.1 Teleopsis dalmanni
ACCACTTTTCATTTATTTTTAAACTTCAGCTAACCTTAAAACCCAAGCTAAAAACTTACTTGATACTGCTATGTAAGTGTAAGAAATAGCGTGATAGCTATATAATATCGGATGAAACAATAACACTAATTAATATCAGTTCAACAAATAAGTTGTACTTGAGGGAAAATATTCATAAAGAAGTATCAAAATATCTTTAGATTATAGCGCTATGTTCCCAACATAAAACTAATTATAAGTTCACCTTAGTTAGAAAGCTGGAGATTACATTCTCTGAGTATAATTTGTAAAGGATTCTGCTATGAAAGAACGTAGTCAAATTTTATGCTCGTAGGCAGATACCATTCCGTCTCTCAACATCTTCATATGTTTAATTGCATATCTGTATCTGTAACTCTGTATTTTGCTCCATCTGTCTTTAATTCTGTATTTTTCTTTTGATCTCTACTTGTTTATATTTTTTTCTCCTTTCTTCTTATTCTCTTTTCTCATTTTCGTTATCATCTACCTATTTTTTTTCTTTTCTATTTTCCTTTTCTTGTCTCATTTTCTTTCTTCTTTTCTGTTCTCCTTTTCTGTTCTCCTTTTTTGTCCTTTTTTTGTTCTTCTTTACTCTTTTCCTTTTCTGTTCTCCTTTTCTATATTAAGGGCTCACTCCTTTTCTTTTACTATATTTCCGTTCCTTATTTCCTTTCCTTAATAACTTTTTGCTCTTTTCATCTTTTTCATCAATTTTTCTTTCTTCTTCTACATTCTTAGTTTCCTTTCTGTTTCTTTATCTGAACCTTTTTCTCTCGCTCTACCTACTCTCACTTTTTTTCTCACTTCACGTGTTTTTCTTTTTTTATGATCAAAAGCACTATATATGATATTTCCTCTGCTGAAATGAGAAAGAAGTTCGTTTGCTTGCTACAATCTTCAGTCTTAAGCCAGCAATTTGCAAATTTTCTCTCAATAAATTTACTGATAACTTCAGGACCACAGAATGCTCTGAGTAAATGTTTGGTAAACTCCTAATTATTAGAAAACTGTTGCTCTTACACTTAAGTAGCATTGAAATGCATTCATTTCGATTCTAATAGAGAGAACTGCAAACTGTATTATAATATATTAAAAGTTTGAACATAAAGAGTTAGAACTCAAGATTATCTACAATATATCTATTATGGTAAAAATTTCTCTTAGGTGCTAATCATTATAATAATAATTTAATTACAGATGCCAGTGTACAAAATAATATTATGTGGGTTAAGTAGTTATAAGGTGTTGATTTATTTAGTATTTCTTTGGTTTATACCTTATGTGCCTTAATACACACTACTTTGCAATGAGATGATAACCATAATGAAATATTTATTACAGCATATGTGCCTAAATAAGTACTTATTTACAGTGACATTATAACCATATGATAACATTCGTTGCACCTTATGTGCCTAAATATACACTAAATTAAAATGAGATAGCATAAGGAAATAGCATAAGATAATTAAGTGTGATCCTGATTAAACTTGATTTAATAGTCTAAGATAAGATAATATGTACGTCTTTATATTTGAACAACCGTTATAGTTAAGGTCACTGATTACATCAAGGACCTAAATGAAAATTTCGGAGTGCTTCAGTTTTACCCTTCATTTAAAAAAAAAATTTAAATATTACTCTGAGGATTACTGATGTCACTTAGATAGAATTTTTTAGAGTTTTCAGAATATTAGTTTTAATTATAATCTGAATGAAAATAGACATATTAAATACTACTTCAGTTGATATTTAGAAAAAGAAATTCACGAAGATTACTGATATCACTTAGATAGAATATATTAGAGTGTTCAAGATATTAGTTTTAATTTTAATTTGAATGAAAATCGTCATACTAAATACTTCTTCTGTTGATATTTAGAAAAAAAATTCACGAGGATTGCTGATGTCACTTAGATAGAATTTTTTAGAGTTTTCAGGATATTAGTTTTAATTATAATTTGAGTGAAAATAGACATATTGAATACTACTTCTGTTGATATTTAGAAAAGAATTTACGAGGACTACTGATATAACTTAGATAGAATTTTTTAGAGTTTTCAAGATATTAGTTTTAATTATAGACTGAATGAAAATAGACATACTAAATACGACTTCTGTTGATATTTAGAAAAAAATTTACGCAATTCACACATATTTCAATAAATATTCTATGTGAAGTCCATATTTTTGATTTTGAATCAACACATTTAAAATATCATTTATTATCTTTCAGATTCATTTGGAAAAAACACAAGAAATTGAAAAAGTGTGGCAATATTAAATAATGATTTTATTCCTTATAAATTACTTTTGACATTAAGTTCGTACGTTGCTCCTTGCCTTGACCTTAACACATGGCAACACAATAAAAATTTCGAATAAAACGAAAACAATTTCGTTCATAAATAATTATTATTTTCGATTTCCATATAACCTAAGCCAGTCAAGCAACAACAAAACATTAAAGCAAACCACATGAAAATTTATGCTGCGATTGTGTATTGAATTTTATAAATTCATCGTTTAAATTTCAATCTTTTCTCACTAAAAGCATAAAAATTCCGGAAACGTATCTGTAGCCGCAATGGCAGCAAAGGCAGCCGTGGCAGCCGTGGCAGCAGTGGCAGCACTCAACGCCACAGTATGTGATTCGAATTTGATGCTCTGTCCCATGACGAAGTACGAGTACATAAAAAAACTGCGGCATTTAGCATAGAAAAACATAACTAAAGATATTTGAATATTGATACAAATACAATATGATAAAAAAAAATGATAAGATACAAAAAATAAAATATATAAAAAATACAATATTTTAAAAAAATAAAATAAAGTGAAATGAAACCGTAGCGCAACAATGTATCTGATGTGTGTGCTGGAAACGCACAGGACGATGAATAATGCCAACTGAAACTAAAGAAAAACACAACTTCCAACTGAAGATTCATTTTTTGTGGGATAACCAACAAAACACCAACAAAACACGAGTTTGAAATGAAACACAAAAAAAAAAAAATTTTATTCACAAACGGAAATAAAGCTGAGGAAAATCCTTGCGTTTCCAATTTATGCATGAACAAAAAATTCTTATGGAAGAGAAGAGCAAACAAACGAAAACTACAACAACAACAACGAAAACAATCTGCAAAACAAGAAAATGTTTGGAAAATATTCATCCGCTTTTTGTACACATTTTGCCATTCGCGCTCGATTGAGTATCTATGGGATTTCTCTGCATTTGTACGAAATCAAAGAAAATAAATCAACTCGAATTTATCATAAATCAAATCAGAATTTAGCAAAAACTTTAGCAAATCTATTATTTATGAATTTCTCCAATAATTTTTTTACATATTCTTAACTGCTAATTTTCTCAAAGTGGTTTCTTGTGTTTTTTTTCAAATAGAAAAAAAGTTATGATTCAATAAAATTCAACCTTTGCTCCCTTTTTAAATTGCAACTATTATTTTGTATCTTTTATAGGTACAATTTTATTAATTGATAAAACATTTTCATGTTAAGATAGAAAATAAAACATAATATCATACCTATTGCCAATCACTTTTTTCTCTGCCATAGTTATATCAAACAAATGGATAACCTCAATCTACGCTTCTATATTTCAACAAAATAGATAATTATTCTTTATTCATTCAATTATATGTCGACAGATGTCAACGACGCAGACCACACGTTCTTTAAGTGTAACCAAGAGAGCCAACCTAAAAGCATAGATTGGTGGTATATGGACCCCGGAAAACGTAGTCCCTTTACTACTGTCAAGTGAGAACGACTGGTTCGTGGTGGTAAGATACAACATCAGCGTCATAAGATTAAATCTTACAATCAAGAAGTGCATGACCTGAAGCAATGCCTAGTAATGGTTCCAGGTCATGTACTTCATCCTGAAAACGGGAGTTTTTTAACGTGTTAACGATTTGCATAAACCACGCACTACTCATAGATTACGAGGATCAGATATGGATGCCATACAAATTGAAGTGAATTTAAAAGAAAGAACCGTGGTATAATCAAGATAAATCTGAGATCAGATGAAGAATACATGGCATCAATATTGAATTCAAGTACTGGAATAGCCACTCTCTACCGTACCAGAGAGTTGCGGTTCTGCAACGGGTAACTCTGCGGTGGCCATTTACACAGATAATATAAAGATGGAGAATATTACGGGAGCGCATATCTAATGAAGAGATATATAGATTAGGCTGTCATACTTTTTTCAACCGATTGGTCCAACCGACTGTTCGATACTTGGATTGTATTTAAAGCCGGGATATATGCAAACGCAATTGCTGTCAGACTAATATAAATCAGTATAATTCGTTTTTCCAATAACAATATCTTTGTAGACAAATAAGCAGCCGCGAGTCTACTCGAATACCGCACAGTGAAATCGAAATTTTTTTTAATTGAACATCAAAAGGTCTCTTTACTATTTTTGTACTATTTGAACAAAGACATATTGAAAGGAACGAACTAACAGATTAACAGAAAAACAGATCAGAAGAGTCTTACAAATGCTCAAAAGTGAAGCCAGTCACCTTAGGTTATACCGATCCTTAGGGATCCACTTAGGACTATAAGCCCATTGTGTTAGCGAATCACGTTAAATATCCGATGTTTTAACTATTTGAACCAAAAACAATTCATCAATGCGTTGATTGACTGGCTGATTTGTAATTCCCTCGATTGCAGATGAATAAAGGGCAAAAGCCTTTTAAGGACAGCGTAGTAAGAATGCCTGCTGATACCAGCAAGTTCAAGACAGAATACCAATAGAAGAAAAGAAGCAGAGACTTAAAAAAAAATTTTTTTGATATAGTCAGTAGTCATTGAAAAATGGAGACGAAGAATAAAGAGCGATGGATAGAAGTTATTCAGGAAGCATTGTTAAGAGAGATGAACAATGACTAAAGGACTTTTGATATATTCCATTTTTCATACTAAATCTTTAATCTACACAATAGTGAAATTATTTAATTATTTCATAATTTCCTTAAAAACTATTTTAAATATTTTGGGAATTCAATTTCTTGTTTTTCTATGTGAATTTCAATGTTTCGCATTTAAGTTTGGAAACGTTTTTCTTCATTGATCCGCTAACAAAATTTCATCTCAAAACAGAAAATTTATTTGTGTTCTGTCCACAGTCGCCAAATGCACATCAATCACATTTTCATGTTGATTTTCCATTTCGAACGGTTTTTGTTTGCTTAATTGTTTGTAAAATGTATCTGTGAATTTATTTACAAGCGCCCATATCAAACAATGTCTGTCTGTCAATCAATTTGTATGTTAATCAAATGAAAACAATCAAAGAAAAAAATTGTTTTTTTCAAATTATAAAACTATAAATCAAATAACGAAATTTTATACTACAATAAAATTAATTGTATATTTCAAAATAAATTTTAAATAAATGTACAATATTGAAAAGAGACAGAGGGATTGATTTTAATTAAAAATGTTGAAAAACAGAAATTTTTTTATTTTCTAGATTTTTAATAGTTAATAAAACTTCAATGACAAGTGCATTCAAATACAATATAAGTCTTCAACATTATTTACAATAGAAATTAAATCAAATAATGAAAGTTTTCTTATCACAAAGTAAGCTTTCTTGATGATATTCTTATGTCACATTAAAATAATATTTGAGGACGAAAAAAAAAATACTTCTAATGTCAAGCTACTTTTAATTAATTTATATAAATAATATCGTAAACACCTTTATCCTACTCACGCATTGAAGCAGTGCTTAAGTTATTACAAATATATACATTAAGATGAATAACAGCCTCAGTGACAATTAACAGCACTAAATTAAGGGTAGAAACAATATTGTGTTCAAAATATTCGTTAATAGCACATAGAAAACGACGAAAAATAAGAAAGTAATTGCACAGAATAATGTGCCAGTTAACAGCACTAAAAAACTAAAACAAATTATTTTACTTATCTCTTTATAATTAAATAATAATTCTTTATTAAACCTCTTTATATATATTTTCAAAGTTAAGAAAAAAATTTAAAGTATATTAAAAATGAAAAGATAACTCTAATACTTAGAAGCCCCGAGCACTGCTGTCAATTCCGCAGAAACATCTTTGTCAATTTTATTTTGATGAATTTGCTTCGGCGTTCTTTTTTATTTTCATATAAATTATTATGGCATTTCAAGTTCAGGGCTTATTATATAAACTCATGAACTACCGCAATTGACTTTTTCAATTAATATTGAATATTTACGAAAACATGTGTATCATCAATAAATTCAGTATAGTTGTGTGTTATTATGAAATTTCTTCTCAATACACCAGAATATAAACAAATGATTTAACATTATTTATGTTTGAGTTCTCGATGAACTATTTTTCATAGTTCATTTGATAAAATTTGGTAAATGGAAACTAAAATATATAGTTTACATGTCATTTAAGTCATGTAAACTATATCTAGCACACAGCAAAGCCTCAAATACTGCCATAAAGCATCTACAGATAACACAAAATCTGGCTTTAAGAAGACTAATTAAGATTCCTTGGTATATAAGAACAACAGACATGCATATAGATCTAAAAATCGACTCAGTGAAAGAATATATCAAGGATAAAGCCCTAAAATTATTCACAAAATGTCGATACGTTGCCCAACCCAGCCCTAACAAACCTTAAGTTCACCTCAGGACGCACAGGAAGATATGCTGATCTACGGGCCGTCATCAGTTAAAAGTTAAATAAATTATAATAATTATAGTATAGTTAAAGCTTAATGTGGGACAGGGATAAGCCCCCCAACAATTATATCCATACCAGCAATAGTGGTTGGTATCGAAACTGAGGTATATGTGATCAATTTTGGATAGTATATACAACTCTAAAACAACTAAAATAGACATATTTCGTTATATAAAAATAATGTGAACTAATATTTGTCATCTAAAAAGCATTGTATTAATTTTAACTATAACAAGTAATCTGTTAATCTCTGATTTTCTAACCTTCACGCATTTGAAAAAAAAATTACCCTTTGTGGTAGTCATATAAGACATTAATCAGCTGTTTTGCACTATACACTCTAGAGAGAGAGCAGAATAGAGAGTAGAGTATACTCTCTACTAGTACTCTTTAGAAGGTATTCGGACATTCTAGATGCATTTATTTTAAATCATAATTGCATGGATAATTAACAGTATGCGGTGCCATAACTCAAGACTTTGTAATCATTTTCTTTGGTGTGCTGTTTTATATCGCGTGAGTTTTAGCCCAATATTTAATATCTTTATAAGGCAGGTTTCGTTATACATATTTATTCACTACGCACAGATAATCGCTTCTATTACAGAGAGGTCGTGTGAAAGCTGTATGTCATATTGAAGAGAACAAGGACAAGGATCGTCTTAACATTCATCAAGATAAATGCAGTCAGCCACTTTACGTTACATGCTCAATCAATATATATTTTGGGTATATATTAAGCCACTATACTTGATATTAATACAGAAATTGATATTAATACATAAATTAATACAGTTAGTATTTCAATTAATTTAAGTAAAACAAACTGTTAAATAAATCGATATGAAATAATAGCACTACATCTAATTATAAATATATACACAGCAAAATATATAAAACATATAATTTATATTCATCTATATAAATTAATTTCTATTATATTGGATTAGCCCTAAAAGAGACTTACTGCATATATAAATAAATGTTTAACTAGATTTAAATGCTATATGTATTTTGATATAATTTCTTGACTTGCTTTAAATTAACTTCATGTATTTAAATTAAACTAAATAAATTAAAATCAAATATAATATAATTAAATTTCTAAAAATATCTTTTTGTATTTATTTTCAAAATATAAATACAAGTATCTTCCTACTTTATATTAAAATTTCATTCACATTTCCATACACGCCACAAGTGAATTTCTAATGTCACGCAAGACAAAACAAACCACGATGACACCGCGATTTGTTTACTTACCCTACTCAACCACAATTAATGGTGTCTAAACCGAATTCCCAAACATCACCGAAATCCCCTCAAAAAGAACACAATTTTAACCTCAATAAAATAATGTCACCTTGCATTAATACTTCTCGTAACCACCAAAGAAGCGAATTTATTTGCTCATTGCTTCAGTGATTGCAATCACTTGTGGCGTCTTCCACCAAAATTTACGAGAGGTCATGACGTATCTTAAGAAAAATTCAACTAACCGCATTGGATTAAAATTTAATCAACATAAATAAAATGGAATAAAGAAATATATATATATATATAACTAAATTTAAATATATTTCTTGAAATAATTTCAGTTATTGGTTTTCATTGTAGCAAGAATTGTGCTATTTTATTGATATAAATAATTTTTTTTTTAATAAAAAGTAATTAGTACAACAGATAAATCAAATATATATAGCACATACGAAAATAATTGAATATTAAATTTTTTATATTACAATTTCAAAAGAAACCGAGAGGCGGCTTTATGAAAACAGCGAGATTGAAATTAAGCCAACATAGAGTTCAATGGAAATTAATTGTTATAGTTCTAGATTCCTTGTAGGCATTTTAAACATAGGTATTTATATCTTAATAAACAATGTTGAATCGTAACACAGAACCTTAGATTACACACCTATAATTTTGTTATACCACACACAAGACGATTTAGATTCATACCAGTCTCTGGCTCTTCAAGGGAGTAAGTTGTTGCGTTCGATTCGCAAGCTTTAGGGCTAAACTAATTAAACGACATCTTAATTAATATTAATAAGGTGGTATCATTACCGTTCACGCGAAATACTGCGCAGTGATCACCTGCACACTGATCTGCTACTCTATATGAGGCAAAAGCCTTCATAGCTTCTAGCCTGCTATTTTGATGAAATTAATCACTCTTCCCCTGTAACTCCGCTATATAACCGTAATTACAGTAACTCCCTACATAGAGTATACTCTTAAATAATTCACTCAACTAAATCGTTATAACTTCAATTACAACTATACACCTATACACTACTTTTCTTTATAGCTTAAATATATTTACTTCATAGATGTCACGCCTTTGTATTATTTACTTGACTTCTTTCTCTCTATTCCGGAATGAGATTTCCAACCTTATTTCTTTATGGTTCTTTGCTACGAATCTGTTTTCTGTGCAGATTTAGTGGATTCAAGTCTCACACTGTATTCTGTGCATTCCTGAGAAATACTTTTAGTCGGTTCTAGTCTCACACTACAACTTTTGATACTTTCCACCTACCGTAAACGAATAATAAATATGGCATCAATTTTGGATGGAAAACTATATAATTTCGTTTCTCATACATTCAGATATACAATTGCAATGTATTA
>NC_051847.1:209086898-209094601 GCF_002237135.1 Teleopsis dalmanni
CTAGTAGACTGTCATAGTATCACATTCTCTGTTTCTTGTCTTCTTAAAGTAAAAAAGAGAAAAATTATCTCTTCTCAACCAACAGAATGGTTTCGGACGCAGTAGTAGCCAGACTGCTTCTTTTCTGGCAAGTATCAAGCCTATTACCCGTCCGTAAACATTTGGTAATGGCAAGGAAGTCTTAATGTATATCTTCTTTGTAATATGGTCTTGAATTAATTTTTCTTTAATAAAAAGCAGTCAACTAACTGAAAGAGTAACTTAAATTTACAAATGTTTGGTGGCTCAGCTTCAGAGAGTTAAGTAGTTAATTAATACTTAGAATTTACTTAGTAATGAGATCATCACTAAAATCTTATTTATTTGTGTGGTCTTCTTTAAGATTCAATTATCTTCTGTAGTGTTAATCACACTATCGGCAGCTTGTTGCTTGAAACTGGGGTCTGACAGAAAAGTTAGGAAAGAGAGCATGTTTATATTTTCAATTCCGCGCAAGTAAATATAGAGGGCTATAATTTTTCATTCCTCTACACAAACATATTTAATATTATTTTTATAACAACAACCATTGTATAGCTATATTATTATACCATTATATGTATATATATATATATATTGAATTCTTTAAATTTTAGGAGGAGCATAGGGTCATTTATACTATTATATAAATATATTATAGTATAATTATTTATTATTGATTCAAAGAAATTCATACTACTTATATTCTACGCTATAAAAACGTTTTATAGGATTGCACAAAACAATAAATTATAAATTCATGCTTGGGGTTTCACGATAGTGTAAACCCTGCCGCTAGTGTAAATAGGGTAAGTCAATAGTTTTGTAGATTTTTTGTTTAATATTTACAGAACTATTTTATCCAGGAAATCAATTTTTTTTCTTAAAAAATCTTGAAAAAGATACGTATTACAGTCGCTTTATGGCATAATAATTCATTTCATTTCTTTGCAATATAAAAGAGCTTTTCAAATTATTCTAAATAATTCTATTTTTAAAAATATATATATAGAAAAAAAAAAATTTTCCTAAATTGCAAAATAATTTTAATTCAATTCATATTAAGTTTGTAAACATCCACTTCACATTTAAATAAGACATCATCAACATATTTCCAACTTTTGTTGTGTGTCAAAATATCACTTTGATATTTCGTGACGCCACAAAATCTAATAAAAATGATTTTTATTATTATTTTGTCACAATTTCGAACAAATCAGGTTTAATAAGCAAACGTGAGCCAAGAAAATAATATCCAACAATAATTATTCAACTCAAATCGAATTAAATATGCCTCAAAATATTTGCTTAATAGAATTAATAAAATAATTTATGCCAGTCACAAAATGCTTGAATTTCAATAATAGTCAATTTCATTTGAGTAGATACATTTGTATCTGCATTTGTACATAACTAAATAAATACGACTGTTAATATTATTTTATTACTTTTTGAGATATAAATAATTGTTATGCATTAATTCGAAATTTTTCTTTGGAGAATTTCAGTAATTTGCATTTTGTGAACTCCGTTTGTATAGCAAATATTTGCGTACACAATAAATTTCCATTTACTTCATTAAGAATTTTTATTTTCTTTTCTTGGGCAAACTTACGAGATCATATATATAAGATGTTAGTAAATTACAGTCTATTAGAGAAATATTCAATAAGCAGTGTATATTTAAACTATTCTGTATATATAATTATCAAATAATTATAGTTAGCCTCTTATTAAATTGGCGGAAAAACACTTAGAAATTAGATATGAAATCAATACTACTAAGTATGTTATAATTGTCATAATAACTAAATTGATTTCAAATCGCTAGTATAGAAATTTATATACAAAATTACCTGTCTAGTTATAAATTAGATATTATTATGGTTAATAAAATTAAAATGTAAATATATGATAAATAGATAAGGGCATGTGTTGCCACTGATGTCCAATTAGTCTTACTATGTAATTTATTACTTTGAAAGTCTCTCATTAAATAAATAAATACGTATATCATATGAAGACATCTAGATATCTAATAGTTTTTTTTATGAAAAATCATTATTTAATGCTCATAGCTAAAAGCCTAAGTGCAATTAGTACTCCAATAAAGTATCCAATATTAATCGTTCGAATCGGACTAACCAAACTAGAGCAACAGAAAAAATTCAATAACGTAAATAGGTCTACTCACAGAAGATCAAAGAGTAAAATTACTCTTACTTGACTCTGTCTTTGTCTGATAAGTCAAGTAATTTTGGCAGGGAGAGTGACAGTAATTTTGAAGCCAGTGACTTTCTAGGTACTGGTTCTCTTATTTCCAGGCGTCCCAGTGCGCTGGCCATGACTTGCAAGAGAACGTGAATTAATGCAAATTTAAAGATACAAATTACACATGAATAGACATCATTACCAATTGATATGAAAGAGTTCAATTTAAACTGCTAATAGAGGTTTTATACCCCAGCTGCATGACAAAATGATACAAATGATAGTAATTAAGTTACTAATCTTAATAACCAAAACAATATTAATAAACAATAAACAATTTACATACAATAATAAAATAATAATTCATTCATATAATAATAATTTTATTATTGTTGTAAACGTTTTATGATGAGAGATCGGATGGGATGTGTTAGGTATATTGCATCCAATTATTTATACAACCCATTGAGTCACTTTAGAAACCCACTTTTTCAATTGTCGGTACTATTTCAAGTAAAAAATTGCTTAATGCAAAGCAATAAAAAGATCTTTTATTGCACTTTCCGTGTAACACACGGAAAAAGTAAATTTTCGAACCATTAGTGTTGGCTTAAAATTATTTTAATTTTAAACTAATTGAATTTGAAATTAATTTTTTATCAAGAGTTTATATGAAGGTATAGTAAATCTAAGCAGTAGTCCTTTGTTCGTCAAAAAAAAAATTTATTAACAAAAAATGTACTCTGAACTTTTGCAGTTGATTATTGAAATTGAACAGACATTTATATCAGAAAGGTTTACTTAATTGATACCTCAGAAAGCATCGACCTTTCATTGAAATCAGATAGCAGTGACCATTCATTACAATCCTTAGAGTCCTTTGGTCTACTCTGCTTATCGAAATCTATATGATTAATATTCCCTCTACTGGGTTGAGAAATTATTTTGCTTAATGTTTGTATGCTCACATATTGTCCCTATAATGATCTGTCATTGCTCGTTAAATGATTTGAACCATTTGTGTGAAATTATTCTTACAACAAGACCATTGCTAGATTCTCCATCCAGTCTGTTGTTTTAAAATGGTCTTTTTCCTGTAATGGTTTTAGTTTTTTAAATGATTTTGTTATATTACTTGCAAACAATTTTGTCTTAAATTTTAAAGAACCCATTTAATCTATTTACATTTTTTTTTAAAAGTGATATCGACCATTTGCTTTAAACAGTACTTCTTCTATGAATCACATCCCTTGCTAGGCCCACCACTTAGTCTCTTTACATATTATGTATATACTGCTGTGTTTCGTGTCCTATGCTATAGTCTATTAAATGATATGTACCATTTGTCTGAACCTGTTAGTATTGTAGAAATTTTTAGTCGTCTTTAACTACCTTTTCCAACTACTTCATTTATATAATATTACCAAGATACTCTTCTCCCGCTTCTCTCGTATAATAATTTGAATCGCTTGTCCTTAAATCCCTTAGCTGATTGAGCTAATCCATTTTAAAGTTCGGGTAACTTAAGTAGGTGATTCAGCTAATCTATTTTGAAGTTCTGGTAACTTAAGCAATATGTCATTGCTTAAATTATTTTTATTAATAACTATTTAAATTCGTAGTTCTGTTACCCATGACTTTACCTCATTGCTTATTTAATTTACAACTACAGTTTATTTAATTTATGTTTATAATCCAAAAAGCAGTTTTGTAGCACACAAAAAAAAATCAAAAAATTATTAAATTTTTAAAAAACCCTCATTGCCAAAATAAAAACGTTCTGTTATCAATAATAATGAATTGGGCAATATAAATTAATTTCTTTTAAATAAACAAATTGAGTCACTCATTTAATTTTGAGAATATTTTTTTTATTTTCTTCTTATAGTTAACATAATCAATTCCTTATAAAAATTTCAATTGAGTAAGCAATTAATTAAAAATTCGAACACTTACCGTAAACAATCCGGCGGGTGGGAAGAAGTCGGGCCCACGCCTGACGCAAAGCTTGTTTTTCCGTAAGAAATTAAGAGCAGATTAATAGGGATTCTCGATTATCAACGAAGTGCTTACAGGTACTTAAGCGAGGGCAATTAAGCATCTGATGGGAAAGCGACTTATAGCACCAAAATTACGAAGTCAAATAAAATCTTGAATAATTCAATGATTTTTCAATAAACTTTCTGTTGCCCTTAAGCGGCACTGATAAGCCAACGAAAATTCAATTCAGCAATAAAAAAATAAAAAAAAAATTGATAAGAAATTTAATGAAGATGCACTCTTTTTTAAATTTAGTTCCACAAATTTCCATAAATATTTTCTTAACTTTTTCGTTGGTGTTATCAGAGTATTGTTATTGTTGTTGTTATTGTTATTGTTATAATTGTTAGTGTTGTTGTTGCAGTGAGTATTGTTGTTGCGTTTATATTTATATTTAATTAAGTAAATGTTGATTAAGCGCCGCTAGTCAACATTTTAACTGATTTAATTTGCTACTATCTTTTATTTGAATTTTTTTTTTCTTGAATTTTTATTTTTTTATTAAAATTTATGTGTATTTCATGCTGTGATAATTTTAGAAATTTTTTTTATTTACATTTCACAAGTTTTTAACCATAAAATGAAAGAAAAACGAATTTTATTTTGTTAATATATTTTTAATGCATAATTAATTTATTTGTTAATTTTCTCGCAACTGTGCACAATTTTTTAAAATTTTATTTTGAATTTTTAAATTTAAAAATTTATTTTTAAAATTATAATAAATTTTGTGTTGTCAAATTCTTGCTTCAATTAACAAATGTAAATTGCGCTATTTTTAAAAGGGAAAAATTTTTTATTTGAGCAAAATATCTTATAAATTCAAATTTTATTCAAATTCATACTTTATTTTCATAGCGAATTTCATAGCGAAATTAATTAAAAGCATACAATTTTTTTACTTCCGGTTTGCGCTTTTCCTTTTCCACACAAAATTCATAAAAATATCAATAAAATTTTTATTTCTTCCCATCAAACAAAAAATAAAAAATTTTTATTATTTATATTTATTTTTTAATATTTATTCAATTTAATTATTTTTCTTTTTTTACATTATTATTAACATTAACATTTCTTTCATGTTTTTCTGTTAAGAAAATTTCAAATTCAAACATAAGAACAAAAAAACCGTTACGATTTGAGCACAAATTTAAATGCACGTATCCGCTTTTCAATTGTGTTTGTCTTCGCACGCACGGTAAAATATCAACTGGAATCTATCTTTGGTTGGTCTATATCGGCTGCCAGCAGCCGTCGTCATCGCTGTCATCGGCGCTGCTTTCTTCATTCGAACCGTTAGCCGAGCATTAGAGTCTGCACAACGTTTACTCACCTTCAGAAACAGCAAGAAAACTATAAAAGCAACTCTTTTTGCTATAGCACAATGGGACAATACAAGAGAAAGAGAGAGAGAGAGTATGTGTGCGCCCCCGAAAACAGTTTCCCTTCTATGCAGCACACAATCGTTTGGTGCTCTGTTATCAGCTGTGCGATAAGACACAACTGTAGCCGCCTTACATAGCAGATTGGCGTAATTTATATTGCTCCAAATCAGCTGCAACAGCAGTGATTTGAAGCATTTACAGAGCAAGCAATTTTGTTACTGTGTCAGTGGGTCTTTAACTGCTAAATTAGTGTGGGAAAATATTTATTACAGCGCACTAACATTGATGTAAGCAGACTTTTCTCTCATTTTGTATTCAGCGCTGTGTGGTACGTGCGCTCAATGTTCTCTGTACTGACGGTGATTTCTGTTGTGTATTAAGTTTATTGCATGCTAGAATTTATTTTTCCCTATCTTGTTTGCATGTAAAACATTTAACAGCAAAATCGGATTGCTGTTATTTGGAAAGTGAATTGAGTGAAATGTTATTTTGAAAAACCTACTGTTATGTTATGAAAAATCAACTGTAAATAAAAGAAAATTGTTATTATATTATCAAAATTATCTTTAATGCCGTTTTTGAGTGGTGAATCTGGAGCAACTTTTTCAATCTAGATCCAAATCTGAATCTCGAACGAGATGTATAACACTTGAAATATATCTAGATATTTTGCCATTTTCTAGGCATCCTTACTTCTTTCACTGGCGGTGGAATATGCGTGATAGGACATGTTATACGCAATATTAATTTATTAGCCAGCGGGTGCTAGGTATCTATTCAGGGATGCCACTTGAAGGTGTGGAATGAATTGGATTGACGAAGCTGTTTAATGCAATTAGACACGTTGCATTGTGAACTCACTTCCAGAAACTGAAGAGTCAAACCATCTCGTTTTTATTTTTTTTAATTAAATTTTATCGGATAATAAGCTGTTTGGTTATGATATGTAATATTAAGTCGACATGTAATATTAAGTCGACAAATTAAATTATTTACTTAAATGTAAAAAGGCAAAATTAGTGTTGCTTTTCATTATGTTAACAAGCAATATTATTTATGCGGTATACAATGTTTCCAAAAAGTGACAGAATTGTGGGTGCGCATTGTGACTATAATGCATCATCTCACATGGATCTCACTGCATGGATTCTTTCAGCCATATTTGCCAAATATTGAATTTATATTGTTTTGTAACCATATTGTTATATTGTTTCGTATAACTACTGCCTTTTCCAAAACTCATGTAACCGATCCGCTTATTTTGCATATTAGATCTAGTGGATTCAGAACGTCTCGCTGTGTGATCTAAATAAGTTATATATGCATTGGAGATTTTTGTTCATAAGTTCGGCTTTTACACTGAGTTCATCAAACTTTCTGATATATGCTCTGTGAGCAACTTCACTGTTCTAAATATCATCAGATATATCCATAATTCGAAGACTTACAATATTTCCAATTGTATAAATTATGTAGAATATAATGAGCTTTCTACAAATGCTGTGTTTCACTCTAGATATAGTAGCAGTAAATAGATGTGTAATGGACATTAGAAAAGGAATTATTTTCATTTGCCTAATTTTGAGATCAATTAGTCAAACATTGGGATCTAGGTCCTCTAAGTAGTTTCATTTTTATTTATCTTTTGCGACTGCACTCCAATCATCTAAATCCATTTTATTAAGGTTGTGGTCTGTATTAACTAACCTACTAAGAACTTCGTAACATTCTTCATATATCCATAAGTTTACTAATGTTATATACACACACTTATATACAAATTTGTATATATAATCAAGTATAACACAAATGGTGTATATTACAGTAAATAATAATATTATTAGAAAAAGAAGGAAATGAAGTGAAAATAGTATGAAAAAATAATAAACCAATTGTCGACAATATATTTTCAATGATTGCCTTTAAATGCTGTAAATTTAATAAATTTATTTTCTCAGTTAAATAATAAAAATTAATTCAATGCGAGGTGAAATACAATAAATTAACTTCACAATAAATATTCCATTTGAAAAAATAAATAAATTTATT
>NC_051847.1:209094701-209264093 GCF_002237135.1 Teleopsis dalmanni
TTCAGAGATACATTTGCAGCTACAGCTTAAACGCAAAATGATCAATCGTGTTGTTTGTGCTGTTACCGATTTTATGTTGCATATTTTTTCAACACTTCCGACTTTCTCCATTTGTGTGTGCGATTTTGTTAAATTCTTTGCAATGCGTATATTTATTTGTATTTATGATGTATATACATATATATATATCTAGATATGAATTTTATCTGTTAACATCCATAGCTTATGTGCTGCTGAATTAATGCGTAACTTGATTTTAATTTAAAATAAGTAACGTATGGTACGGTATAAGTAACATATGGTAACTACCAACTTTAAATATTTTTAACTAAACAAAATATGTACTTACAATAACTATAGCCAATAACAAATTTCTTGAATACTTGCCAAATTGACATATCAAACTGTACAAAAGTCAACATTATGCTCAGCATTTTAACAAATCATTTTTGGATATTTTTATTTTTTTGTGTTGACGTTATTTTGTAGTTACTGCATTTCTTGTGTCTGTTTCTGATCCACAGTCCTGTTGGTGGTCATTTAATCGGCGCCTTACTGTCATATTTGCCACATACCAATTGTGATGTGATATACCTGACAAGTGACTTTGCAAGTATGTCTGCTATTTCAAGATATTTATCATTATAAGTTGTTTACACTGTACGATTTTTATTTTATTTCAATTTTTCCTTTTACAAATCTTCGCTTGATAGCATTGACAAGTTGACGTGACGTTCATCAAAATATAAAGAAACAATAATTATTTTTAACAACGACATGATTGATTTCTGCTAGTCATAGATTAATCTATCCGATATCTTATTAAGTTCGTAAAGGTCTAATAACTCGTAACCAAACTAGATTTATAACAAAATTATAGTTTCTCAACTTGATTTATTTTGTTACATAAATTTTGTTTATTTTATTATTTAAATTTTGTAATATAAGTATTGTCATAAAATTTGACAAGTTCGATTATAAATTATTTTCAAATGAACCATTCAAAGATGCAATATAGTAATATACATTACAACATATATATATATATATTCTTTAAGAATTAAATTAATATAATTTCAAATTTAAAAAAATTTAGATTATTTTATTTCTATATTAATTTATTTTTATATTATCTTCGTTTTATATTATCTCATTTTTATATTATTTTATAGAGAGATTTCGGAAAGTAGTCAACTACAACAACAATTTTTTTTTTATATTATTTTTTAATTAATCGACTTTTTGGCTGACCATACAGCTATTTCGAGTATTGCCAAATACCCAATATCAGTGGTCTTCGAATTATTTCTTGTATTTAATTAATCGTAAATAATTTTTTTGATATTGCAAATACCAAGGGTTGAACTCGTGCCCTACCAAATTTAAAGCTCAGAGTCAGCTTTCATTAGCCAACTGATCCAAAGCCGTACTTGACTTGTAGGTTCGCACTTTGAGTTTTGTTAATTTGCTATGAAAGTTCATTTAATATTATTTTATTTTCATATTGTTTTATTTTAAAATTATTTTATTTTTATATTATTTTATTTTTATATTATTTTATTTTTATATTATTTTATTTTTATATTATTTTATTTTTATATTTTTTTATTTTTATATTATTTTATTTTTATATTATTTTATTTGCATATAATTTTTATTTTTATATTACTTTATTTTTATATTACTTTATTTTTATATTATTTTCCTTTTATATTGTTTTTTTTATGGTCTAATATTTATATTTATTTTTAAAATGAGTGAAAATTTTAATATATACAACTTATGTGGATTTTAATTAAAGTTTTTATTTTTTATAATATATATAAGATTTTCAAGAATAAATCTTTATTTATTTTTTAAAGGATTTATAGTTATGTAATAAATCTATTTTATTTTAATGAAATTATAAGATTATTGTCAATTAAGTCAAGTGCTATTCATCTAACTTATTACATGTCGTTTCCATTATCGGTTATTTGAAGATATCATTTTTATATCTGTCATAAGATACGGATATATTGTAGTTTATAATAATACAACCATTTATACAAACATTTTAAAATTCTTTATTCTTTTCGTGATAGTTATTGCCAAAATTTAGTTGGGTTTCATTTAATTAAATGTCAGCCATATACAGTAATTATAGAAAAAAATACTTTTTTATATTTAATTTTTATTGCACATCTGTTATCTGCTTTTTTATGAACTTCAGAATAATATGTGTATTTTATGTTGCAATAAATAAATAAAAAATAAATCTTTTTAACACTTTTTATGCTTCTTTTATGCGACGAGCACTTCTAGAATTGATGTCCCACACACTTTGTTGCTGCGCTCGCTTTGTTTAGATACAAAGAAAAAAAAATTGATACAACTAGTTCCACTTGTCGTTCTTCAGCAACAATTTGTTGTATATAATTTTCTTTGGTTTCGATTTCATTGTTGTCATGACCTTGGGTTGGCGACATGTTGCATCTTCAACAAACACACCCAGAAATAAAAACACACCTAACTAAACTGACTGCAACTGTTGTTGTTCGTTTGTTGTATCTGAACCTGGAGAAGATGATACATAGTCAAATCTATAAAACAGCTGCGCATATCTTGTCTTAGTAGTCATGTTGTTGTTATAGCATTTTTTTTTTTTGCAGAAATGTATCTTAATATTAGTTGTAGTTGCAGTTTGTTTTACAAATTTTTTTTTTTAACATAAATTTTAAGCTTTATTTAGGTCGTTGCTAGTTGTTTGTTATTGCAACACACAGCAACTATTTGCAGTTTTTAAACTTATTGCAAACTCGTTTAAAATAATTCATTAGCAAAAGGAAGAAGAGTTTATGAAATCCATGGCATTTGTTGCAGAAATTATAGTTTGATGCAAATTCCGTTTAATTATCTAGTTTTTCTGCAATGAAAATGTGTCTTGTATTTGTAATTTTAATACATTTTTTTATTGTTTTTTTTTTGCACTTGTATTGAAAATGGAAAATTTATTTGTAAAAACTGCATTTGTTGATATGCGCCATAAATATAGCAATCAACATCACCAACAACTCCAACACAACATCCGCGTTGTTTATATATAGTATAGTATAGTATAGTGTAGATGGGTATTTTTTCTTATCTATCTCCTTGTGCGAGAATGAAAAAAATTATATTTGGGGCATGACACAAATTTCGCTTGGCCTTACCTTGCTACTTACTCAGCGGCTAAAAAAAAATTTTTTTTAATATCTGTTTTTATTACATACGCCATTTTGATATACTTATTATATTTGTTTTTTGTTATTAAACTTTTATTTAAAATTACTTAGCTTGTTATTTTTACCATATTTAACGAAGCGTACGCAAATTATTGTAATTATTATATCGAAGTGAATTGTTGTCTGGCTTCGAATTAATTCTTACGATGCTAAAAGTCTGTTACCTAAATAAACAAATAAACAAAAGAATTAACACTTTAAGTTATTCATGCTTCGATGATGTTAAATAAAAATAAGATAATTCGTTAATATAAACTGAAATTTTAAAGTTATTGCTTAAATTATTAAACGCAATTTACTAAAAATTATATATTTCAAGAAAACGAGTGTGTCTTAATTTAGATAGACAAAAGACATATACTCACAACCGATGAGGACAGTACACTTAACAATATTAAAAGCGTAACGCTGAAGAACAAGAAGCCCAAGAAAATACCCAACATGAGTGGCTAATGATACAGGGACGAAGATATAGATACAAGATACTTCTTAAGATGGCTAAAGTCGAACTCAGACTGTTATAAATGCTAATAATGATGTTATTTTAGTTAAAAAGGTAGATAGAGGACACGTCTTGAGATCTTTAAGGTCCAACTTGGAGTATTATAAATGCTGATGGTTTTTATGCTATTATTAAGCAAATAGAAATTTTCATTAATTAATTAATTATGTATGTTGGAACGCATTATTATCCACATTAGCATTATGGAACATTTACAGTAACCATTTTTGTTACTATACAAATACTTAAGATGTACAATAATCTGGAACCCTTAATAAAGCATAAGACGACGCTTAGAAAAGTCCTTGTAACTGAATAAGAACTCTATCATATTAGATGTTCGCTTGCTTAAGTAAGTTCTAGGTAGAATATGATTGTTTAAGGTTTTGCTCAATCAATTTTTCAATTGGAACAATCAATCAAACAGCTGTTTCTTCTGTATACTTCTATATACAATATCATATACTTTATTAATATTGTTAGAAATATTAATTAACATTTAAAATATTTTATATAAAAAGACTGTTAATGGCACAAACTTTTTTTGTCAATTGAAATTTTGAAAGTATATTAGATCAATAAATATGGTAATATTGAAACTAATCTTTAATTATAAAATTTTTTTTAATATAAATAAGGCCAAATTGACTTATAAAAGTTTTTTTTATTTTTATTATTATATTGAGATAGACACAATATTTTAAAATAGGAAATACTTATTGTAACAAGTTTAATATTCAAAGAACAATATTTCTTTTATCGGTGACTTATTATCTTAAACTTCCGTGTTAAAATTTATCTAAAAAATTACTTAATATAACGCACTTTAATATGTATCTATTAAAGATATAGATAAACATAATTATAAATTTTTGTAGGTTGTCTTCAAACAGCTTCATTAAGACAAAATCAGTAAGATAAGCTTAGAAATAGTTTACGGCTGATATGCAAATTTAATATGTAAGCGCCAAGCTTAAGTTGTTTTTTTATGTTTATATATATTAGTTAATTAAGAGAAAACATCAATAACCCAGTTTGAATGATGTTAAAAATCATATTTCTATAAAATCCTTTTAAAATTACATATATATTTGTTATTTATTAAACTAAATCTTTTTTAGTTGAAGACAAAAATAATATCAACAATATATATCCAATATTTTTTTAATATATTTTTTTTAATATATAATTAAATCATTTTCATTAAGTATTTTAACACAATTTGCCTTGTTATATATATTTTTTTATTGAATTCATTTATATTGTCAATTAGCTTTGTCATTGAATATTTGAAATAGCAAAAAATTTCTTGAAACAACATTTCATTTGTGTGGCAAGAGAAAACAACTTAATGCAATTAATTTTTACCATTGATCACTTATCGCTGCAGGTTTCATTTAAACATTTTAATCAATTTGTTTTTATTGCAGCTTTGTTAAAATATCCAAATCCAAATACCCGAGATATGCTAACCTATACTTAAAGCATAGAAACAAGAAAGTCAAGGTAACATCATAGGCCACATACTTGCATATAAATGTGAACTTGTATTAACTTCATTGCATCGAATTGTTAATGTTTTTATTAGTTCAGGTCAAGCCAAGTTTGTTGTATCTTTTATGCCCTGCTCTGATTTCATTGCCCTTTGTTTTAATTTCATTTTGACGTTTTGCCTGTTAGTAAACCATCACGTGCCTTTTATATTTACGTGCCTTTTGTCATATACAAATGTATCTGCTGCCTATGTATAGTATATTTTATCTTATTTGAATTATTGCCGCCATGCTTCCACAGCACTTCTGAATTCAAATTAAAAACGCTGATTTGATTTTCATAAATTATTATATCTTTCCGTATAATTAAATTAGTCATTTTTCTGCGTTTTTAACAAGTTTTTGAAGTTATTTAAAGTTTTAAGTATTAATAAGAATTAAATTATTTTATGTAAGAATAAAATTTGTCTTAGATTATCTTCTGTTGGTAGATCAGATAAAATCAAAATAAAAAGTTATGATTTAATAATTCTTTTCTCAGTTTCGCAGTTAAGTTTTAAGTAATGATTCATTTTTCTTCATAACTTAAAAATTTACTTCATGTATTCATATAAAAAATTTGTTTTATTAGTTTATATACAAAAATGAATAATCTTTTTATGATCTTTTTATGTCTGTTATAATATATTCTTATTATATATATACTTTCTGCTCAGATTCAGATTTTGTAAATAAAACACACAAATTTAAATTTTATTCCAAATTTATTTCATCTCCTTCAAAATATGCTCTTTCTGAAGCGATACACATATGCCAACGCTTAACCCAATCTTCCATACACTTTTCGTAGGCGCGTGAAGGTAAGGCTTTTAGTTCCTTCAGCGAATTCTCTTTTACCGATTAAATCGACTCAAAACGCTTACCTCGAAGAGGCAATTTGAGTTTCGGGAACAGGAAAAAATTGCACGGATCCAGATCTGGCGAATATGGTGACTGAGCGATGACAGTGGTGCCGTGTTAGGTCAAAACATCGCGTACAACAAAAATTTTCCATAGTAAAAATCGCTAAATGCACTTGAGGTAGCCTCACATTAACAGCTGCTGTAAACAAACTAATTGACAGATAACGCTCAAATTTGTACCATATGTCAAGAAGAGGTGTACCATCATAACAAAAAAAAATTTTTTTGAAAAAGGTCTATTACTTAAGGAGTAGTTAACAAACAACAAAATATTTTTTGAGCAGAAGGTATTCTTATTGTATTTATATTCTTATTATATATATATTCTTATTATATATATATTCTTATTATATATATATTCTTATTATATATATATTCTTATTATATATATATTCTTAATATATATATATTCTTATTATATATATATTCGTATTATATATTTATTCTTATTATACATATATATATTCTTATTATTATAAATGTATTCTTATTATATATATATTCTTATTATATATATTATTATTCTTATTATTATAAATCAATAGAACTGTTTTTTGCTTTGAAACTTAGGTTGTTAGAATTTCTGAATAAAGTATACAAAGGGGCAAAGACATACTAATTTTCATATAATAAATTATAGAAAATACAATATATCTATTGAGATATTTTTAAGTTTTGTTGAAAGTTGTTGTTGCATTAAAACACAAAAGTGCAATATCAAGTTTTAATACTAGCATTGAACTATAAACTACTACTACATTATAAACTATTGTAAATCAATGAAATACCCTAAACTAATGTTTTTTTTTTGTGTAGATATCATGACCTATAATTCTTTCCTTCTTTGTGTCTTCCATGTAAATGAGAACTTTAAAGTTACCTGCCACAGAGCCCAAGGCTAAGCTTTTTCTATATATTATAACTTGATAATACATTAAGACTGAAAAGTTTTCGGAAATTCTCATTTAAAATTCGCGCGCTGTATATTTTTCGATATTTTAAGTTTATGTAGTTTGGCAGCACTGTCCTTAATTACTATGCCAAAAATGAGCTCGATCTGTCAGACAGTTCGTTTACGGCAGCTGTTGAAACCAGTTCACCTCAGTAGTGCGTTGCGAAATGTCTTCGACGGTCGTACGACCGTCCTGGAAGGCTTTGTACCACTCATAAACTTGAGTTTTCGATAAAACTGATTCCCCATAAGCCTTTTGTAGCATTCGCAACGATTCTGCACACGAAATTTCGTTCGAAACACAAAATTTGATGCAAACTCTTTGTTCAATATTTTTTTCCATTGTTTTTTTCGCAACGCCCTACTGAGGTGAACTGGTTTCAACAGCTGCCGTAAACGAACTGTCTGACAGATCGCGCTCATTTTTGGCATAGTAATTAAGGACAGTGCTGCCAAACTACATAAACTTAAAATATCGGAAAATATACAGCGCGCGAATTTTAAATGAGAATTTCCGAAAGCTTTTCGGTCTCTTAATGTATATTGAAATAATATAAACTAAAAAAAATATATTAAAAAAACGTTTAATTTCCACATCTCATTGCAGTCAAGAAATAATTTAATAATTAGTCTAGAAATAGTTTAATTTTAATAAGTTTGGAAAAACTTTAATTTTACTTGATTTAATTAACTTTCAATGCATTTTTTTTCATTAATTTATATTTAAAAAATAAATGAATTATACTTAAACTTTAATTTTATGCAAATTTTAAAACTTTTTTGACCTTATCGATAAATTCTATTTATTCTGATTAGAATTTCTTTTGTTTTTATTGAAAAGTTAAGTATTTTGAAGGTCTTTGCCCAAAATAAGTGGCCGCATATCACAATTTCGGTGATATGGCCAACTGATATCAAGAAAAGCAAGGAAACTAAAACAAAAAACTACAAACAGTCAAAAAAAAGTGCTTATCTAGAATTTTATCTAAAGCTCTAAATTTTATTTTATAATTTTTTTTATTTTTTTGGGTGACAGACAAATAATCACAAAATTTTACGCACATTAAGCAAATAGTCAAAGTAGTCAAAAAATATTGAGCAGTTGACGACGAATCAAAGAACTTTTCTGTAATAAAAAAATATTATATATAAATTCACTAGATTTTTTCTAAATTAGAATTATTGATTTTGTATATATACACATATACGTATAAAAATATTTGTCTCTATATATTATTATATAGTAATATAATATATACTAATAATAAATAAAGTGCTGTGTTCAGATTAAAGCTTTTTTTTATGCTTTTGAATTATATATGTATGAAAGTACCAATTATTTTTTAAACAAATAATATTAATACATTATATTTTATCAGTAATTATTTAAATTTTTTCATTACAATTTTTATTAATGGAATTTATTGAAGAAATATTTTAAATCTTTAACACATTTTTATGGAATTTCTGACTATATTTTTTTTTTAAATGCAAAAATAGTAACAATGACAAATATTGAGATTATAGAGCAATATAAAAATCAAACTTAATTAAAAACAAATTAAAATTTTTATTATCAATTAAAATCGGAGCGATAATTCAATCAAATAAAAATTGTTCACTTGCCGGCCTTTGCCATCCATGTTCACTGATTCATAGCTTAATCGTTACATGCACGAGTGCAGCGCATACCTGAGGTGCGATACTCATACGTTCCGTGGCTCCTTCATGGTGTTTCAATGAATTATATCTGGGCACTGTTAATCGCTGATCGTTATTTATTTTGATTTAATTGAGCTCTTAATAAATTCAATCAAATTTTTTATAGTTTTTTATATACGTAAAATTTTTGCAAAAATAAAATAAAAACCAAATTCATAACAAATAAATATTTTTGTTTTCATTTTGCTCTGCAGTGGTATTTTTATTATTTCCTTCATGTTTAAAATTTTGCACCTCACTTTTATATGGTTTTTAAATTGAGTGTAGAAATATCTTAAATATTTTGATAAACAAAATATTTTTTAAATAATGAATGAACAGAGAAAATATAGATAAATCTTGGTGAAAGAACTTATCTGTTAACTTATTTTGGTGTTGAGACTAGATACTAATATAATTCATCAATTTTATTTGATTAGGTTTTGATTTGTAATAAAGCAAAAATAAATTACAAAAATTGAAAATTATATTAAAGATAATAAATTATTTTAATTTATTGTTTAATCAATATCATATATTAAAAATGGTTAACTAAAATACTTTTAAAACAAAAGAGCGCTTTTTTAAATATACAAGATCGTTATAGATAACTATTTATTTTGCTATAGACAAATATAAAAATAGAGGGTGAATTAAGAAACTATGTCAATAATTGATACTCATTGTTTGCTATGCTTCCGACTGCCATATGACAAATTTAATAAAAAATATCAAGACAAGAACAAGAAAAATAAATATATTATAAAAAATTGCTTAATGGTTCCCCTCTCTTTGCTGATTTTTTTGTTAAAACATGATTTAAAACATGCACTTTTATAGTTAACTATAGCCACTTCTTTAAATTAGACCGCTATAAGTAGTCGAGAAAAATAAAAATACATTCTTTTATACGCAGTATTGAGTGATTAATCGGAATCTACAATAAAAACAATGAATTTATTGATTATGTCAAACGCGCTAGTCATCCAAAAGATATGGTTAAACCGGAAAACATCAAAAAAGTTTACAACAGCATTTTGGCAAACCGTGAATTTCCAGGAGATAGCTGACACCTAGAAGATTGGTTTTCTTTCGCTTGCACTTTGCCCACAATTGACTAAAAGGCTAACATGTCGGCGATTGTGAAAGCTGTTTTGAGCCATTTGGAAGTGCTATAAAAATATATTTTTGGTATATAACGATGTACAAAACTTGGATTGACCACTTTGCTCCAGAATCAAATTGATAATTAGCTGAGCGAACAACAGCTGACGAACCTCACTTAAATAGGCCAAATATGCAAGAAACAGCTAAACACATTCAGACGTCCATATTTAGGGATGCATGCAAAGTTTTGTTTATAGACAACCTTAAAAATGACCAAGCATTCAATAGTGATTGCTACATGTCTCAACTGGTGCATTTTAATAAGGAAACGCTTAAAGCAACGGCTTCATATGAAGAAGAGAAAAGTTCACTTTAACCAGGAGCATGCACCAATTCACAAGCTATATATTCACAGACCTCAATAAAATGATCTGAGGTAATTCAATTCGATTAAGAAGCCAACGCCGAAACTGAGGCATATTTTGAGGCCAATTATGAATTAAAAGAGATATTGTTATATTACTCTTAAAGAAGACTACGTTCATAAATAATGTCAAATTTTTCCAAAAACTTATTGTTTTATTGTTTATCCTCTAAGTTTTTTTATTATGAAAATAATTATAATAAATAAAAAAAAATGTTTTAGCAAAGCTTCAAATACTACTGTTCGCCAGCTAGAAATTGCATAAAGCCAGGCTCTGAGAAGACTTTTCAAAGTACCATGGTATATTAGGATGAATGACATAAAGGATAGAGCCCTGAAATTATGTACGAAAACTGACAGCCTTACTAACACTGTGTCATCAAATCTCAGAATGGTTACAGGCTCCTCGGGGAGTTATGCAGATCTGAGGTCATTTATTGCTTTGTTTGATGAAGTGATAAACAATAATTCAGTCAAGGCGTAAAGCGCGGTTTTGAAAATACCTAGAGTTAAGAAAGACTAAAAGTGCTCAAGTGCACTGGCTCAAATAGCTTCCACATAATAATAAAAATTATTTATTCTACGAACTAATCAACCAGCATTTTATATTTATTTAAACCAAATTTAAATCTTTAAACAAATTTTTTTAATTTTGTAAATTAAAAATTCCATGACAGCACAAATAAAACACGAGTTTCTAGCGTGACTCTGATATCAGCATAGATAGAAACGTGCTAGGAGGTCTGACTTATCAATACCATAAAACAAGATGATTTTCTGTTCTTTTTTTAAGAATTACTTTAAACAAAAAAGAAAACACTAAATGGATTCATAAAGATAATAGATATAATAATAAAATTATAGAAATTAAAAATCATATATAAAACAATAAAAATGAAAACAATTTAAGTGACAAACGTGACGTAGATGAAATATGTCAACACTAAAAGGTGTGAAAGAAAATTTCTTTTATTTGCCAACAGCGCTTTTTTGTCATAAAATTAAATTTCTACAAAAAACAGCTGTGTTAGATACAACTAAGAGCAAATATAAAGAATTAAATTAAATAAATATAAATAACTTCAAAATAAAAAAAGTGCTTATTTCATAATATATTATGCACCTTTAAGTAATAAATTAAAGTATGTAGTATGAAGAAAAATACTGTGAATAAACTTTTAGTAACTAAATTTATACTAGAAGCACAATAAAGAAATAACATTTAAGCATTAACTTAATGGTTCACAGTAAATGCTGTTGTAAGACCTTAGACCTATTAAGTGTTTTCTTCCATTTACGAACTCATATATTTAACAAAAGTTAGACAATTTATGTCCACACAACGCACAAGGTTCGGGTGTACACTAAATAGAACACTAAACGTAATTAAATAAATATGAAATAGCATTTCATAAGAAACACATAAAATTAGTAGAAATAAATTTTACGACACTTCGTAATATTTTGAAGCATTAAGCAAACCCAACTAATGCTTCCACAAACATAAATCCTACATGGCACCCGGCGCCACACATTCACAACCCACAAATTCCGCATTGATTATCTGAAAATTTATAGAATGAACTTATGCGTAAAAGTGAGTAAACACAGGCAATAAATAAGAGCACAACGAAAGTAAAATAAAATACAGTAGAGTAAAGTAAAGTAATAATCATTAAGAAATATCAACAATAAATATAATATTTCGATTAAATTATCATAAAAAACAAAAAGTGAAACCAGAAAATGTAATTTATTTCCAACACAAAGTGTTCTGTTTGTTTAACAAGAATAACAATTACAAATATCCGTAACCAAAACATGAATCCATAATTGAATGAATCATATTTTTAGATTTCATATATATATGTATATATGTGCACAAACTAACAGCTTTATAAAATATCGTAAAGAAAAAGAAGCACATCAAATACAATATTTAATCCACATTTTCCCACATTTTCTAAAAAGATATTTCGATCCACTCCATTAAGTTAAACTCTTACGAAAACTTATTTACATACATACATAAATGTACATACAGTTATAAATATACAAAATTTCTGTGTTTATATACAGATTAAGTACTAATTAAACAATATTAATTACAATATTATTTTAGTAACTTACAATTACATTAGTGACAGTATCTAAAATAATAGCAGTTTTGGTTGCAATCCATCATAAGTAATTATACATACACAACTATATAATTGTATATAATTTCTGTGGTTAAAATTTTGTCAAATTAATTTTGTTTCACATTCACAACCCACTAAAAATATCATTTCGAAAAGAAAATAAATAAATAAAATTATTATTTCTATATTTAAGTAGCAAATATCGAAATAAACTTTATCAAAGTAAATAAATTTACGTGAGTTATCAAGTGTATTGTCAAAGTATCTTAAGACTGTAAGCTTCGATCGTCTCTTATCAGTTCAAACGTTCATTGAGTAAAAATGGGAAAAAGTAATTAATTTAATTATATAAGGTTCTGTAAGAAATATTAAAGTGAAATTTAAATATAATATAAAAATATAATAACTTATAATATAAAAACTTGTATTTTTAAGAAAATATAAAAAAATATTGGCAATACTGGAAACAGCGTTGTATGGTCAGCCAAATTTCAATAAATTAAAAATAAAAAATTTTTGTCTTTGTCCTTTCTTTGCTATTCGAATCCGTCTAACTTTTAAAAAAATATGTTATTAACATAAGAAACTTCAAATTTTTGTCTTAAATACATTAAGTTCATTATTTCCTTTAATTAATTTTAATGAATTCTTAAAGATATAAAGTATATGCGATTTAGAAAAACCACACTTTTTAATAACAGACAATATATGTATATCACATTTCAAATGCATAGTTCTTTAACAAAATCTAGTAATAGTTGCTAGATATATGGATATCAGATACATATCCATATATCCATAGTATTGGTAGATACTTTTTATATCACCTAATATATTGAATTAAAAATAAATGCGTACTAAAATTTGAAGATTAAACCTTTCCACCGCTGTTCAATTAAATTCAGACTATTATTAATTGAAGAACTCTTCCATTCCTACTAAATAGAAATTTAGGGCGTAAAGCTTTTCCATACGCAAAATAAACTATAGAAAATAAGCTACTGTATATGTGGCAAGAGATACAAATAACTCGGACATGATTCGATAAGTTAGTAAACTGGGTTTTTGTTCCAAACAGCTAATGTTCGAGCTTACCAAAATAGAAAATGAACTCTAACTGAGAAAAAAAATTGTTTTCTGAAATTTCAAAATCATTGCCGATTTAGGCATTAGCGAGTATAAAACGTAACTAAAGGCTATCAGTTATATAGCTGTTGTTATGCTATTGAAATTTAACATTTAAAAATAAATATATACTTATTTTCATTCTAATATAACACAGCAAGTAAATTTGTTAATGAACTTTTACAGTAAATTAACAAAACTCCAAGTTCGAACATACAAGTCAAGTACGGCTTTGAGTCAATTTCCTAATAAACACTGATTCTGAGCTATAAATTTGACAGAGCATGAGATCAACCCTTGCATGAGATCAACCCTTGTACTTGCAGTATAAAGAAATCCTTAAGGAATAATTATGTACTCATAAAAAATAATTCCAAATCCATTAATTAAGGATAATTGTCAATACTCAAAACTGCTGTATGGTCAACCAGAAATTCATTTAATTAAAAATAATAAAAATATTTGTATTGTAATTTACAATTATTCGATAAAAATCTCACTATTGAAAACAAAATTCGTATTTGCTTACTCATAAGAAGTACATACACATGAACATGAGCGAAATATTACACTCATATTGAAGAGGTGCTCATGAGCGTGAACCTTTAATTATCTCATATTAAAGAACTGCTCATGAGCGTGAGTATAATGTGCAGTAATAAGCCGCTCATGAGTAGGCAAATACGAACTCTGATTGAAAACAATAGTTTATATGAAGAATTTACTTTCTATCTATAATAATTTATGCTATTTACACTTTATTAACACTTTATTACTTATAGATCCGAAAGTTGAGAAAACGAATTTAAGGAAATGTGTATTATTAAGTTTAAGTTAAGTTCTACAGTTTTTAGAAATTTTACATAGTTCTTTAACTTTCTTCTCGGTAAGAATATATATTTTCTTAGATATACCATTCTCTGACATCTTTTATATTTGCATATATTGAAAATGATGTTTTGAGATGCATATATCTTTAGCATTCTATATCTCAACTTATAAAACTACATTTTCTATTTATTAAAAATAAGGTAACAATTTTTCTGGTGTAACCACTAAAGTAGACCATAGAAGTCAATGTACACCTATTATTAAAATATGTAGACTAATCTAAAACTATTCTACTACTAGTTCCACAGTTTTATTAGACTATATACTGCATATTAACAGCTGTTATATGTATCACTCCATAAGTATACGTATATACTTCAGTATTTCTGTCATCTCAAGCACATCTATATGACCTATTTATCTGGATATTTATCTCACATTATTGTCACATATCTGCAATTGTTTTCAATTTGCATACAAGAATGCTAATCTGTTTTCACAAGCTTTCAATTGCAAAGAAATTTTTTCAATTAAATGTGCGATTATTCCACCACAGATGGTGTTAATGATACGCGCATAATTGCACCACAAACAAATCTGCTTACACCTTCGTATCTCAAACAGAAACAGAATGCGGAGAGAATGCGGCATTCTATAGATACTCGACTCGTACTGGCACTCATACAATATGTTGCATGCATATTAACAATATTATTATATTTACACTCATTTTTTATGAGCTTCATTAATGAGTGTGCATTATAATGAAATTTTTATTTAATTTTTTTACTGAAATTGTTGTTGATGTTGTTTTTGTTATTGCTGTTGGTGTTGGTGTTAAATTTGTGGCAACATTTGTTTCATAAATTATTAATAAATATTTGAAATACTTTGGTATGACTTTTGGTATGGTTCCGTATTCGTACTTCAGCGGTAAAACTTTTTATTGACTTTTTAACTTTTAGTGTTAAGATATATTTTATAGAAAAAAATATATTTTTATTTATTTTTTTTTTTTTGAAATAAGTTTTAATAAATGAAAAATTTGTGGAAGTATAAAAGTTTGAAAGTATAGAAAAGTAGCATTACTTTAAGTGCATTTAGTATTAATAAATTTACGAAGCGTTTAAAGTTAAATTGAACGAATAAAAAGCGATTTGTCCCATTTAGTCTACACCCCCAAAAAAGTATTGTGGTTGATTTAACCAGATTTTACCTAAATCTCGGATTAAAATAATCTTACTCGGTGCATAAAGTTGATTCAACCATACCATTTGTTGGCTTTCATATCTCCTTTACCACTTGAGCCAAAATGTGGTTAGAGTATATTTTTCTGACTACAGTATTATTCTATTATCCAAATATTAAGGCACTTTTAACTTAAAAATATTGAAAAATCTATAATTACTTTTAGCAAACTGTCAGAATATCTTAAAAATAAAATCACAATAAACAATAACACTATCACAATAAAATAAATTTATCTGAAGTATCAGAACTTAGTCTCTGTTTGGATTTAGATGAGACTTTTAGTCACTTAATTTATTACTCTCAATTCTTCTCGGACCTAAGAGAAACGAACCAAGAACTACATAATAGGAAACATTGAAGAACATGGTTGTACATTGTTCAGGTATGGTTAAACGTAATATAGAAGATATAGAAGATAATCGCAGTACTATACGCTACTGAAAGCAGTTTTAAGTATTAATAATTTCAACTAACTATAATTGGTATTTATTTATTTAATTGTACTATTTATTTAATTATTTAATGGTTGGTCTTACTTGGATTTAATGACGGTAGAGCTCTCGTTCTGTAAAAGTAACGCGTAGACACAACAAAACTCGCTACGAAAGTCTTAGTTTGAAAAACAGCTTAATTAGTTGATGAACCAAGATAAGAGGTATTGTGAATTATTTATGAAAAGTATGTCTATTTAGTAATGAGCATATAAACCACATTCTGGAGTATTTCCAGAAATAGAAAATAAAAATAAATAATAAAAAAAACTAAGGCTCTGTTTATTACGCGAAGGTGGAGACAGAATCCGTCGAGAGTGACAGTGGGAGATATGGTAATAAGCTGAGAGGATAGCGTTAAATATCTCGGCATCACATTGGATAAACGATTTACATGTTTTACATGGCTTTAACATGTTCAACTGAAAAGAATTAGCTGTGCCAAAATTCTTCATCACCTTCAACCACTATTTAAAAATAAAAATCTCAATGCTTAGAACAGGAAGCTGATATATAACCAAATAATTCGTCCGTCACTCCTACATGGATGTGTAGCGTTTAGCAAACACTACTATTCGCCAGCTAGAAATTGCATAAAGCCTGGTTCTGAGAAGACTTTTCAAGGTACCATGGTACATTAGAACGAATGACATCCTCAAGGACCTCAAGATTGATTCGATCAAATAAATATATAAATGATATAGCCTTGAAATTATTTGCGAAAACTGATAGCCTTACTAACACCACGTTATCGAATCTCAGAATGGTTACAGGCTCCTCGGGGAGGTATGCAGATCTGAGGTCAATTATTGCTTAGTCTAATGAAGTGATAAACAATAAACCAGTCAAGGCATAAAGAGGGGTTTTGATGATACCTCGAGTTAATAAAGAGTGAAAGTACTCAAGTGCACTGGCTCAAATAGCTTCAACATAATAATAATAATAGTAATGAGAAAATTTTCTTTATTTAATTTTAATCATTTTGATAAACGATGTTGGGTTTTTGCTTTTGCTTAATACTTTCATTGCTAACAAATAACGCTTAGTACAATGTCATATGGAGACAATCCTCAATTAAATTTTAATGGAGTTGAGCTATATTAAATTAAACTTAATTTAATTAACCCATTTCAAAGATGCCAAACAATATTTCTTTGTTTGAAAGAAACTAGGTTGAAACTAGGTTATTTGAATTATAGATTGAATAAAAAAATTAATTTATTCAAAAGTTTATGAGATTCAATTCTATTGAGCAATTAAAAATTGCAAATTATAACAAAATTTAAATATGCTAATTAAACAAATAAGATATTTTTCTATTAAAGCATAACTTATAAATTATTTTCATTGATTAAGAATTCTCTTTTATTTTAATATTGACTTCTCAGCATTTTATTCATTATTGGTACAAAGGAAGCAATTTACCATAAATATTCTTAAAATGAAAATTATTTTAATTATATTCTATACATTCAGTACATGAAGATATTTTCATATCCTTCTTCTACTTTTACTTCTACATCCTTTTAACCCTAAAGTATCTCAAATATTCACAAATTTTGTGCTCGAAATTCGGCAAGCAAAGTCATGCATACTTAATTACCAGAAAAAGGAAATTTAACGAATTTCCATAAACAGCAAAAGTACGGATTTCGAATTACTAAGAATTATGCAATTAACGAAACTTACAATTAGTAAAACAACAAAGCAACAAGAACAACAACAAATCAACAACAACAAAGCAACAGCAACATACAATAATGCCAACAAATGCATACAATAAACGTAATTAATATTGTTGTGTTGGCATTAAGTACAAAGTGTTTGCCACTAATTACAGATCATTAATCATAATTGAAAATTTGCACATGCTTAGGACGTACACAAGATACGAGATACAAGATACAAAATTTGCGCCGAACACCACACACGCTTTAGTAGCTTGTAATTACAAAGTTAAGCTTGTTAAAATCTTAAGTGCGGTATAAGTAAATGTTATGCAAATTACAGATAAGGAAATTCAGTCAAAGCACAACTTCATCTGTCAGTTGGAGAACTTTTATGCTTATATTTTTACTTGGAACACTTCAGACATTCATCAGAAGTTTAAATGAATTCACATCTTAATGAATAGTTCTCAACTAATCATAGTAAATGTCAATTTCATTTTAAGAACTTGTATATCTACTCATTTTGCTTTTTACTCTATTGAAAAATATCTCAAACAAGCTCTGACAGAAATATGTCAACAACATTCGAGATACTTAATTCAATGAATTGGGACTACACAATATACAACGTTTAATAATAATAGCAATAAATACGTTGAAGAAACAAAATAAAATTAAATAAAAAAATTTTAAAAATGTGTAAAAATATCTTCACAAATGTCATTAAAACTGACTGTATCTGTGACATTTATAGTATCTAGATACTAGATAATATACACAAATAGTTCGTATTAAAATTTGTTATATATTTTATATTATTTATATTTATATGTAATAATATTTATAATATATAATTATATATATAATAATATTTATTATTTATTTTACTGTTGGGAATTTTGCTTGTTTTGTTTTTTTACAAATATGTAAATGGTATTCAGAAGAGCTTAAAAATTCGGTTAAAAGATACAATTTTTGTTATATTTTTCTTTAAATTACTACAGCAATACTAAGTGACCGTATAACTTACTCATTAGATCTGAAAACGTTTTCGGTATTCTGTAGAACATACGCTAATTTATATTATCCTACAAAAATTACTAATATGTTTGATATATAATTGTATATTGTTTTCATTTGCCATTTTTACCATTACTTAGCTTAAACATATAATAAATATTTTTTTTACTTGTTACTTTACCATTTAACAAATTACCGATCTACATCTTAAAACCTCTACAATAGAGATTTTATTAATATGCTTTTATATGTCAATGATTACTTTTCTATTAAGCCCTTAAAGGTGTTACTTGTGCAAAATTATTCCGATCAGGGCTTAAATTTATAGGTGCCTTATTCTTTAATTTACTTATTAATATACATTAAGACTGAAAAGTTTTCGGAAATTCTCATTTAAAATTCGCGCGCTGTATATTTTTCGATATTTTAAGTTTATGTAGTTTGGCAGCACTGTCCTTAATTACTATGCCAAAAATTAGCGCGATCTGTCAGACAGTTCGTTTACGGCAGCTGTTGAAACCAGTTCACCTCAGTAGTGCGTTGCGAAATGTCTTCGACGGTCGTACGACCGTCCTGAAAGGCTTTGTACCACTCATAAACTTGAGTTTTCGATAAAACTGATTCCCCATAAGCCTTTTGTAGCATTCGCAACGATTCTGCACACGAAATTTCGTTCGAAACACAAAATTTGATGCAAACTCTTTGTTCAATATTTTTTTCCATTGTTTTTTTCGCAACGCACTACTGAGGTGAACTGGTTTCAACAGCTGCCGTAAACGAACTGTCTGACAGATCGCGCTCATTTTTGGCATAGTAATTAAGGACAGTGCTGCCAAACTACATAAACTTAAAATATCGAAAAATATACAGCGCGCGAATTTTAAATGAGAATTTCCGAAAACTTTTCGGTCTTAATGTATCCACCAATAAAATTGTCCAGATACTTGCATTCATCAAAGTATTTGACTGGTTTTAATGTACCCAACCTTCGACCTATCATTTCAAGTATAGAATCAAAACAAGTTTATTGGCTAATTGAGTAGAATTCAATTCTTCTTCCGCTTTACCTACCAAAGCCGATATACTTTTCTTTTAAAATAATTTTTTCAAGTAACCATCACTATAATTTCTGATCAGATGAGGTACATCAATAAAACAACACACAGAGGCACAATTAGAGAACTCTACGGTTTGTTTTAAATGCCAATAGCAATCCACTTTGCATAAATTCTCCTCTTGCTTTTTTAGCTTCCTTTCTTCCTTCTTTTTAGCTTCTTTTTAACTTGGCTCATTGTGATAATGTACAAAAGTTTCAAAGCATTCTAGCTGACTACTAAGAATTTGACTAAATTGTACTTCTTGTCTGACAATATCTCTAATCCACATACTATATAATGTATAATTGTCATTGGTCAATAAGCATATTGTCATTGTCATAATTGTCATATGTCATATTATGATATGAGTGTTTTTCTATCCATCTTTTGGCCAACATTTTTATATGCTCAATGCGTATAGACAGCTTAACTAAGGCAAAGCAAATGCCCACATCTACTGGATTTAGATGTTAAAGAAAGTTGTGTGTCAAACCTGGTGAATTTTGGTCAATATGATCTTTTAAACGTATCATGTTAACCGATGAATATACCCGTATCTAATCACGATATTCTGTAACTAAGTTAGCTATTTTGAAAACACCAACATAATGGCCACTTGTCTGTGATTTAACAGTGAAATATATGACAAGGATTTCTACTAGGAAAACAATACGATAATCATATAATCGAAACGCAACTCTAGTTGAGTTTTTTGCAAAATACTCTTCACCTAAAAGAGTAGGTTACAGCCATTAATTTGAAAATCTCAATTTGAATCACATTTCCCTTATTCCTTCACTGTTTCATAGGGGTTCGAGTAGAAAAATTATGGTCCCATACAATAAGTATAAGAAAATAATCTATATTGTAAGGGATGATCGGAACATAGTTTAGTAAACAAAAGGGTTGTATTTATTATCTTTTTTACTACGAATAATCAAGCTAATCCAAACATTGGTTACTCCCACTTTTAATACATAGATTTAATAAAGTAATTTCTAATTATTTACAAATATTTATATGTACTTGATGTATATTTTAATAGATATATAATTATCTTCTTTTTTAACTGCTTTGATCACTTAATCAAGTTGTATATTGCAGATGTTTATTTGCAACTCACTAAGCCAAGACTCTAAAAATACTATAAAGATAAAAAAATATGCAATACTATATCTGACAGACCTATTTCGATGCAGTATGTCCTGACTTCTTATAACACACAACGCTGTTGGTCATAACCACAATTCCCTATTACTTGAATTATGTGGTTCTTGTAATCATAATTCAGATATGAGTGTTTTGGAAAATTTTCAAAATGTTTTAAAACAGTTCGATCCTGCTGTCCAACCCGACGTTCATTTAGCAGACGGTGGAGATGACAGATCTTTTAACCTTGTTAACAGGTGTTAGATTGAATGAATGTTTCATATTATTATTTAAATGTCAATAAGAAGATATATGAAGAGTTTAAATAGCACATAACTATCATAATTTTGATTATAGTCCTCTTGAAATAATGAGGTACAAAAATATTTTTTATTCAATTATTTTATTTATTGTTTATCATACCCGACATTGAACTTCCCTAATTAAATACTTATTAATTTAGATTATATGAAAAGTTACATTAAAAATTCAATGAACTACATTTGTCAATATACACATATACGTTATGCTGTAGATATCACCTACTGATCCATAACTATTTATATTTATGAAGCATTTTTGGTTTTGGCTTTATGTCAATTTTACAGAAACCATAAATGCTCTGAGTCACAGTATTAACTATGAATACACAAATATTTATGTGGTATTGTATATGTAAAATCCAAATAATTTTAATCAAAATGATGTACCGATTTTTGCACACTTTTGATAATTCTCGGTGACAAGAGAATGGCGTCTATACGTACCATATTTGGCTGGCGTACCACAGAACAATGTTAAATGTTCACAATTGTGGCTTATTTTGTAACTAACGTCAATGTTGTCAGTCCTGCTGTTGTCATTGTTGTTGTTTGGTTCGGTAACTGCAAACATTTGGGTTTCATTATTTAAATGTGAGCCAGTAAATGCGAAGGATTGTCATGCGGCACATCATTATTGTCGCTATTAATAATGCGCCACAACTAAAAGGCTGGATCCCCGATGGGGACACGTAGGATTTTAGTAAATTTATTGCGTAAATATATATTCAAAAGGTAGTTTTCTCTGTGCTGTATAAAAGTGGCTGGAAGATTGATGATGAGCTTTAAGTAGAGATTGGCAATTTACTGAGTGGATTTTAAGTGTATATTGCAGGTTAAAATACCATACATATTTCTAATTTATTACTTGTGTAGTGATGTGCAAGTTCATACGTGTAGACTTTAGTGATATTTAAGAAGAAACTAATTTAAGATTTAGGTTTACTTTTCAAGAAATATTGTGATTAAAATTGAGCATGGGTTACCATACCATATTTGTTTACTGATTCAAGAAATCACAAGTCGTCTTTATGGTACTTAGTTTATTAATTCGTTAAAGCACGATAATGAGAAGTTGTTTTAAGACATAATTGAAATGCAGTGCTCATGTAACATAATTATCTTTTAATTAAATTAAAATTTAATTGTCAGAAGTCGATTATTCCATTAATGCAAAAGTCAACTTATTAAACTTAATTTGACAATCTGCAATGTTGACAATCTCATACTCGCCGCTGCAGCTTCACTATGGTATATCTGCATGTTAATTTTCCTCTTAAAATCATTGATAATCAACTCGACTACGATTTAAGTATGCATGAGCTGTGTTTATTGTCGTTAATCAATCAAATTGCCACACAATAACATTGGAAATTTAACTACTCCAATTGCACAGCTCGAGAGAAGGTGGACAGCCCAGCTCTGCCACTACTTGCCAAGCAGAAGAATGCCAATTAAATTATTGCATGATGCATTTGCATCGCCGACAAGCTGACATGCAGGACGTGAAGGACGAAGGACGAAATGCATTCACTTGCGTAGAGTGCGCACAATTAGTGCCATTAATTTTTCAAAAGTGATGTTCATTGTGTGTCAACAATCAATTTGTTTTATATAAAATACATCAAAATTTAACTTCATTACGTAGTTTAAAAATTTTATCATATATTTACATATGTAAATTTGTATTTACTGTAATTAAAATTAACCGTTTTCACTCTCTCGTGAAATTGTTATTTGTCCATAAATATTTAAAATATCTATCTAAAGTTTTGTTGAAATCTGACACTTCTTGTTGGAATATTTCAACAGTGCATTCATTTGTATTAAAACGGGAAAATTGTTGATTGATATATTTTTCCGCTTTTAAGTTTAATATTCATTATTTATTTAAATTAAACTCTGAAATTAATGCATAATAAAATTATTTATAATACGCTTTCATCCTGTCAAACTCATCCTGGTAAATTGCCCTCTATTTTACTGAATTATTTTAATTTATCTTGATGTTCAGCTTTTGATGTAGTTTCAACAATAAAAATTATTTTTAATTGAATACAGTAAATTAAATTATTATCTATGAGTGTATGTTAAATTATGCACAACTTGTTTAAAAGTTAATATTTTATTTTATAAAATTAATTTCATTGATGTTTCATATTCAGAACAGAAGATATGAATTGAGTTTAAACTTTATTATGTGAAATCCCTTTTAAAAATCTTTCTTTAATAAGGGTCTGTATATGCTTTAATAGTAACCATAAAATGCAGACCTAATATAAAATCTGCAGAAAATAGTTTATGTCAGAGTAAAAGAATTAATAATTATTATTATGTTGAGGCTATTTTAACCAGTGTACTTGAGCACTTTTACTCTTTCTTAATTCGAGGTATCATCAGAACCCCTCTTTACGCTTTGACTGGATTATTATTTATCACTTCATCAAACTAAGCAATAATTCAAATTATCTGCATACTCAAATCTGCATACCTCCCCGAGGAGCCTGTAGCCATTCTGAGATTTGATAACGCGATGTTGGTAAGTCTGTCAGTTTTCGCAAATAATTTCAGGGCTCTATTCTTATGAATTTTTTGATCGGATCAATCTTAAGATCCCTGAGGATGTTATTCGTCCTAATGTACCATGGTAATCGTACTTTGAATAGTCTTCTCAGAGCCGGGCTTTGTGCAATTTCTAGCTGATGAATAATAGTGTTTGAAGCTTTCTCTTCAACCATATAGAAGCGACGGACGAATTATTTGGTTATATATCAGTTTCCTGTTCTTAGCATTGAGATTGAGTTACGTTATTTATGTTATTGGATGATGTGATATTTAAGCTATTGTTACCTTAGGTATTCCTTATAATGATCTTTGTCGCGATTGTGGCTCTGAAGACGAGGAGGAAATTATTTTCCATCTCATGTGTCAGTGCCCATCTCTAGCTAAGAGAAGATCAAAAATCTTAGGGGCTCCTTTTCTGACCGATCTGCCTAAACTGGCATACTGTAATGTTAGGGACCTGACCAGATTCATAGAACTTTTGAGTTGGTTTTCTTCACCTAAATGGGGGAGTCGTTGACTTTTTCGGCGTTATACTGATTACCTTGTCTATGTACGAACCAACGCTATTCCTGTGGTATCACAACGGGCCATTGTTTTGAACTCAAGTGGGCTTTCTTGGCATATAAGACCGCCACTCCAAGCTAACCTAACCTAGCTTATAACTGGGGTCCTTTTTTATAGTAAAAATTTTTTTTTACATAGTTTTTTTAAGTTAATATTGCAAATATGATATTACTCAACAAAGAACTTCGTTTTTGTTTAATGAAAATAAAAGACGATTTTCTTATGATTAATACATTTTGTATTGAATTACATTTGTTCATTTTAGACCAATATCTTTAACTATCTTACTGAGAATATAACGGTTTTACATTAATACTATTAAATATTTCTAGTTTGCTGAGAAAAAGAACTGAGATAAGGAATTTTTAATGGGTAATCTTTTGTTTTGAAGAAAGGATTTGTCAATTGAAACCGGAATAATTAATAATCAGAAAGCACCAGATTTGAGATATATGGTCAGTGTGAGAGTTTATCACATTGATATTGTAAAAATTGATTTAAGAAATATCAAACTTGTATGAAGTCTCACGTTAATTGGTAGAACAACTCACCTTTCATATTGTTCACTTCTGGCCATTTATGTTAAAGTGAAGTGTGTTGTCCGACAGAAAAAAGGATTTTTATATAATCACATTTATCAAATTGTATTACTCTTTGATATAAATATCGGCTCTTGAAGTACTTTGAACCGATTCTTAATTTGTTCCATTTTCAATTATTGAATACAACTCATTTCTCATCCGCAGTGACCCGCTTCAAAAACAAGTTATTTTTTTCCAGTTTTAGAAGCATATCACAAACGCCAACGGAATAGATAAATTTATTGTTACAAGAACCAGTAACGTATCCTTGACAGAGGATTGTGCCTGAATATATTAGAAAATATTACGTCTTGTCAGTATGTTTGTGTATGTTAAGTGGATATATATCACCTAACAGCTTTTGTCTCTGGTCTCTGTATCATGAATAGCTGTATTCGAACAGTTTGATATCTCAGCGATTTAACGCGTTATTATCTGCCAATTTGTAACAATTAATGTTAATATTATGTGTGTAGTACTTTCAACTTGCCTCGTAATAATATGCATTTCCATTCAAGAGAATATAATGAGATACATTTCCATTCAAGAAAATGTTATGAGATACATTCCTATTTAAGAATATATATTAAGATATATTTTCATTGAAGGCACTTACTATAGTATCGTGTATCTTACTGTATAATTACTACATTCTTGTCACTACACACATTATAATACTACACGTCAGTGATGAAGACTTTGTTTACCAGAAGCAAAGCATTCCCAAACACTGCTCTCTAAACTCAGATATAATTTTAATGAAGGATTTTTAGGGGATCGTCTAGAAAACTGTAAACACATTTGTCAAAAGGAAACATATCTAAACCTACAGTGGAATTAAGACCATCTCCTCCAATGCTTTCATAGCATAGATATGGGGAATCTTGTGATCTTGTGGGTTTATTTAAGTTTTGAACATAAACAAATAACTTACGTGGATTAATAATACATAGTAATATTACATTGTAATATTACAAAGAAATATTACGGACAATTTCATATCAACAGATCTTCTTTTATAGTTGAACAAACAACAACAATGAGGTTGGTTGTTGTTGTGTTGTCCTGTTAATCCTTTATGAATACCTTAGATCTGTGTTAATATGGCCATTTATATAAGAATCTATACAATTCGAAACTACATTTCATTGTGTTTAAAAGGAACTAAATGCTAACATAAACAAATTAAAAATGATTTAATTCAATTTCGAGCATTTACGTTTCTGTCCTTGTCAGCAGAAGTATGCACTTTATAAATTTTCCTGCTTAGTCCACTTAATGACAAATTCTTTCATTTCGTTTTACTTTCCTGTGCAATAAAAGGAAATATAAATTTTGTATTACGTTTTTATTTTTGCCTGCAATATTGCTTAAAAATTCAATTTAATTTTCATTTCTTGTTCTGCTTTTATTGCAGTAATTCTATTTTTATTTCCTCAAACGTTCCTTTCTAAGGATATTTAATTTCACGACAATTCCTCAGTGTCCTTAGACTTTAGCTTTTATTTTCGCTTTATTACGATTACCAAACAGTTATGAGGACTAACCGAAACGTTCGCAATTATTTTTATTGTATTTTTAATAAAATTTGTTATAATTTTTTTAATGTCTGTATTAAATTAGATATTTTATTTAAAAAATTATACACTTAAATATAATTTTTTAAACAAAAAAATTTAAACTGATTATGCACAGCAACTTCTCATCTGCTTCACAAATTTATTTCGACAAATTCGTTCATATTATGGGGTAGACAGTGGCGTACCCAAAGGCTTATTCGAGGGGGAAGATTTTCGTAACTAATTTTAAGTTCTTATAAACAAATTTAATTAAGTAAAAGTTCGCTATATCTAATATAAACTGCTGTAATAAATTTTATAAGCAAGGGTGGTTTAAGCCCCAAGCTCCATTGCACTTTCATACACCACTGGTTGCAAAACAATTATTATCCTTAATTAAAGTTTCTTAAGAAGTTTTTTAAACAGCAGAAAATTCAAGTTTCAGGATCTTTGTCGCTGGTGCAGTTCAGATTTTTTAAGAATTCTTGTATTTTTGCAAATACTTTTCTGCTTAAAATATTTTTAGAGAAAAGTTTGAAATAAGTTTCTTTAAAAAGTTTGAAAATTTAAATATAAAAAATCATATCTGAATGGGATTTTTTTCTATTTCGATATACATAACATACAGAGCCGACAGACAGACAGACATTAAGTAAATAAAAGTGGAAATTATTTTTATCAAATAATATTTTTATCAACACACGTATGAGTTTATGAAAATTGATATACTTTAATATATAAATAAATAAAAAATAAAAAAAAAACAATTATTGTTTATTAAAAAAGTTTCTTTTGTCTAGACAAATTTGGAAGTGCTCGATTAATCCAATTATTTGTATTTTTATGAATACCTGCACATGCACATGTGCTTCTTATCCTTCACGTAGTGCCCGAAGTGTGATTTGCAAATGTCAATAATCTCATTATAGGTTCTTGTTTATTTGATAACCTTTGGGATATATGAGAATGCAATTATTATTCCAATCATTACTTGTAAATATATTTATATAATTTGTGGTATATAATCAAGTATATGAAAAAATAAACAAAAAGATTATTACAGATTATCTACAAAGGTGAATGTGACAATAGAAAAAAATGTGATCAATATCAAAATTAAAATAAAATATTAAACTTATTTAAATACGCACTAATATCAATTAATTTTAATAAAAATATTTATTTAGTTAAAGTACATATATCAGTAATTGCATTATAGTTACGTTTTTGACAGATTCTGTGTTAACGAAAGACAAGGATATGTTTCATTTTATCGTCTATTATATATTATCTGATTGATTTATTCTTAACAATTTTTATTTCATTTATTATTTCTTTCCCATATACATGGTTGGTTGGTTGCTTGCAGTGGCAGGCCATCAAATAACTTCCATGTACCTCAATTAGCGATTTTTCACCGCTTTGTTACCGCATTCCTCGCAAAAACCCTAGTAGCTAGGTTGGAGTGGCGGCCTTGTATCCCAAAAAGTCCACTTAAGTTCAAATGATGACCCATTGTGATACCACAGGAGTGATGTTGGTATGTACAAAGATTTAGTTCAGTATATATTCAACGCCGAACGAAGGTAACGACTCTCCCATTAGGTAAAGGAAAACCAACCTGACAGTTCTATAAATTTGGCTAGATCGCTAAAGAACCCCAGTACAGAAGAGTAAAGACTAAATCCATCCCATCGAATTTAGATATATTTACATATATATATCTCAGATAATAAATTATATAGTAATAACAAGGAAAAACACTTGCTGGAAGTTTGAATATATAGGTCAGCACATAACTAGACCTAAGTCTTTTTTCAAGAATTCATAGCAATATTTATTTTAACATTTTCTTAGCTAAAATAATATCCATATGTCTTGAAGCTAAATGCATTGGTTGCAATGTCTTAAACTAATTTAATAATTAAAATATATAGATTCCAACAATAAGTGAGGTAAATAAACTTTCAGGTAACGCAGTGGACTTATAGTCGGTCTATGTACATAAAATGTGTTACATAGATTTTCCCTAGAGTAACCGAGAGTTCCCTAGAGTAACCCTAGAGTAACTAGAGTTAGAGTTAAATTTAGATTTTCTTAACTGTTAGTTGAAATTGGTAATATGTGAATATCTGTTTAACGATCATTTAAACTAATATTCACTTAACGTATATTTTTAAAAGTACACTCTAACGTATAACGTGCTCATATTTTATTTTTATATATTTTAAAATGTGTGTACAGACTTTCTCTTTAAAATTGCTTAGAAAAATTTAGCTAGTGTATTTTTTATGAGAACGATTTTTTATTTTATTTAGTGCTCTAAGACAGCAGTTTTTTTATACAATATTTTTTCACTTAATTACTATTGACTAGCCCTTTTTCTTATGTGATAGTTTTTCTTATCTATTAGTATAAATAAATTAAATACTGAGAAGGGGCTGAGATGTCAGACGTGAGGTTGTGTAGACGCGTGAGGTACCTCGGAGAGAGTAAGAGGAGATACTCGTCGATGCAAGTAATTTTGACTGAGTCCAGGAGAACAGAGTTGTACCTTAACTCCAGTTTCGACAATTTCGAAGTGTTGATTTCCATGTGATAGGCAGTGAGGGCTTTGTAGACCACAAAAGTGTGACAATGTGTAATTGCAAGTGTTATTTTATGATGATCAAATCAAAATCAATAACAATTACAAAAGCATTAAATGTGTCACAAGAAACAAGCAGCAGACATTTACGAGCGATGAGGAAGATCAATAAACCGAGTAAATAGCCCGTAGGTCCTGTAGGGTTCGAATAATAGAAAATCTTAGTCACTTGTAAAGTGCTCCTTCAATGTCACAAAAGAAAATCATTTATATACTTTATGAATTTTATTTCTTTTATTATAATATATACACAATAAATAACAATTTACAAATTATTTAATAATAAAGCAAAAAAAATTATATAAAAATAAATTTGAATTAAAAATAAAAAATTAAGAATTTTTGTGTCGAATTGTGACGGTTGTTGAAAAATGGATTTATTTTAAAAAACCCGAAGCGGAAAAAAATGCAGTTTTCAACACTAAGACCGAATCACTTTGACAAGAAGACGTTTTGTGTCTAGTGGAACCAAAGCAGTATTATTTATTATAAGTTCCTGAAACTCAAGGAATCTTAAACGTACAAGCTTATCGCCAACAAATCATTAATACAAGTCACTAGCAAAACTAGTGTCAGATATCTTTAAATCACTTACAAGGAACATCCTTCCGCAATCGTCGTACTTCCCAAACCTACTAATACCTCTTACAGCGCCATCTAACCAAAAACTCTTCACATCAATGGGACATGCACTCGCAGAGTAGCACTTCAGCAATATCGAGAAAATCATGGGTATGGTATTTACAAATTATTTATTTAAAAAAACCATGTCATTAAAAAAAATCCATTATATTTAATATAAAATGGTTCTAAATAAATTATTTTATATATGCAATATAGTATATATGTATGTATATATTTGTGTATTCAAAAAAAAATTTCTTAGTAAAACCAATTTGTAAATGATTTGTATAAATGTTCTTGTAATTTTTATAAAATTTGAAATTTACAATAAAAAAAGTACAAATCGCTCATTACTTATTATGTTTAAGTCATTAGCATATATAATCTGTTAAATGCCTATTTAAAAATATATACACAAAACCGTACAGCTCATCATTAAGGCCAATATCACGCCGTGCGCAAATTATGCCAGAAACGTTCGTCTGCTTCCAATGTTACTTGATTTCATGGGCACAACTTGAAGTAGTCAATCATTGGAAATCAGCGGCAATTCGGATGCTGAGCTAATTTCAACTTAATTTTTGTTATATTTTCAATTTAATATGAAGCAAGTGTTCCAAATATTGTGTGTTTAGCGAGTAAATTGTGGAATTTACCACAAATAACTATGACTAAAAGGCGATTAAGTAGTTCTATGGATCTATTAAAATTGATTTTATTGTTGCCTAGTGAACTTACTGCAGTTAGCACTTAAGTGCTAAAAGCGTGTCTGCTACGCTTATGGCATACAATATTATAATATTAATGGGCTTTATGCCGACTTGTAGAATTTCGAATTGTATAACCCGAATACAATGAAATCATGATGGAATAAGTAAATACTACAAAATAAAATAAAATAAACTGAAATAAGAATTTAAATAAAATCATAACAGCAAAAAAAAAACAAATAGAACACACTTCGCACAATATTGAAAAAGAAAATTCTCCTTGACAGGTAGCTTTAATATGACATAAACTGACAAACCGTCTAAACACACAAACTCGCTAATACCCTTCTGTATCCGTGCAGTGTATGTATAATGTGTATGAGTCTAAACGGAGCAATTTTTTTCAGTGTATTTGCTGCCATTATTCAACGTTATGGGCTTAAAAGATTTTGAAAAGTGAATAAACCAAATAACATGCCAAACACTGAACGTACACGAACTAACGGCGGAAACCAAAAAATCCAAGGGATTATTTGTTAGATTCCATAAAGACAATATTTGTTCACCCAAAAAAAAAAAAATAAAATACATATAAAAAAAATAATATCGTGTAAATAAAATTATATAAAAAATGCGGATCAATAATATAAATTGTAATGTATTTTTTATATAAAAAAAAATATAAAAAAAAGAAAAACAATACACTCGACAAATACTGAACTAAATAAGTCAAATAATATAAAATTAAAATAAATAAAATTCGTAAACATAGAAATAAATAAAAAATGAAATATTATTTAAAATGGGATTTAAAACAAAACAGAATTATTTAGTCAATAAAGAAATATGTTACTATTTTTTTCTATTTAACAGCTTTTTTTATTTTATTTTTATTTATTTTTTTTTATTTTTTTGTTTTGTTTTTGGTACATATTTCATATGTTTCTGTGTTTATATATTGACACAACTCAACTGACTATTTATGAGCTTAACAAGTGTCAAGCGCCGATTTAACGTTTTTATTTATGAATTAATGCCTTTTAGTTGACAGCTCAATTTTTTTTTTTTTTTAGGTTTATTTTGTTTTTTCGTTTGTTTATTTGTTTTTAATTAATTATTTTAATTTAAGCTAAAGGCCTACATTTACAACATTCCCTGCTCGCTCAATTTCGCTAAATTATGCTAAAAGTCCCCTAAAATACATAAACAGACAGACTCACCGTTGTAGGAGTGCATATTTAACAACTCTTTCAAGCGTTCGCTTACCCCTTTTCCATGTCTGACTTAATTCCCGTACAACCCTTTTGATTTTTCCTCTTGAGTTCTTCTTTATTGTTTATTTTATTTTAAATTATTCTGCCTATTCTTCATGTTCTTAACGAGTAGCAAACAAAAGCAAGCAACAGTTTCCTGCTGTGTCTTTCCTTCCCGAACCGTGTTTTTGTTTCTTGTTTCAGGTGCACATACCACCCCACATCCACATACCACCTCTCATCCACAGACCACCCAAAATGTAAAATAGATGAACAAGGCGCTTTTTCAAATTGTCGACCCTTTTTTTATTATAACTCGCATGTCATTTTATTTCCTTGTTATTTTATATTGTTTTTTTTTTTAATTCAATTTATATACATATATACATATAACATAAATTTTTTTATTATTAATTTATTTTTTATATTCTGAAATTATTTTGTTTTTTTACTTTATTTTTAATTTTATTCTACTCACATTTTTATTTTAGTTTTTTTTTAATTTTAGGTTTTATTTTTTTTTAAATTAAAAAATTTTTTTAAACTTTACTTTTTCTTTCTTCAACTTTCATTTTAGTTTGTTTATATTTTTTGTTTTAACATTTTTTACCAATACGTAAGCAAAGCGGTATTTCCGTTTCCGTTGCATAAAAGTTGATTCTTTGTTCTTTTTATTACAACGACATACACTTTATTTTTCGACTGACAAACCCGATATTTTATTTATTTATTTTGTTTTATTTTATTTATAAACGTAAATTGTCTTTTTTGTGCGTACCTGTGCCCTTTTTTATATCCGGAATTGGTTTCGGTTTATTCAGTGTCAATTTTGGCCAAACAGTCTATTGTCCCGAATACGATATACAAAAACATTTAAGGCTGCGTTATTGTAAATTCTTTATTCTTTTAAGCCGGAAAAATTTTTATTAAAATATTAAAGCAACTTTTAGAAGTGAATTAAGATACGCTTTGATATACTTTTCTACATATATTACATATATTATTACATATTTTACATATTATATATAGATTGTGGGCGTAATATCTATAACCCGAACACGCTAATTTGACTGAAGATTTTCGTAGAGTCAGTTATTGTGAGCAACTTTTGTCACTATGTTATGTAAAGATATAGTTTACTTCCTGAGATATCAAATTTTAATGTTCCTAATTTTTCACATTAAAAAAATCTGCACTCGCCATCTGGCGTCAATTAGTGTATTTCAAATATAGTCATAGTAGGTCTTTTTAGAAGTTTCCATGTAAAAAATTTTAAGTTTAGAGCTTGATATGTCATAACCTAAGCTACAGTGATATGTAACGTATAAAAATAGTTCTAAATTGTTGTTTTTACCAAAATCCCTTGTCAAATGAGCTTGCAGTGGAAATCGGATGTTCACAGAATATTTCCAGAAAAAATTTCTACAATATGAACAATCAAACATCCGATTCCCCTTGCCAAATTCCCATTTAATTTTTTCTTTTCCCGAATTTAAAATTACCACTCTAAAAAGATATTTTAGGTCAATTGCTTTCATAGGAAAAATATCATTTAAATAGTTGAAATCCACGAAAATCCACGAAAGTCAACAAAAATTATATCAAAGATTGAGTCAAGCTCCAGTATATGTTAGTAGTATGATACTCGATATGGTCTCTTTTAATGTCTTTAAAATAGTAAATTTTAAGTGATAGATAATTATTTGATGTGTTTTGATCAATAATTGCGTAAACTTTATATATATATTATTATATATATATATTGAATATCTACGCTGTAAGATGTATTAGATCAACTGAATAGTGCGATAATTTCTTTATTGTTAAAGTTTTGTTGGAGTTATAATAATTATACCTCATTCAATCTCATCTATACCACACTGTAGCCTAATACTTGAGGATTATTTGTGGTGGAAACTAATTTTTGTGAGAGATTACAATATAAGAAATAAGTATATTTAAACTATGATATATGGTGTGTTTGTAAAGAAGTATGACAAAAAATTTGGGAAAATATTAGTTTTAAAAATTTTTATATTATTTAAGGCTTAGAATTAATTGAACAATAAAGGCAAAATACAGGTTTTAATTTTCAGAATTACTCTAGTGTGTCCAAAAGCTATATTATATGTATACGAATATACATGTTTATATATAATTATTATATTATATATAATATTATATATAATAATTTTTATTTAAATTCATTAATCGAGAATAAATATAGAAATAATATATCTGGTTTTGATGATATTTTTACAACAAATTAATATATTAGAGAAGAGAAAAATGGATAAACCTAATAGATAGTGTTAATGTGAATGACACTATATACATACATATATATATATATATACATATATATATATATATATGTAAAAATGCAAGTAACCATAAATATTATTTTTGATAAAAACCAAATATTCATTGATGTTAAAAACCTACTATTTCTAGTAAAGATCACACGTCATTACAAGTATTTTATCATTTAAAAATCTGATTATATTATTGTATATCTTATTTTATTCTAAATATAAACTTCCTAAAATCATTATAATTTTATTTCAAAATAAATATTCCACTCTAATGGAAATAATAAGTATTACTCATACGATATGCTTATAGTGATTAATTCCTGTCGAAAAATGTAAACCACTTGCAATTACAGTTCAGACATCTTTATGCTGAATATCTACGCTGTAAGATGTAATAGATCAACTGTATTCAGTGCAATAATTTCTTTATTGTTAAATTTTTGTTGGAGTTATAATAATTATACTATTTAATTATAATAAATATACCTCATTCAATACCATCTATACTACACTGTAGCCTAATTCTTGAGGATTATTTGTGGTAGAAACTAATTTTTGCTAAAGGTTACATTATAGGTAGTAAGTGTATATAAGCTATGATATATAGTGTGTTTGTTAAAACTCAGAAACTAGAAATATAACAAAAAATTTGGGAAAATATTAGTTTAAAATTTATATATTATTTAGGGCTTAGAATTGATTATCTAATAAAGTCAAAATACAGGTTTTAATTTCCAGAATTACTCTAGTGTGTCTAAAAACCATATATGTATGTATGTATACGAATATACATGTTTATATATAATTATTATATTATATATAATATTTATATATAATAATTTTTATTTTAATTCATTACTGTTTTTACAGAATATTTAATATATTAGAGAAGAGAGAAATGGATAATATATTATATAATATTATATATATATATATATATATATATATATATATATATATTATATACCATATGTAAAAATGCAAGTAACCATAAATATTATTTTTGGTAAAAACTAAATATTCATTGATGTTAAAAACCTACTATTTCTAGTAATGATCACACGTCATTACAAGTATTTTACCATTTAAAAATCTGATTATATTATTGTATATCTTATTTTATGCTAAATATAAACTTCCTAAAATCTTTATAATTTTATTTCAAAATAAATATAAATATTCCACTTTAATGGTAATGAAAAGTATTACTCATACGATATGCTTATAATGATTAATTCATGTCGAAAAAATGTAAACCACTTGCAATTATAGTTCAGACATCTTTATAAAGCCTAAACTGTCTATAATTAAAATTACTTTTTATCAAAAATAGAAATCTGTTTGATAAGATATATTGTCTTTAATTATAAAATATTTAGAATAAATGATAATTTAAAAATAAATTAAAATGAACCCAAATATAGTTTGTATGTATTTTATAAAAATATGATTCATTGGAAAAAAAGATGCCTTTTATTATAAAATAAAACTATTAAACCCCAGTTAAAAACTGATGTCTTATATCTATTTGATATAAACTTATGTCGACTTCTATAAATATGAAAATAAAACTACAAAATTATGAGTACTTAATTCTTATGAAATATTTCAACAAATACCATGAAGGATTGACTGAAAGCTCTAAAGAAAATTTTCAAGAAAAATTTGATTGTCTTTAAAGATTCTTGAACTATTAGTATACTATTTTTTTAAGATACATGAAATCTTAAATTGAAAACTAATACAATAGTTATAATTAATTATTGACAGAATAATTTTGCTTAGTTGATCATTACAGAAAGATCTTAAATCTCATAAATGCTACATAATAAATGGATTTACATACATATATATCACATCATTATTATCGTTTTGATATAGATCAAAAACTTGAAACAGTTTTTCCAATAATAATTTTCAAGCTGTAAATCGCACGATCTAGGCTATACCCACGGCACCATTTCTAACGTAGTCTAACGTAGTCAAAGTATATATAGAAAAATATATCGTTATTTATTGCTCTATTCTAAATACTTTTAGTGATACCATTCTGATTGTTTTTATTTTTAAAGAAGTACGGAACATAAATGTTTTGGATACAAGGTGACTTTGATGATAATATTCCGATTTTTTTATCGGTAGCTGTTGGATCGCATTTCCGTTTCATACCCAAACTTATAAGACAATAGTTGGTCTTATTTTATATTAGTGTAACTAACTATAAAAACTTTTCCAAAAACATTCACAAAAATAAAGAACAATATTATTTAACAAAAAGTTGATATTAGACATATTTGTAATCAGGTGTTTTAGTATCATTATATTAAAGTGAGTATCTAATAATACAAATCCCTAAAATACAAAACATTTGTTAATATCCAATATTGAAATATATTCTATTATAATTCAGTTCAATTTAATTTTTGTAATTGGCTAAATACAATCAAAAAATATATGTATATTAATAAATATACTCCAAAGTAATTATATATTTACTTGAGATAAATATTGGGTAAGGTATTTATTCTAAATAAATAACAAAAACAATTAAGGGATTTTAAACTTAAATTTGATTTCTAGAGTCAATTATGACAAGAAAAACCATTTTTCTTAATATAAACTATTGTTTTAATAGAGAATACATTAGTGAACTTTAATAAACAGTAGTGAGTTAAAACAACAATTTTTTTTTAATTTTTTTTTTTTGTTATTAAATAAATTAAAATTTGGCTGACCATAAGCTGTTTCGAATATTGCCAAATACCCATCATTAGTGGTCTTTTGGAAGTATGTCTTCTATTTAATTATTCGTTAATAAATTTTTGAGTCTGCAAGTAGTAAGGTTTGGACTCGTATCCTGCCAAATTTAAAGCTCAGAGTCAGTGTTTATTATTCAACTGATCCAATACTGTACTTGACTTGTATGTTCTTATATAATTTTTAGTTAATTTTTTAAACATAATTGCTATCATTATATCATAATTCTTGTGAAATTAGTAATGGTCATTAAAGAAATAAAGCATCCTTCCATTATATTACTTTCTTTTAAATATGGTAATTGTAATAAAATGTGAAGGAGGTAGTTAGTTGAAGCTCTCTATTACTGATATTAATTAAAACGATAAGTTGAAGCAAGATTTCTCAATTGCACTAGAATTTACTGGATTTTATGCATTTTAGTGCATTTTATAATAAATACTAAAACTTGAACTAACTTTTTACTTTAATTCTATTTAAATAAAATCTAATAAATTTCTTCCACAAATGAAATTAAAATATAAAAGCTAAGCAAATAAATTTTTTCTGCAACTTACAATAAATTAATTATACATAAGTATTGTATCTGAAATGATACTGTGCAGTTACTAAAGTTAAATTATCTGAAGTGCATTTTAAGTGGCACACATTGGAGTGTGTGTGAGCTTAAATTCTCAAGCCACTTGAGTGGAAATTTAATACTCACAATGACACTTGAGAAATTTTTAAATAGTTTTTATAATTTGCGGGGAAAACAAGAGAGAATATACTAAAATTATATTCACAGAAGTAATAAATTTGAACATCGTAATAAATTCATCACAAAACTGAATCTATCTTTATAAGAATTTTCACATTTTTTCACTATCTTTTGTCTACTTAAATCTGGTGTATCTAAGCATTATTTCGCAGTGAAAAATGAGCAATGAAATATTTTATTAGAGGTCAACAAATGCTAAATTAGAAGTGAAAAGCCACAACAAGCAATTGAAAACGTAATTCAATTTAAATTAATTTTTTGTAATCATTTTAAGCTGTTAATTAATAAAAAAAAAAAATAGAACTAAGATGCACTTTTGAGAATATTCAGAGGAATCTGTTTAACGAAACAGATCAAAGATTAGCAGTTAAATAATGAATTGAATGCATTGTTATCTCTGAGTCAGATTTGTGTACCTACGACAGTTTTCAATAGATGTAATGAACAGATAGTTAGATATTTCGGAAAATGATTCGGAAAAGTAGAAAACGTAATTGTATTGTGTTGTTGTGAATGCAATCAATCCTGAAGTGATTGAGGGCTATTAACTCATGCATCTTCTGTATTCTCTATATACATTGAGAATCGAAGAAGCTTCATACTAACTATTTTGAGCTAATTTTTTTTGTATAAATAAATAATAAATTAAATTAAAATTAAAATTTTTATTAATTTCTATATAGAAATTAACCCACATTTGTCTATAGATTTTCATAAAGTCAACTCTTTGAGTAACTTTTCTCACTACACTTTATGATGATAATAACTTACTGCTCGAGATATCGTGAACTAAAGTTGTGAATTCTAAAGTTGTGAAATTCAAGTGTGTTCCAAAATGTCAAGACAAAGTAAAATAAGAAACTTTTAAGCAAACTGCGAATTATCAATCTTTACTAATGTCCCGAAAGTGGACTGTGATGTAAAAGCGTAGAATATAATATTTGGAATATTTATGCCATTTGCGAACATAAATAACATTCTTGGGCTACCTAACTTAAGTTTTTTGAGAAATGGTTTTTTCTTGACAGGTTATCAGACTGTTCATTGTTAAGGACAAAGGACTACCTAAATTCGATAGGATAGATTTTGTCTATTTTTTTCTATCTTAAGGTTTCTTGCATGAAATATTTAAGAGAAGTGATGAAGAATAGCTTATTGAGTTATTGAGAAAAACTATTAACTGACTTAATACTGCAACGAACGAACCAAGGTGATATAAGCATCTATTGTTATATCGGTTACTTTTTCTTCTTTAGTCAGGCAATTGTTTATTTATCAATGCTAGGTAAGCTTCATAATGAAACTTCCATTAGTATAAGGTTCTAGTTTTGAAAACTAATAACTTAAACTACTACTATAATAATTCTTAATATTTGCTTGTTCTTAAAGATTATATGCATTCTTAAATTGATTTATATGAAAAGTGTTTTAAAGTGTTAGCCCTAGTAGACTGTCATAGTATCACATTCTCTGTTTCTTGTCTTCTTAAAGTAAAAAAGAGAAAAATTATCTCTTCTCAACCAACAGAATGGTTTCGGACGCAGTAGTAGCCAGACTGCTTCTTTTCTGGCAAGTATCAAGCCTATTACCCGTCCGTAAACATTTGGTAATGGCAAGGAAGTCTTAATGTATATCTTCTTTGTAATATGGTCTTGAATTAATTTTTCTTTAATAAAAAGCAGTCAACTAACTGAAAGAGTAACTTAAATTTACAAATGTTTGGTGGCTCAGCTTCAGAGAGTTAAGTAGTTAATTAATACTTAGAATTTACTTAGTAATGAGATCATCACTAAAATCTTATTTATTTGTGTGGTCTTCTTTAAGATTCAATTATCTTCTGTAGTGTTAATCACACTATCGGCAGCTTGTTGCTTGAAACTGGGGTCTGACAGAAAAGTTAGGAAAGAGAGCATGTTTATATTTTCAATTCCGCGCAAGTAAATATAGAGGGCTATAATTTTTCATTCCTCTACACAAACATATTTAATATTATTTTTATAACAACAACCATTGTATAGCTATATTATTATACCATTATATGTATATATATATATATATTGAATTCTTTAAATTTTAGGAGGAGCATAGGGTCATTTATACTATTATATAAATTTATTATAGTATAAATTTTTATTATTGAGTCAAAGAAATTCGTACTACTTATATTCCACGCCATATAAACGTTTTATATGATTACACAAAACAATAAATTATAAATTCCTGCTTGGGGTTTCACGATAGTGTAAACCCTGAAGCTAGTGTAAATAGGGTAAGTCAATAGTTTTGTAGATTTTTTGTTTAATATTTACAGAACTATTTTATCCAGATTAAAAAATCTTGAAAAAGATAAGTATTACATTTGCTTTATGGCACAATAATTCATTTAATTTCTTTGAAATATAAAAGATCTTTTTAGATTATTCTAAATAATTCTATTTTTAAAAATATATATATAGCAAAAAAAAAATTTTCCTAAATTGCAAAATAATTTTAATTCAATTCATATTTAGTTTGTAAACATCCACTTCACATTTAAATAAGACATCATCAACATATTTCCAACTTTTGTTGTGTGTCAAAATATCACTTTGATATTTCGTGACGCCACAAAATCTAATAAAAATGATTTTTATTATTATTTTGTCACAATTTCGAACAAATCAGGTTTAATAAGCAAACGTGAGCCAAGAAAATAATATCCAACAATAATTATTCAACTCAAATCGAATTAAATATGCCTCAAAATATTTGCTTAATAGAATTAATAAAATAATTTATGCCAGTCACAAAATGCTTGAATTTCAATAATAGTCAATTTCATTTGAGTAGATACATTTGTATCTGCATTTGTACATAACTAAATAAATACGACTGTTAATATTATTTTATTACTTTTTGAGATATAAATAATTGTTATGCATTAATTCGAAATTTTTCTTTAGAGAATTTCAGTAATTTGCATTTTGTGAACTCCGTTTGTATAGCAAATATTTGCGTACACAATAAATTTCCATTTACTTCATTAAGTATTTTTATTTTCTTTTTTTGGGTAAACTTACGAGATCATATATATAAGATGTTAGTAAATTACAGTCCATTAGAGAAATATTCAATAAGCAGTGTATATTTAAACTATATATATTCTGTATATATAATTATCAAATAATTATAGTTAACCTCTTATTAAATTGGCGGAAAAACACTTAGAAATTAGATATGAAATCAATACTACTAAGTATGTTATAATTGTCATAATAACTAAATTGACTGCAAATCGCTAGTATATAAATTTTTTAAAAAATTTGTATAAAAAATTTTTAATTAATAACTACCTATAATTAAAATGTAAATATATGATGTATTGATATGGGCATGTGTTGCCACTGATGTCCAATTAGTCTTACTATGTAATTTATTACTTTGAAAGTCTCTCATTAAATAAATAAATACATATATCATATGAAGACATCTAGATATCTTATAGTTTTTATATGAAAAATCATTATTTAAAGCTCGTAGCTAAAAGCCTAAGTGCAATTAGTACTCCAATAGAGTATCCAATATTAATCGTTTGATTCGAACTAACCAAACTAGAGCAACAAAAAAATTCAATAACTCACAGAAGATCAAAGAGTAAAATTTAGTAGCGATAATGACAGTAGATTTGAAGCCAGTGACTTTCTAGGTACTGGTTATCTTATTTCCAGGCGACCCAGTGCGCTGGCCATGATTTGCAAGAGAACCTAAATTAATGCAAATTAAAATATACAAATTACTCATGAAACGAGATCATTGCCAATTGATATGAAAGAGTTCAATTTAAACTTCTAATAGAAGCTCCAGCTGCATGACAGCTTAATAACCAAAACAATGTCAATAAACAATAAACAATTTACATGCAATAATAAAATAATAATTCATTCATATAATAATAATTTTATTATTGTTGTAAACGTTTTATGATGAGAGATTGGATGGGATGTATTAGGTATATTGCATACAATTATTTATACAACCCATTGAGTCGCTTTAGAAACCCACTTTTTCAATTGTCCGTACTATTTCAAGTAAAAAATTGCTTAATGCAAAGCAATAAAAAGCTCTTTTATTGCACTTTCCGTGTAACACATGGAAAAAGTAAATTTTCGAACCATTAGTGTTAGCTTAAAATTATTTTAATTTTAAACTAATTGAATTTAAAATTAATTTTTAATCAGTTAAGCCTTTGTTCTTTAAAAACAAAAAAAATTTATTAACAAAAAATGTACTCTGAACTTTTGCAGTTGATTATTGAAATTCAACAGACATTAATATCAAAAAAGTTTATTTAATTGATACCTCAGAAAGCATCGACTTTTCATTGAAATCAGATAGCAGTGACCATTCAATAAAATCCTTAGAGTCCTTTGGTCTAGTCTGCTTAACGAAATCTATATGATTAATATTCCCTCTGCTGGGTTGAGAAATTATTGTGCTTAATGTTTGTATGCAAGGTTATTGAACCAATGATCTTGAAATTTCATTCCTTTGTTTACAATTTACTTTATATGGGGAATTTAGTTAAATATAGATATATATAATTACTAATGAATCAGCGTTTATTAACTTGAGAACTAAATTTGTTAACATATTTTCATAGTACTCTGCCTCGAATGACTTGAGCTAAGTTTAGTGATACTAATCGCATACTTTCAATATATGTTCTATAATGTACCTTCAAACAGTCTTTGTTGAGCAGTATATCTAATCTATATATTGTTTCTTTATTATTCTATTTTATGTCACATTTTGTAACTCTTTTCTTTTTTAAGTGCTCTATCTATATATTATTATGAGTATATAAAATTCAGTTCAATATCATATGCCTTAGCTCATTTAAAGAATTGAACCTCTTATTTGTTACAGTTCTTTCGAAGAAGCCTTCGTAAGTGTTTCACTGCGCATTTTATTCTGTATATTATTGTCATAAAAATCTATTCCTTGTCTTATACCTTGGCTTGTTAACCTGTTGGCTTTAATCTTTTCCTAGCAACAGTTCTTTTAGAATTCATCTTGATGCAATCTTTGCTGACTGTTTTTTGCTGCCCATTCCATCTTAACTATTAATAATGCTTTATTCATTGTTAAATGTCTAGCTTTGTTAAATGATTTGGATATTTTACTTATAAATCTTCTTCTCCAAAGATCTTACGGCGTCATTTGCTGATGCTCAATCTGATCTACTCACATATTGTCCCTATAATGATCTGCCATTGCTCGTTAAATGATTTACACCACTTGTCTGAAATTATTCTTACAACAAGACCATTGCTAGATTCTCCATCCAGTCTGTTGTTTTAAAATGGTCTTTTTCCTGTAATGGTTTTAGTTTTTTTATATGATTTTGTTATATTACTTGCAAATAATTTTGTCTAAAATTTTAAAGAACCCATTTAATCTATTTACATTTTTTTGTAGAAGTGATATCGACCGTTTGCTTAAAACAGTACTTCTTCTATGAATCACATCCCTTGCTAGACCCACCACTTAGTCTCTTTACATATTATTTATATACTGCTGTGTTTCGTGTCCTATGCTATAGTCTATAAAATGATATGTACCATTTGTCTGGACCTGTTAGTATTGTAGAAATTTTTAGTAGTCTTTAACTACCTTTTCCAACTACTTCATTTATATAATATTACCAAGATACTCTTCTCCCGCTTCTCTCGTATAATAATTTGAATCGCTTGTCCTTAAATCCCTTAGCTGATTGAGCTAATCCATTTTAAAGTTCGGGTAACTTAAGTAGGTGATTCAGCTATTTAATTTATTTATTTAATTTACAACTACAGTTTATTTAATTTATGTTTATAATCCAAAAAGCAGTTTTGTAGCACACAAAAAAAAATCAAAAAATTATTAAATTTTTAAAAAACCCTCATTGCCAAAAAAAAAACGTTCTGTTATCAATAATAATGAATTGGGCAATATAAATTAATTTCTTTTAAATAAACAAATTGAGTCACTCATTTTATTTTGAGAATATTTTTTTTATTTTCTTCTTATAGTTAACATAATCAATTCCTTATAAAAATTTCAATTGAGTAAGCAATTAATTAAAAATTCGAACACTTACCGTAAACAATCCGGCGGGTGGGAAGAAGTCGGGCCCACGCCTGACGCAAAGCTTGTTTTTCCGTAAGAAATTAAGAGCAGATTAATAGGGATTCTCGATTATCAACGAAGTGCTTACAGGTACTTAAGCGAGGGCAATTAAGCATCTGATGGGAAAGCGACTTATAGCACCAAAATTACGAAGTCAAATAAAATCTTGAATAATTCAATGATTTTTCAATAAACTTTCTGTTGCCCTTAAGCGGCACTGATAAGCCAACGAAAATTCAATTCAGCAATAAAAAAATAAAAAAAAATTGATAAGAAATTTAATGAAGATGCACTCTTTTTTAAATTTAGTTCCACAAATTTCCATAAATATTTTCTTAACTTTTTCGTTGGTGTTATCAGAGTATTGTTATTGTTGTTGTTATTGTTATTGTTATTATTGTTAGTGCTGTTGTTGCAGTGAGTATTGTTGTTGCGTTTATATTAATATTTAATTAAGTAAATGTTGATTAAGCGCCGCTAGTCAACATTTTAACTGATTTAATTTGCTACTATCTTTTATTTGAATTTTTTTTTTTCTTGAATTTTTATTTTTTTATTAAAATTTATGTGTATTTCATGCTGTGATAATTTTAGAAATTTTTTTTATTTACATTTCACAAGTTTTTAACCATAAAATGAAAGAAAAACGAATTTTATTTTGTTAATATATTTTTAATGCATAATTAATTTATTTGTTAATTTTCTCGCAACTGTGCACAATTTTTTAAAATTTTATTTTGAATTTTAAAATTTAAAAATTTATTTTTAAAATTATAATAAATTTTGTGTTGTCAAATTCTTGCTTCAATTAACAAATGTAAATTGCGCTATTTTTAAAAGGGAAAAATTTTATTATTTGAGCAAAATATCTGATAAATTCAAATTTTATTCAAATTCATACTTTATTTTCATAGCGAATTTCATAGCGAAATTAATTAAAAGCATACAATTTTTTTACTTCCGGTTTGCGCTTTTCCTTTTCCACACAAAATTCATTTAAAATATTAATAAAATTTTTATTTCTTCCCATCAAACAAAAAATAAAAAATTTTTATTATTTATATTTATTTTTTAATATTTATTCAATTTAATTATTTTTCTTTTTTTACATTTTTATTAACATTAACATTTCTTTCATGTTTTTCTGTTAAGAAAATTTCAAATTCAAACATAAGAACAAAAAAACCGTTACGATTTGAGCACAAATTTAAATGCACGTATCCGCTTTTCAATTGTGTTTGTCTTCGCACGCACGGTAAAATATCAACTGGAATCTATCTTTGGTTGGTCTATATCGGCTGCCAGCAGCCGTCGTCATCGCTGTCATCGGCGCTGCTTTCTTCATTCGAACCGTTAGCCGAGCATTAGCGTCTGCACAACGTTTACTCACCTTCAGAAACAGCAAGAAAACTATAAAAGCAACTCTTTTTGCTATAGCACAATGTGACAATACAAGAGAAAGAGAGAGAGAGAGTATGTGTGCGCCCCCGAAAACAGTTTCCCTTCTATGCAGCACACAATCGTTTGGTGCTCTGTTATCAGCTGTGCGATAAGACACAACTGTAGCCGCCTTACATAGCAGATTGGCGTAATTTATATTGCTCCAAATCAGCTGCAACAGCAGTGATTTGAAGCATTTACAGAGCAAGCAATTTTGTTACTGTGTCAGTGGGTCTTTAACTGCTAAATTAGTGTGGGAAAATATTTATTACAGCGCACTAACATTGATGTAAGCAGATTTTACTCTCATTTTGTATTCAGCGCTGTGTGGTACGTGCGCTCAAAGTTCTCTGTACTGACGATGATTTCTGTTGTGTATTAAGTTTATTGCATGCTAGAAATTATTTTTCCCTATCTTGTTTGCATGTGAAATATTTAACAGCAAAATCGCATTGCTGTTATTTGGAAAGTGAATTGAGTGAAATGTTATTTTGAAAAACCTACTGTTATGTTATGAAAAATCAACTGTAAATAAAAGAAAATTGTTATATTAATAAAATTATTTTTAATGCCGTTTTTCGACTGGTGAATCTGGAGCAACTTTTTCAACCCAGATCCACATCTAGTGCAGTGTTCATTTTCAATTAGGGAGTCTCGAGCGAGATGTATAACACTCGAGATATATCTAGATATTTTGTCGCTTTCTAGGCATTCTTACGTCTTTCACTGACGCAATATTAATTTATTAGCCAGCGGGTCCTAGGTATCTATTCAGGCGTGCCACTTGAAGATGTGGAATAAATTGGATTGACGAAACTATTTAATGAAATTAGACACGTTGCAATGTGAACTCACTTCCAGAGACTGGAGAGCCAACCCATCTCGTTCTTATTTTTTTTATATTATATTTTATCGAATAATAAGCTGTTTGGTTATGATATGTAATATTAAGTCGACAAATTCAATTATTTACTTATATACAAAAAGGAAAATTGTTCAATAGAAAAGGTGTTGTCTTCTATTATGTTAACAAGGAATATTATTTATGCGTTATACAATGTTTACATGAAACTATTTCCATAAAGTGACAGAATTATGGGTGCGCATTGTGACTATAATGCACCATCTCACATGGATCTCACTGCATGGATTCTTTCAACCATATTTGCCAAATATTGAATTTATATTGTTTTGTAACCATCGTATTCGTATAACTACTGCCTTTTCCAAAACTCATGTATCCGATCCGCTGATTTTGCATATTAGATCTAGTGTATTCAGAACGTCTCGCTGTGTGATCTGAATAAGTTATATATGCATTGGAGATTTTTTTTCAAAAGTGCACTGAGTTCATCGTGCTTTATTATATACTCTCAGTGAACAACTCGCACAGTTCTTAACATTATCAGATATATCCATAATTCGGAGACTTACAATCTTTCCGATTGCACAAATTATGTAGAATATAATGAACTTTACTACACTAGAAAAGGAATTATTTTCATTTGCCTAGTTTTGAGATCAATTAGTCAAACATTGAGATGTAGGTTCTCTAAGTAGTTTCATTTTTATTTATCTTTTGCAACTGCACTCCAATCATCTAATTCCATTTTATTAAGGTTGTGGTCTGTATTAACTAACGTACTAAGAACTTCGTAACATTCTTCATATATCCATAAGTTTACTAATGTTATATACACACACTTATATACAAATATGTATATATAATCAACTATAACACAAATGTTGCATATTACATTAAATAATCATAATATTAGAAAAAGAAGGAAATGAAGTGAAAATAGTATGAAAAAATAATAAAGCAATTGTCGACAATATTTTTTCAATGATTGCCTTTAAATGTTGTAAATTTAATAAATTTATTTTCTCAGTTAAATAATAAAAATTAATTCAATGCGAGGTGAAATACAATAAATTAACTTCACAATAAATATTCCATTTGAAAAAATAAATAAATTTATTAAATATGCAATTTTTTCAACAAAATTATTTAACAATATATGATTGAAAAAAACTATTCATTCATACCTATATGTCGATGTAAAATAATTTAAAAATATAAAATTTATACAAATAAAACTAATAAAAGTAATAGACAAAAAAAACATATATATTTGCCAAAATAAAATTTGTGATTGTTTATTTTTCAAATAACATTTGGGCGAGCATTTGGCGATAAATCACTTCTGCTTTTTTCACTGAAATTTCAATATTTTTGCTAAAATTGGCAGTAATGCTTAACTGACGATGGTCCATTGCACCAATGCCTGCAACGGGAATATCACAGCAGTGATAATATATTGCACAGCTGAGCTTTGGCTGACAACGAACTGTGCCACCACATTTCCTCGACGAAAAATAGGACCACAAACCACAACGCAACGAAATTAGAGGATATAAAAGTCTGAGCAGTCAACAGAAGCCAAATAAAATAAAACGACAACACAGAGGAAGTTGTTAGCGCTGCGGAAATATTCACCAGCTGGAAATGCCAAATACAAATACCGAGGTATATAATATTATGTATCACGTATAGCGAAAAACACACTTCCTCGAAAAAATTAATAAATTTATAAAATATTGACAAATTCTCTAGAAAAATAAATGCTAAGAAGATTCTGTGTGGTATAGTGAAACGAAAGAATAGCGCACATGAAGCTGTCACAATGACACTTCTGATTTGATGTCCCCAGCCTTCATATATGTGTGTGACATCATTGGTGTCAATTGCAGCATTCTCAAGAACTCACTTGTTCGCCGAACCTCAGACTGCTACACCTTTCCATGCCATCGTTTCTTTCCATATTTGTGGGCTCTGCTCTTTCTTTTTTTTTGTCTATTTATGCTTGTATCTTTGTGAAGTTAATACAAAATTTGGCCTTGTTCCAAATTATGACGAATTGTGAATTGATATTTTTTATATTTGTCATTTTTTATTTACCTCACTTACGTGGCATCCATCATTCACAGCAACAGCAACAGCGGCAGCAATAAATTGTTCCGAATTCCTCGTGTACTTATGAGTCCATGAATCCATGAATCCACAAGAACGTGAAAATTTAGCTGAATGAGGACATTAATACATTAAATTATTAAAAATTAATTTTATGCCGTATATGTGTTAATCATTTTATATGTAACGGAATATTCAAAGCATTACAGTGAAACACTTTTATGTATCCACTCAAATAACCTTAAAGTATAAATATATTTTTTCAGAATTATCACAAATTCACTACCATTAAAGTTCGAAATATTGACAAAAAAAAATATTTTGAAAATATACTTTTTTAATTTTTTTTGCATTCATTGGATATCTTTAGAATAATGTTTTCTGAATGAATTTATTGTGGTATTATTTATTGCAATATTTTTCTAAATCCCTATAAGCTGGCACTTTGGCTATTGATTTTGCTTTCTTTAGAATTTAAGTTACTTTAAAATACATATCGAGAAATTGGCCTGCACTCATGCATAAGCGAAGGAAGTATTTGAATGAACACATCATAGAGAATGAAAAAATGAGACTCGATAAGGTGGTTTAAATGGTACCATTTATCAAATAAGTTGAGTCTCGGGAAATAATCGGAGTCTTTTCAAAAATAAATTTGAAAAGAGTAAATAAATTTCAATTTATTTTCTTCGTTTTAGAGTAGAGTTTACTACAAAACTTATACCGGGAATTTACCCGACATATATGCATAAACAATTCGAAAAACTATGAGGACTTTACATATTGCATGAAATAAGACTGGATAATGTAAGTTTAATACCACAATTTATCAAGAAAGATAAAGTTAGAGAAATACTCCGAGTCTATTAGAGAAATTTAGAAATCACTTTTCATTTATTTTTAAACTTCAGCTAACCTTAAAACCCAAGCTAAAAACTTACTTGATACTGCTATGTAAGTGTAAGAAATAGCATGATAGCTATATAATATCGGATGAAACAATAACACTGCCTGATATCAGTTCAATATTACAATTTATCAAACAAGTTGTACTTGAGGGAAAATATTCATAAAGAAGTATCAAAATATCTTTAGATTATAGCGCTACGTTCCCAACATAAAACTAATTATAACTTCACCTTAGTTAGAAAGCTGGAGATTACATTCTCTGACTACAATTTGTAAAGGGTTCTGCTCTGATGGAACGTAGTCAAATTTTATGCTCGTAGGCAGATACCATTCCGTCTCTCGACATCTTCATATGTTTAATTGCATATCTGTATCCACGGTTTAATAGTCTAAGATAAGAGAATATATACATATTCATACTTGACCAACCGTTACAGTTAAGGTCACTGATTACATTTAGGATCTAAATGAAAATTTCGCAGTGGTTCACTTCATTTAAAAAAAAAAATTTAAATATTACTCTGAGGATTACTGATGTCACTTAGATAGAATTTTTTAGAGTTTTCAGAATATTAGTTTTAATTATAATCTGAATGAAAATAGACATATTAAATACTACTTCAGTTGATATTTAGAAAAAGAAATTCACGGGAATTACTGATATCACTTAGATAGAATATATTAGAGTGTTCAAGATATTAGTTTTAATTTTAATTTGAATGAAAATCGTCATACTAAATACTTCTTCTGTTGATATTTAGAAAAAAAAATCACAAAGATTACTGATATAACTTAGATAGAATATATTAGAGTTTTCAAGATATTAGTTTTAATTATAGACTGAATGAAAATAGACATATTAAATACGACTTCTGTTGATATTTAGAAAAAAAATTCACGCAATTCACACATATTTCAAAAAATATTCTATGTGAAGTCCATATTTTTGATTTTGAATCAAAACATTTAAAATATCATTTATTATCTTTCAGATTCATTTAGGAAAAACGCAAGAAATTCAAAAAGTGTGGCAATATTAAATAATCATTTTATTCCTTATAAATTACTTTTGACATTAAGTTCGTACGTTGCTCCTTGCCTTGACCTTAACACATGGCAACACAATAAAAATTTCGAATAAAACGAAAACAATTTCGTTCATAAATAATTATTATTTTCGATTTCCATATAACCTAAGCCAGCCAAGCAACAACAAAACATTAAAGCAAACCACATGAAAATTTATGCTGCGATTGTGTATTGAATTTTATAAATTCATCGTTTAAATTTCAATCTTTTCTCACTAAAAGCATAAAAATTCCGGAAACGTATCTGTAGCCGCAATGGCAGCAAAGGCAGCCGTGGCAGCCGTGGCAGCAGTGGCAGCACTCAACGCCACAGTATGTGATTCGAATTTGATGCTCTGTCCCATGACGAAGTACGAGTACATAAAAAAACTGCGGCATTTAGCATAGAAAAACATAACTAAAGATATTTGAATATTGATACAAATACAATATGATAAAAAAAAATAAAATGATAAGATACAAAAAATAAAATATATAAAAAATACAATATTTTAAAAAAATAAAATAAAGTGAAATGAAACCGTAGCGCAACAATGTATCTGATGTGTGTGCTGGAAACGCACAGGACGATGAATAATGCCAACTGAAACTAAAGAAAAACACAACTTCCAACTGAAGATTCATTTTTTGTGGGATAACCAACAAAACACCAACAAAACACGAGTTTGAAATGAAACACAAAAAAAAAAAATTTTATTCACAAACGGAAATAAAGCTGAGGAAAATCCTTGCGTTTCCAATTTATGCATGAACAAAAAATTCTTATGGAAGAGAAAAGCAAACAAACGAAAACTACAACAACAACAACAGCAGCAACAACAACAACGAAAACAATCTGCAAAACAAGAAAATGTTTGGAAAATATTCATCCGCTTTTTGTACACATTTTGCCATTCGCGCTCGATTGAGTATCTATGGGATTTCTCTGCATTTGTACGAAATCAAAGGAAATAAATCAACTCGAATTTATCATAAATCAAATCAGAATTTAGCAAAAACTTTAGCAAATCTATTATTTATGAATTTCTCCAATAATTTTTTTACATATTCTTAACTGCTAATTTTCTCAAAGTGGTTTCTTGTGTCTTCTTCCAAACAAAAAAAAATTATGATTCAATAAAATTCAACCTTTGCTCACTTTTTAAATTGCAACTATTATTTTGTATCTTTTACAGGTACAATTTTATAAATTGATAAGACATTTTCATATTAAAATAGAAAATAAAACATAATATCATACCTAGTGCCGATCTTTTTCTTCCCTGCCTTTCTTCCCTTGTCTTATCAAACAAATTGATAGCCTCAATCCATGCTTCTCCATTTTAACGAAGTAAATAATTCTTCTTTATTCAATTATATGATTATAAATACAAAAACTCTATGTCGACAGATATGGACGATGCAGAACACACGTTCTTTGAGTGTAATCGAGAGAGCCAACCTAAAAGCATAGATTGATGGCATGTGGACCCCACAAAACGTAGTTCCTTTACTGCTGGCAAGTGAGAACGACTGGTTCTTGGTGGTAAAGTACAACAGCAGCGTCGTATGATTTAATCTTACAATCAAGATGTGCTTGACCTGAAACAATACCTAGTAGTGGTTCCCTAGATTCGTAAAAAAATCCTATCTTCTAAATAACTGCCCACCCTTATTATTATTATGTTGAGGAAAGTTGAGTTAGTGCACCTGAGCACTTTTACTCTATATTAACTGCGAGGTTTCTTCAAAACCCCTCTTTGTGCCTTGACTGAATTATTATCAATCTCATCATCAGACTAAGTAATAATTGATCTCAGATCTGCATACCTCCCCGAGGAGCCTGTAACCATTCTGAGATTTGATAACGCGGTGTTAGTAAGTCTGTCAGATTTCGCAAATAATTTCAAGGCTCTTTCTTTTATGTATTTTTTGATGGGATCAATCTTGAGGTCCCTAAGGATGTCATTCGTCCTAATATACCAAGGAACTTTGAAAAGTCTTCTTAGAGCCTGACTTTGTGCAATTTCTAATTGGTGAATAGTAGTGTTATAGTAATAGAAAACATTTCTCATTAATAACTCTTTTTCAAAGACTGCCTCAATTTATGACTCTCCATTTAAAATAGATCATTCTTTTTCATTGATTATCCGTAACTATAGTTACATTGTCGATAAGCGAAATGACTCTCAGTTCTCATATGTATAGCATAAGGAAATAGCATAAGATAATTAAGTGTGATGCTGATTAAACTTGATTAATTATTATAAGATATGATAATATGTACATCTTTATATTTGAACAACCGGATAAGTTAAGGTCACTGATTACATAAAGGATCAAAATAAAATTTTCGCAGTGCTTCCCTTTTACCCTTAATTTAAAAAATAAAATTCAACATAATTCACAACATATCCTAAAATAAATTTGTTTCGATATCTGATCAATCCATAACTGTCTCCCATCGATGGAGTCAAACCCGAGTTCCCATTTTCATAGTATGACTTAATATTTTTTGTTATTATCTCTTTTATTGAAGTGTTTAATTTTCTCTTATATACGCTGCTGTTTATTCGTAATAACCCAATCTATGCACCACGCTCAGTTCCACCTAAAAATTCTTCATCCAGTGGCAGGCGTTAGAGAAAAACTACAATCCATCTAATGCTGTCAAAGTAAAGAGACCAACTTACTTGAGTATTTCCGAAGCCATCAATACTGGCCTTAATATATTAAATTATCGCTTAAAGCGACAGGCGTGTGTTCATTGCTATGCCATTAAAAGTGTTCTTAGACTACGAGAATCAGATATGGATACCATACAAATTGAAGTGAATTTAAAAGAAAGAACTGTGGTTCGATCAAGATAAATCTGAGATCAGATGAAGAATGCATGGCACAAATATTGAATTTAAGTACTGGAATAGCCACTCTCTACCGTACCAGAGAGTTGGGCTTCTGTAACGGGTAACTCTGGTGTGGCCATTTACACAGATAATTAGGCTTATAAGTGAAACCAGTCACCTTAGATTATACCGACGATCCCAAGGGATCCACTTAGAACTATAAGCCCATTGTGTTGGCGAGTCACCTTAAATATCCGATGTTTTAATTATTTGAACCAGAAACAATTCATCAATGCGATGATTAGCTGGCTGATTTGAAATTCCCTCGATTGCAGATGAATAAAGGGCAAAAGCCTTTTAAGGACAGCGTAGTAAGAATGCATGCTGATACCAACAAACTCAAGACAGAATACTAATAGAAGAAAAGAAGCAGAGAAAATTTTTTTTGATGTAGTCAGTAGTCATTGAAAAATAGAGACGAAGAATAAATAGCGATGGATAGAAGTAATTCAAGAAACATTGTTAACAGAGATGAATAACGACTAAAGGACTTTTGATATATTCCATTTTTTATGTTAAATCTTTAATCTACACAATAGTGAAATTATTTAATTATTTCATAATTTCCTTAAAAACTATTTTAAATATTTTGGGAATTCAATTTCTTGTTTTTCTATGTGAATTTCAATGTTTCGCATTTAAGTTTGGAAACGTTTTTCTTCATTGATCCGCTAACAAAATTTCATCTCAAAACAGAAAATTTATTTGTGTTCTGTCCACAGTCGCCAAATGTACATCAATCACATTTTCATGTTGATTTTCCATTTCGAACGGTTTTTGTTTGCTTAATTGTTTGTAAAATGTATCTGTGAATTTATTTACAAGCGCCCACATCAAACAATGTCTGTCTGTCAATCAATTTGTATGTTAATCAAATGAAAACAATCAAAGAAAAAAATTGTTTTTTTCAAATTATAAAACTATAAATCAAATAACGAAATTTTATACTACAATAAAATTAATTGTATATTTCAAAATAAATTTTAAATAAATGTACAATATTGAAGAGAGACAGAGGGATTGATTTTAATTAAAAATGTTGAAAAACAGAAATTTTTTTATTTTCTAGATTTTTAATATTTAATAAAACTTCAATGACAAGTGCATTCAAATTCAATATAAGTCTTCAACATTATTTACAATAGAAATTAAATCAAATATTGAAAGTTTTCTTATCACAAAGTAAGCTTTCTTGATGATATTCTTATGTCACATTAAAATAATATTTGAGGACGAAAAAAAAAAATACTTCTAATGTCAAGCTACTTTTAATTAATTTATATAAATAATATCGTAAACACCTTTATCCTACTCACGCATTGAAGCTGTGCTTAAGTTATTACAAATATATACATTAAGATGAACAACAGTCATAGTGACAATTAACAGCACTAAATTAAGGGTAGAAACAACAGTGTGTTCAAAGTATTCGTTAATGGCACATAGAAAACAACGAAAAATAAGAAGCAATTGCACAGAATAATGTGCCAGTTAACAGCACTAAAATAAGAAAACAAATTATTTTACTTAACTCTTTATAATTAAATAATAATTCTTTATTAAACATCTTTATACGTATTTTCAAAGTTAAGAAAAAAATGAAAGAATATTAGAAATGAAAAGATAACTCTAATACTTAGAAGCCCCGAGCACTGCTGTCAATTCTGCAGAAACATCTTTGTCAATTTTATTTTGATGAATTTGCTTCGGCGTTCTTTTTTATTTTCATATAAATTATTATGGCATTTCAAGTTCAGGGCTTATTATATAAACTCATGAACTACCGCAATTGACTTTTTCAATTAATATTGAATATTTACGAAAACATGTGTATCATCAATAAATTCAGTATATTTGTGAGTTATTATGAAATTTCTTCTCAATACACCAGAACATAAACAAATGATTTAACATTATTTATGTTTGAGTTCTCGATGAACTATTTTTCATTGTTCATTTGATAAAATTTTGTAAATGGAAACTAAAATATATAGTTTATATGTCATTTAAGTCGTGTAAAGTATATCCAGCATACAGCAAAGCCTCAAATATTGCCATAAAGCAATTACAGATAGCACAAAATCTGGCTTTAAGAAGACTAATTAAGATTCCTTGGTATATAAGAACAACAGATATGCATAGAGATCTAAGGATCGACTCAGTGAAAGAATATATCAAGGATAAAGCCCTAAAATTATTCACAAAATGTTGATACGTTGCCCAACCCAGCCCTAACAAACCTTAAGTTCACCTCAGGACGCACAGGAAGATATGCTAAGATATGCTGATCTACGGGCCGTCATCAGTTAAAAGTAATATAAATGATAATAATTATAGTATAGTTAAAGCTTAATGTGGGACAGGGATAAGCCCCCCAACAATTATATCCATACCAGCAATAGTGGTTGGTATCGAAACTGAGGTATATGTGATCAATTTTGGATAGTATATACAACTCTAAAACAACTAAAATAGACATATTTCGTTATATAAAAATAATGTGAACTAATATTTGTCATCTAAAAAGCATTGTATTAATTTTAACTATAACAAGTATCTGTTAATCTCTGATTTTCTAACCTTCACGCATTTGAAAAAAAAATTACCCTTTGTGGTAGTCATATAAGACATTAATCAGCTGTTTTGCACTATACACTCTAGAGAGAGAGGAGAATAGAGAGTAGAGTATACTCTCTACTAGTACTCTTTAGAAAGCATTCGGACATTCTAGATGCATTTATTTTAAATCATAATTGCATGGATAAATAACAGTATGCGGTGCCCTAATCCAAGACTTCCTATGCATTTTCATTAGAGTGGTATTTTATATGGGATGAACCTAATATTTAATATTTTCATAAGGAAGGTTTCGCTATACATATTTATTCACTACGCACAGATAATTGCAGCTATTAAAGGGAGGTCGTGTGGAAGCTGTATGTCATATTGAAGAGAGCAAGGACAAGGTTCGTCTTAGCATTAATCAAAATAAATGCAGTTAGCTGCTTTATCTTATGTGCTCAATCACTATTTATTTTGAGTATATAATGAGTCACTATATTTGATATTGATGCGGAAATTAAACATTTAAGTTACTATGCCAATTAATTGAAGTAAAACAAGCTGTTATATAAAATAATATAAAATAAAAGCTATATAATTCAATTATTAATATATCCGCTGCAAAATATAAGATTTATCCATTTAAATTTATATTTATTATATTGGGTTAACCCCGAAAGAGACTTACTACATATATCATTTAAATAAATATTAAAATGGATTTAAATGCTTTATGTATTTTGATATAATTTCTTGACTTGCTTTAAATAAACTTCATGTATTTAAATTAAACTAAATAAATTAAAATCAAATATAATATAATTAAATTTCTAAAAATATCTTTTTGTATTTATTTTCAAAATATAAATACAAGTATCTTCCTACTTTATATTAAAATTTTATTCACATTTCCATACACGCCACAAGTGAATTTCTAATGTCACGCAAGACAAAACAAACCACGATGACACCGCGATTTGTTTACTTACCCTACTCAACCACAATTAATGGTGTCTAAACCGAATTCCCAAACATCACCGAAATCCCCTCAAAAAGAACACAATTTTAACCTCAATAAAATAATGTCACCTTGCATTAATACTTCTCGTAACCACCAAAGAAGCGAATTTATTTGCTCATTGCTTCAGTGATTGCAATCACTTGTGGCGTCTTCCACCAAAATTTACGAGAGGTCATGACGTATCTTAAGAAAAATTCAACTAACCGCATTGGATTAAAATTTAATCAACATAAATAAAATGGAATAAAGAAATATATATATATATATAACTAAATTTAAATATATTTCTTGAAATAATTTCAGTTATTGGTTTTCATTGTAGCAAGAATTGTGCTATTTTATTGATATAAATAATTTTTTTTTTAATAAAAAGTAATTAGTACAACAGATAAATCAAATATATATAGCACATACGAAAATAATTGAATATTAAATTTTTTATATTACAATTTCAAAAGAAACCGAGAGGCGGCTTTATGAAAACAGCGAGATTGAAATTAAGCCAACATAGAGTTCAATGGAAATTAATTGTTATAGTTCTAGATTCCTTGTAGGCATTTTAAACATAGGTATTTATATCTTAATAAACAATGTTGAATCGTAACACAGAACCTTAGATTACACACCTATAATTTTGTTATACCACACACAAGACGATTTAGATTCATACCAGTCTCTGGCTCTTCAAGGGAGTAAGTTGTTGCGTTCGATTCGCAAGCTTTAGGGCTAAACTAATTAAACGACATCTTAATTAATATTAATAAGGTGGTATCATTACCGTTCACGCGAAATACTGCGCAGTGATCACCTGCACACTGATCTGCTACTCTATATGAGGCAAAAGCCTTCATAGCTTCTAGCCTGCTATTTTGATGAAATTAATCACTCTTCCCCTGTAACTCCGCTATATAACCGTAATTACAGTAACTCCCTACATAGAGTATACTCTTAAATAATTCACTCAACTAAATCGTTATAACTTCAATTACAACTATACACCTATACACTACTTTTCTTTATAGCTTAAATATATTTACTTCATAGATGTCACGCCTTTGTATTATTTACTTGACTTCTTTCTCTCTATTCCGGAATGAGATTTCCAACCTTATTTCTTTATGGTTCTTTGCTACGAATCTGTTTTCTGTGCAGATTTAGTGGATTCAAGTCTCACACTGTATTCTGTGCATTCCTGAGAAATACTTTTAGTCGGTTCTAGTCTCACACTACAACTTTTGATACTTTCCACCTACCGTAAACGAATAATAAATATGGCATCAATTTTGGATGGAAAACTATATAATTTCGTTTCTCATACATTCAGATATACAATTGCAATGTATTATTTTTTAGCCAGTTATAATATAGATGCAATTACTTAACATAGATCAATAGAGATTACTTTATAAATGCAATATTTAATGACAATAGCAGCTTCAAATCAAGTTGAAATAACTTAAAGGTAGAGGGGTCTTATAAATATGAAAGTTTTAAATATCATTGACTTCTATAAAGACCAAGAAATTAATATTTATGTATGTGTTCAGTAAATTAAACAATTTACATTTTATTCAAAATATTATGTTCTATAAATATTACAAAAAAAATATGGCTATGATACTTAGCCAAAGAGCTAAGCCAATATGTATTCGAGTAGCTAATATAGGTGCCCTTCGCGTTGGTACCTCACTGAAATAAAAATGAATATCTCAAAAAGTTTGCCTAACTTTTTTATATTTTCAATAGTTCTAAAATATCTCACTGAAATAGATATGAATATTTCAAAAAGGTTCATAAGCTTTTTTATATTTACCTTAAAAAAATTAGACCAATATATTAGACCAACCATAATTTATACTTTGGCATTTCTACCACCTAATAGACGTGTCAAAATCATCCAATAATTTTCTCTCAAATTTACTCCTTAGTCGTCTATTAACAAATATGAACAACCCTAAATATTAATAGATATGGGAAAAAAAGAGCAATTTAAAATTGACTTACTCGACCCTTATCACAGCCTAAAATTGACCCTAATTAATTTTCCATTTTGCCAAATTCGACAGTTGATGTCTTCAAATATCTCACAGATGTTCGCACGCCCCCGTACCTTGCGAAGGTGATGTGTGAACACGTCAAATACTTGTTAACAATAATTCAATTCGAAAATTGACTTAAGCTCACCTCAAAGTTAATTACTTTAAAAGCTTTAACAAATTAAATTAAATAAAATTTGTTGTTTATTATTGTTGTTGTTGTAGGTATTTTGTTTTGATTTGTCGTAATTTACTTGATTGAGAATTGAAGCTCACATGACTTTTGCTCCTGACGAAGAAATGAAATTCATTTCTGCAGGATTTTTATTTTTACTTTCATTCGATTTGATTTATTTCTGTTTGATGCGATTTGGTGGTGTCACTTTATTTCATTTTGATGCCGTTTCGGATCATTAGTAAAGATAAACACAAACAAAGAGAATTCGTAGAATACAAGAAGACATCAGTGCAGGCTAAAGGACGAATTGTGCCTTTAGTCCTGACTATTCGTACACTACTCGCACCAGCTTGACATCAAAGTGAATAAACTGAATGAAACCTAATTTCGGTTATTGACTTTAGCACATTTTCCATTTTCCAGGCCCGAAGGAAAGTGATGGCAAGGTAAACAGCAAATTTAATAAAGTTAATTTCATTTAATACCGTTTATGTAGTTTCTCTGCTATAAATTTCGGATTTAACAAAAACAAATTTAAATATCAAAAAAAAATATATATATATTTACTTTTATTTATGTGTGTAATATCTTTTTGGGAAAAAGCAGTTTTTTTGTTTATTTAGTACCAATTTAGCTTTACAGGTGAGTTAAGCATTATTATTTGCTACTATTATCTCTTGGGTTTAAGTTGTTCTTTATAAAATGGATTATAAGAAAGGATAAAAAGGATATTAGTATAATTTTTAATGCGTATTAAAATGTTTATTTTTCATTTAATTTTTTGTATATAAAATTTTGCCTTTTTTTTTTTTATATAAGTATTAAATTGTTTGTTTTATTTGTGTAGATGATTTCCTCTGAAAGGATTACAGATTTTCGATGACTTTCTTAACTCATTCTAATATTTTTATAACCTTCTAAATATTTTTTGTAAATAAAAAACAAATAAACTATAGATAATTTGGGAAAATATATCCAAAACATGACAATGTTGAATTTAAAAATTGTTTATAATACAGTTTTAAGAAAGTGAATGACTTTATCGGACTTACTACATAGTCTTATAAAGTAATTTCTTTACTTCTAAGTTTAATAATGAAAGCAGTCAAGATTTTCATGAAAAACTCTCTTATACTATATCTGTCGGTATATCAACTAGACAATGTAATGTAGAAATATTAATATTAACGATTAACGGTACGGTTTCAATAAATAATATAAAGAAGGTATATAAACTAATTATCTATCTGACACGCAATTCGTCTTTCGTCATTAGAAATCCGAAAGGTTGATATATAGGGAAGTATCAAGAATGTCACAAATGAAGTAGCAAGTAGGATTATGCAAAAATGTGAAGATAACACATAAAACTTTATATATACACCTTTTTGAAATGAATGAGCAGCGTTCATGCATTAGGTGTGTTGTACTTCTACTTTTATTGAGGCTGCTTAAGTCTACCACGGAGATAGTGTCTCATTTGTGGTTCACACAATATGCCATAACTAATATTTAAGTGAACTTTTGTACACAAGGCTATCACTTCAAATCAACACTCAGTTTTGAAGACCGTCTACAGCACCTTCTGTTTATGGATTATCCAGATTTTAATCGGCCTTGAGATACCAAACTACTAATAGCAAACTGCTTCAAAGATAGAAAAGATAGAAAACATGATGATAATATAAGGTATCAGTTTATCGTTATCCACTGAGTTCAATAAACCTACCGGCTTTACTTAATGTGGTATATGCTGGAGTCGTAAATGTTGTCCTGTCTGTAGGAGCCATTCTAGATGATTAAACTTGAAATATTGTTCCAGTTATAGTGAAAAATATCACAAAGAAATTGCAACAGTCAATACATAACATAGAATGGCTAAGCGATCAAAAGCTGAAGTTAGTAGCAGAAAAAATTGATGCGATTTTTAGGTAGAATAGAGTTGAAGCTACAGTCTTGTGCATTAATGCTCACTCAAACGCAAATAAAGTCTTATTATAATATCTTATAATATCACATGTGTATCACCGTCGATATGTCAAATCTTTAGGGCTACTTTAAAGATTAATGTCTGAGGCATATACCAAATGTACAGAATTCGTTTGGAAAGACGTCACTTCCTCATTCAATTAAAAAAAAGGATTTCAACCTTATAGTTCTCTGAACTTGCTCCTATTTTGTGGCTCCTATTTTGGCAGATACCGCACAGAATAGTACACGTATAGTTGAAATAATGGCAACATATCATTTAAATATCGACATTATTAAATGATGCCGTCACATTGAAAAAAAAATTTTTTTTCATTTAATAAATAAATATGCTTTCATATTAATCTCACTTTAATTTAAAATTAAAGATATTAAGTATTTTAATCCTTAACTTTTGAACTATTAAACTTTATAGTTCATATAATTTGAATACATATATTATATATAGAATAGTGTTTACAATCTTTACATAAAAGATTTTTAACCTTTTAAACTTTTTTTAAAATGCATAATAAATGATAGTACAATATATGTATTAACAAGTGCCTTACTGTAGCACTTTACATGGAAAGAAAAGTAAGTGGACTAGAGAGTTTATACCATGCTTTATTGAAGACTTCTGCAATTTTAATATAAACTTCGTAAACCTTTTACGCACATCAAATAATATTATTTATTCAGATATATAATGGGAAATATATTGATAGTACGAATAGTTTAAAAAGTAGATTATAGTCAATAATTAAATTTTATATCTTGTGTATATTAATATATAAACTTATAAATGCATTACTTTTGCAGGTGTCAATGTGGAGTCAGTTTGAAATTATCTTAAAAACAGCATAATATTTTATAAAAATTATTATAATTCATATTAACAATATTGTTATACATATGTCTTTAATACAATAATTAGAGGTAAAGCCAAAAAAAATAATCAATTTAATTTATTTTTCTTAATTTCAGAGACTGTAAACACTGTAAGTATTGATGAAAATAAATAGTTATTTACCTTTATGGATACTGGCATGCATTATGTTAACTAACATTATTAATCTTTATTGATGATATTTTTATGTTAACCTTTTGACCTTTAGTCAACCATAAATATTTTTAAAGGTCATGTGATATTTTTTAAAATCCACTATAAGTATAAAATCATGTTTGTAACAAATATACGAAGCAATGATATCATTTTTATCATTTTCATCAAATTCCCAATTAGTCACTTCACACTCGAGACCATGCAAAATATGGTCCATCATCGAAAAATAGTGTAATATTTCAGTAGTAACTGCACTTAGCTGTGATATAAATTTCAATTACTTGTCCACTTTGTGGCGAGCACTTCAAAGTTTCAAAATCACTCACACAAAAAATTCAATTAATTTTCATTATCACTTTTCGGAGTGCAGATAACAAGAACACCTGTGCCAGAATGCACCTGGGCTCATAGATTAAGAAGAAATGGCAGTAGTGAAAAAAATATCTATTAAATATGAAATTTATGTGTAAAGTTTTTTTTATTAAATTTAAATCAATTTTATAAGAATTTTATATATTGTCTCATTGAAAGTAATGAATATTTTTAATTCAGAATATGCAAAAAAAAATTTTAAGGAAAATTTGAGTGAAAGAATTTAGATAAAACTGCTTAGCGAACGTTTTATAAATAATTTAATAAAAATATATATATATAATATATAAAAAGTTTTTTTTGAAATTCACTTGCCCAATCTTAAAGAGAAATCGAAAGTGATTTTTAAAATACATTTAACTTTTTGGTTTTATATTAAAATTGTAAATGAAGTATTTATTATATACCTTGCTTATCCTTTGCCTTATTTAAGAGGCAACGTCTGCATAACAGAAGGCTATAGCAATTACTGTATCTTATGTTAACTAAATTCTAGACAATATGCCAAATGTTGACTGTTCATATCAGATGCCTGAAGAAGTTACCATTCATAGGGATTATATATTTGGTTTACGTCTTTAACAATCATTTAATTTTGGTTTACTGATGTGATGATAAATAATAAATTCATCATCATCATTAATACCGCATAAGTTGTCCGATCTTGACCACCGTTAACAAAACTCTACACCGATACCGATTGTTAGCCGAACTCATCCAGTTGGGTTCCGATGGTCCTAGTTTACAACATTTTTGTATTGAAGAGATGACAGTGAAGTATATACTTTCGTTTAGGATAACATCTGCCATGATGAATTTTTCTAACAGTGTTCTCATACAAGCTAAATGCTGCCACAGTCTATCCAAATTATATTTTTGAATCAATGTTTCATTAGTGTTGGCGTTCAGACCTGCAATTAAAGTGTCGTCACCCTTATAGGCCCACATCCACCTTAGTGGTTATAAAACCATGCGCTGAGTACATAGCCTTTAGCAATGCCTAAACAGTAGTAATGTTTGGTCACTGGAAATATTTCCAAACACCAAAAAATATATATAAACAAAAGATGACATACCTACCCCATATTAATAATGACTAAAAAGAAAATTAAAATTAACACTTAGATAAATAAAAAATATGTAAATAAATATTTAAAAATATATATATAAACAAATAAATAACGAATCTATCGTCCACTTCCGTTTGTGTTAGAGCTACCATGCTATATGAAGCTAAAGTAAATATGAACTGATTTTTGAAACCAATGTCATGTACCCAGTCCTCAATCAATTCTTCATTAGTATTGGTGTGCAGATCACCAATCATCACTATTGTCCGGACATTGCTGAAGACTATGTACTGAGGGCGTGGGTTTATATCCACTAAGTGGGATATGGATGACGGCCAACACTAATGAAAAATTTATTGACTTTGTTAGAGTTCACCTATCCCGTTTGTATCCATATTATTTTTAGCTACTAATTGTAAAATTGGATCACTTAAATTTTTGTTTCAAACTTTGATGTTGGGAAACTCTAGATTTTGGTTTTAAGAGCTATTTTTTATTTAATACTTAAAAAAACCTATATTACTTAGCAAAATAATTTTATTTAATTTAGAAAAATACAAATAGAAGAAAAGACCAAAAGTGTACAGCAAAACAGCAGAACTAATTATTGTACTATAAATATAATTATTATATCTTAAACTATAATATATTTAGTTAAAAAATAAAATTCTATATATACTTGTATAAGTGTGAAATTTAATTCGATTCAATTTAATTTTTTCAAAAGAATAAAATTTTAACCAGACGGTTAAGAGAGTAAAATTCGTATAAGTCATGAAATAAAATTCTTTTATTTAACTTCGTTTTTATTTTTATCACAACCATAACCTTTGCCATAAAATAAACTAAAATACATAGCACAAATAAAATTTTTAATTTTGACTTCAAGTTTTTTTTAAGTATATATCAAATAATTTAATGACTGCGTTGATATGAGGAAATAAAAAATTTGAAGTTTACACTCATTCTTCCAAATGCTTCTTCAGACACAATCCGTAAGAATGCATTCACTCGTAGATTTGTCTTAAAGACATCACATTCGAAACGTACTCGCATGTGCAGAAGACGATGCTGGCATTTACATTTTCATCCTTGATGTTGAAAATATGCAGAAAATCCTCCACTGGCATTCTGGGGAAATGAAAGGAAAATGCAAATGGCAACCGTTTTCGGAATATTTAAATGTTTCACTCGTAAATATTTGCATAAGTGTGACATATAAATTAATTGTTACTGCAAAGAGGCTGCTTCGGATTCCTGTGAGACACTTTTTATATTTTAATTCTGCAATAAAATTAAATTTTAAATCGTTTATTGTATATAAATGTTTAAATATTTACTAATTGAAACTTTTATTTGCAGTAAAATGCATAATGAAAAATTTAAAGCATATAGAAAAATATATTGACGACAAAGTAATTACTTTTGAAATATTATTTATTATTATCTTAAAACCTTTTATCTTTTTATTTTAAATATTTTTATCTTAAAAATTTTCCAATGACAATTAAATGAAATTCTAAACTTGACTTCGGTTGTTCAATTCAGTTCTGATAAAGTTTCTAGCAAATTTATTAAGTTTCGGAAATGCATTTTGTGTATTTTGCCAGCCATAATCAAATGTTTATTGTCATTAGGCAAATTTCATATTGTCTTTGCCTCGATGGCATTGTGAAATTCAAAGGCAAACCATAAAAGTTTCTGGGGCCATGAAAATTAATTTATTGCCATTGCATTTGTGAGTTTGGAAGACCGTCACGACTGCATTCAATTCTCAATTTTCCAAATTGTTGACAAGATTGCGGCTGCCGAAAGACCAACGCAAACACAAATAAGAGCAACAATTTTCAGCAAATTTGAATTTCGGTTTCATGTTTGATTAAAGATGCTGGAAACTAGAAATGAAATTATTTATTCTAAGTGGATTGCACTTTACTACTTATATACTATGAGAATACAAACGATACATAAATGCTGTGCGATACTAAAAATATTTCACAAATTTCATTTTAAATAGATTGAGTGGACACTAAGGAGTGTTTGAGTGGGCAAGTATTTTATAGTGTACTTATTTAGATACAAGATATTCATGTTTTGTCATATGTAGTAAAATAAATATAGGCTCTACTTATTAATAATAGATTGAAAACATTGTAGGAATTCTTTTCATTATTAAGTTTGGCAAATTATTTAGCATTATAATTTACAACATAACATACCATTATTGCTACACCCCATTATATCAACGTTAAAATCGCAAGATAAGATTTAAACCACCCAATAGTATAATAAAAAATAACAGAGTATAAAAGAAACTCTCGCTATATCCTAAAAAATCATTCCAATCCACCAGGTCTTAGAATAATATCTCATAACTTATGTTATATACAACAAGTCTCAAAAAAATAACACAAGTGCAAAATTAATTTTTATTTATTATTTCCTTTTATTTGATCACATATAAATATTATAGCTACATATTAATTATTATAGTTAATAATTATATTATTGATTTATTTTATTAATTTTTTTTATATATATTTTTCCATTCAAAAAAAATCGACATAAAATACAAATTTGCATACACTCTCACTTTTGAACCTCTACTTCATCTTAAATGGAATATTGAAAAGTGAAATACTTCTTAGTATCTTTGCTCCTCAGTAAGTTGGCAATGACTACAGCGTACGAAAATAGTTGAACTAAGTAAGACTTGATTGAGTCTGAAAATAAGCAAAAAATTTTGAAAGTCTCTCTGTATTTTAAATTAAATATACACAATTAATATAAATATAAATTAATAAATATACACAATAATTTTATTAATGTTTATATATATGTACATAAAAAAAAATTTTGTAAATGAACTATATATTGTGAGACGTTGGGACAGCACACCGTCCAACAAGTTGCCCCACTGAAGTGAAGGATTAGCCGAAGTAGTCCACGAAACTACTTAGCTTCTTTTTCGTCCTTCTATACTCTGATGTAGTTATTGAATTAAAATTGAAGTGGCTTCCGTTCACATAACTACATCTCTTGGTAATGCAAGCAGCTCATTTAACTTGAGGTTGCCTGCCAAGTTATCACCAACCCAATGGTGTCCCAAGACAGTCTTGCTCCTACTTGTCAGTGCTGGTCATTGGCACAATATATGCACCGCTGTCTTCTTTTCTTCTAGACATAGTCTGCAAGTGTCTTCGTCGGCAAGAATGTTTTTTTTTGAGGTGATACTTGAAGTTTTCATGTCTAGTAGTTAGTGAGGTCAGCCAGCTTAGGGACTCCGCTGATAGCTAAGTACTTTTATCACTTCCTGGACCAGCGGTTTCGACACCATGAGTTTAGTCTGTCTACAAGTGCTTATCTCTCTCCATCTATTAAGATAAAGTGAAGTTATAGACTTATCAACATAGGCTGCCGTCATATTGTAGCTCAATGGTATTGTGGGCTCTGGGCAGCAGATATTATGGGTTGATCTTTGCTTTGCAAGTTCATGTGTTTTTAACTTTTGCTCATTACCGATATGTCCTTTAATCTACATGACTGTTACCTCATTTCCATGAGCATATTCCATGAGCTTCGTGACACATTCTTCTACTAAGCTGTTAACTATGCATGTTTTTGCATGCTTTTGATAAGTTCTTGATTGTCCAGCGCTATTAGAATCTTTTTCTGTAAATGAACTAAAAATTGTTGCAATTTATTTCGAATCTTTTTTTAAATAGAACTTTTTTAAACACATTATAACACAATACTGTAATATAAGCGTTTTATGAAAGCAATTCTTAAACAGTATATAATGCAATTTTTGATACCTTAATATTTGAACATATCTTTATAATTAATTTTATACTAATAAGTATAGGAAAAATAATATATAATGATGCTTTAATTTTATTGCTTTTAAATAAAGTGTTGACATATGGAGTTATCGACTTAGAATAACAACCTAAATTTAGCATCAAAAACAATAAGAGAAAATTAATTAACTATATTAATATGAAAATATTATTACATTATTCTAATAATTTTATTTTTATAGAATTGAATGAAAAACTACTCTTCCAATATTTTATTCATACGTAAAAAGCTACTTAAGTACACAAGAAGCCAAACATCAGCGATATTGAGTTTTATGCATCAAAGACGTATAAGATATTTTCGTTAATAAAGAAAAATAAATTGTATTGACATAAATATGATATTTGTTTGCTCTACTCAATAGGTATAACTAAGTAAATACAATAACATAAACTCCACGAAAAATATGCTGTAATAATTTTCCCCGGAAAGCGCCCAAAAGCAGACTTAAATATTTGCTCATTTCAGGTTAGTTCTATTTGTTTATCATTTTTCGCCAGTCGTGAATAAATGCGTGAGCGTTATTCACTAATACTTACACACATACTATACTTCGCAGCCCACATAGAAATTCAGTTTAATTTATCTTACCCTCATGTCTATCATGTATATGTCCTTTTAAAGTTTATGTGGTAGCGAAAGATAGTATCGTTTTCTACGCTGTTTTGGTAGAACGTAACGCATTTCGTTAGGCAGAAACTGTGAACGCTAAGATGGATTAATGCGTGAACAACATCAAGCAACGCCTGGCTGTGTGCACATAATTTGCATTTTTGGTTGTTTTAATTTTCCACTGAATTTTCATTTAAATTGTAACATGAAAATTTATATTTTCCACAGGAAGTAGTAAACTACTCTGGCACTTCACGGTGCGCATTTTGCGTTGTTAACGAAAATAAACAAGTGCGTGAGCCAGGTTTTCGGTTGCGTTGCAACGGCAAATGGTAAACTTGGGAGGCAAATAGCTCAAAGCACCACAAAAACTGCAACATATTTAACTACAGAATTGCATTTAATGCAAAAATTTTGTCATAAAATTATGTTAATGGTTGCTAGTAGTGCGAAATTGATGCATTTTTGTGATATTTAGCAGAAAAATTTTATAGCGAAATTGGATATTTAAAACTTTAATTTAATATTCTTACTTTTATTTATTAATTAATATGTGCTTAAAAATAAGTGATAAATTTTTTTTCAAAAAATTGAGTAAAACATATAAATCACCTAACATTTCTTGTTAACTTCTTCAACGGTCACATCGTGGGCAATCAATTATACTGAAAACTTTTATTGTTTTCTACTTGTTTAAATTTAATTAAAACATGAACTCCTTGCCATTATCTGTGTTAAAGTTAAATTCGATAATTGCAAAGGCTTGGAATTTATTTTCAAAAACTTTTCTAAAAACTTTTAAAACAAAATTTCTCATATTTTCAGTCATGACTCATGGTCGACCCCGCATTGATAGGACCTAATTTTGTATCGTTTGTTTATAATTAATTCACAAAGACTTTCGAAAAGTTGCCCGTGTTCTTCTAATTGTTAAATTTTAATCAATTGAAACTAATTAAAGCAATATTGTTATCACTTGCTAATCCTGGTGGTGGTATTTAGATAGGGTAACATTTGCATCAGTTTCTGTGCTTTATCTCAACGGAAAGTTATACGAAAGTTTGGAAGAAAAAAAATTATTTAAATTCAATAAACAAAAACAAAAACTTCAAATTAATTAAAAGTCTACTATACTTCATGCATTAATCAATTTTTATATTTATTTGTCGAAAAAAAAAACAATTATCAATAATTTAAAAAAGTTTAAAAATAAGAATCAGATTTTTAAAATAACTTTATGATTTCCATCAAAATTACTAATTTAATAGTTAATAAAGTTGTAAATAAAACTAGAATTTCGTGCTTTTTGTATAAAAACTCATCTAATTTACTCTGAAACTCAATATTGTTAAGTCTACAATTTTCTTATTACAATTTACAAAATATTGAGTCAGTTGGCTAATGTTCGCTGACTCTGAGCTTTAAATTTGGCAGGGTATGAGCTCAACCCTTGTACTTGCAGTTTAAGAAAATTGTTTACGTATAATTGAATTTAGGAAATAATTCTTAGACCACTGATGATGAGTATTTGGCAGTACTCGATGCAGCTGTATGTCAACCAAAAATTCCATTAAATAAAATAATATAAAAGAAAATAAATAACAATAATTTTTTGCGTGGCAGTTCATTACTTTGGGAAACTATTACTTTTATTTTTTTGTTATATTAAATTTAATAAAAAATATTATAAAAATCTCCATTGAGCACCAAAACAAAAAAAAACAATTTAAATTTATTTTCAAAATGAAAAAACACAAAAACCTTGCTTTTAATTAATTTTAAATTACTCATACGCTATGTGGCACTACACCAGTTTACACTGCGAGCGATGTACTTAACCCAAAAGCCAGTTATCTATACATAGATTGTTGATTTATGGTAGCAATTATGAACAAATTTACATTATACATGAACTATTATGCCAAATTAAACTAATTATTTATGCTGAGCAAACATGTTCCAAATCTGCAAATAAAGGTGTGTGCGGAAATGCTGAATGCACAATTAGTGCCACCTCCTTTGAATATTTCGATGGTTACTGATAATATGTATATTTACCAATGCAACACAGTATATATACATCCATAGATTACATATGTGAAACAAATAATAATACAGAATTTAAATTGAATAGAGTAACTAAACTTCCTCTCAAAGAAAATGAATTTGTATATTTAAATAACAACAAAACTGTTAAGATTAAAAATGTTAATTAAATCGAGGTCAATAAAACCCAAATTAAGTTGTTAAATGAAAATTGTTTTTCATTTATTTACTATAGATTGCATAGCACAAAAGATACTCATCAACAGGTATCGCTCCACAAACTCATATAGAAAATCATTACTTATGTGAAAAGTTTCATTGAATCAAAACCAAAAAGACATCCTAATTTGCTAGTTCCGACAGGACAATTTTATTTTGTTAAATAAACAGTATTATTTAATTTCGAAAAACAACAGGCAACAAACGAAATACCCAAAATAAGTATTCAGTTTGATAATATTAAAGGCTATAATTTCCTGTTTCGATTTGCTCCCGTGGAGCTCAATTGCTGTAATTGGTAGTTAAGCTCATATAAATGCAAATATATATTCTATTTAATTAACGCAGGAACACTGCTAAGTTTGTTAAATAAACATAAAAAGTTTAAGGACTTCAACTTTAATTAAAGTACGCAACACAGGACTATGGCCAAAAATCGATCCAAAGAGCTTATATAGGCTAAAAATAATTTAAGCAAAAATTCAATAAAGAAAAAAAAACGTAAAAATAAAAGCAGCTTTGACAATACCGGAAATCCTGTTAAAATTCAGCAAATATGTCAACTTCTTGGTTGATAAACAAAGGCTCAATAAACCCCAACAAAAACTGAATGGAAGTCGCCAAAGCAAAAACATCATTTGTTACTTGATGTTAGCATGAAAGGCTGAAAATTCAAATTTCAAAGCTGACAGTGCTTTGTTTTTAATATCCGGTAAAAGTTTAGACACAAAAAAAAAACAGATATGAGTAAAAAGTAGTTGAAAAAGCAGTTTATTATTAGCTTTATTGGTGTATTCTATTTAGGTATTCAAGTTACGTGGAATTATGAAAATAGATACGACAAAAGAAAAATTATTTAAAAAAAGAAAATGAAGATTTTAAAATCAGTTATTTTTCTATGAGTATTCATAATTTATTATAAAAATAACAAAATTTTAATTTAAGAGAGGTATTATGGTACTAATAAGAATAAATTATAATTATTAATTAAAAGTAACACAAACCGTTGTTAAAGATGGAATAACCTTGAACTTATGGACTAAATTCAACCACAAAAAATTCTCTAATAGAAAAGTAGCTTTTGTGAATCAGAGAGATTGAAGATCTGATTCATTCATACAACTATCTTATGACAGCTCACTGCAATAGAACAGACATGATGTTATAAGTAAGTTATATGATATTATAATACGGTTTATGTGAGCATCTCAATAAATAACTTATGACAGCTCCCTTCAATAGAAAAGACATGATTTTATAGGTAGGTTTATCTGATGATATAATACGGCCTACGTTAGCATCGCAATAACTACCTTATGTCAGCTTCCTTCAATAGAAGACACATGTTCTTATAGGTAGGTTTATCTGATGATATAATATGGCCTCCGTAAGCATCTCAATAACTACCTTATGTCAGCTCCCTTCAATAGAAGAGACATGATGTTATAGGTAGGTTATGTGATGAGATAATACGGCCTACGTTAGCATCTCAATAATTATCTTATTACAGCTTCCTTCAGCAGCAGAGACATGATCTTATAGGTAGGTTTGTCTGATGATATAATATGACCTACGTGAGCATCTCAATAACTATCTTATGAAAGCTCGTGAGCATCTCAATAACTACCATATGAAAGCTCCCTTCAGTAGAAGAGACATGATCTTATAGGTACTTTATGTGATGAGATAATACGGCCTACGTTAGAACGTCAATAAGATGGTTCTCTTTGAGAAAGCATATTATTCGTCTATATTGGCATATTACTCTAAGATTTTTTTTTATTATTTTTAGAGATTATATCTGTTCAACCTTAGTTAGTGATGCTGATACTTAACAGCAGATATGATCTCTAGTTTCACACTTTACATATGTCGAACTTTTAAAGGGTTAAAGAAGTGAATACTCTAACTAAAATTCTTGCCTTAAAAGACGTGAATAGTCTATTGTTAGCAAATCTTGTATAAACTATACAAACCTAACCAAATCAAACAATCTAGAATGCAAATAATGTAGAGATAATGAAATATAATTGTTTTTATTTTATGCAATGTAAAATTATATATCGTTTTTATTATTATTCCCATAATATTACAAGTATCATAGATATCTAGTAATATTTTCAACAAATGAAGTTTGGAGTCATACCTAAGATATACATAGCACATTATACCTTTCCGCTTCTAAGTCCACCTATTTTATTGAGTATATTTTATTGAGTATATAATTATAGTAATAATTTGATATGCAAATTTGTTTGTTTTTGATTGAAGCTCCAAGATGAGCTTCTCGTTGAGATGTGGTGAAGAATTAATAATTTAATATATTTTATTGTTTAGTTATGTACACATAACAATAATGTTAATTTTGTATTTTTTTTTTTGTTGTTAAAAAATATCAGAAAAAAATATAACCATTTAAAAGAGACAGTAACCATTTGAATATATTAACAATCATTTCAATTATAATATTTTTTATGACGAGACAAGAGCTCCGAATCACAATCTGCCTCTTAGATAAGATGAGGCTCACTTAAGTCCTAAAACTGGGGTTCATGCTTTAATTTTTATTAGCTGAGGTCAATAACAATCTCTACTCTATTTTGAGGGTAGACATGGTCGTGCCTTGCTGAAAATATGAGGCGATTTTGGTGTTTATATGGATTAAGTGTATATATCGTGTCTTAGATTGCGCAAGGTCACATATGTATGTATATACCATATTGTCAGAACACTGTTATAAGTGAGCGCTGACTATTTTACCTAAGGATACCATTATTTGGTACCAAAAAAAGACTTTATTGTCTGAAGTAAGTAAATGGATGAAGCATGAAATCGGGGCATTATTTCGTAATATTACTTTATTATATATACTATATTATTTGAAATAATAGTATAGTTTTATTTAATTTTCTTTAAAATTACAAACAATTAGTATTCTCTCAATAGAACAACATATATTAAAAATTGAAAGAATTATTTTCCCATATATTTTTGTATGCATTTGTGTTTCAACAAAGAAAGTATCTTTGGTAAGACACAAAAACATGAGTTGCTATATATTTGATTGACAAAAACCAAATTGAAATTGAAAACTCAATTAAAATGTCAAATGCACAATTAAGAAATAAATTTAATGCAATTGACTTGCGTTCGTTTTCCTGCACGTATGAGTGACTTTATTTCTTGTTGATACTGAAGTCAATTATGTGCTGCAGATGAATTTTAAAGTTGTTGAATAATATATGAGAATGTAAGAAGGATGAAGAATATAATAAATGTTAAAGTATTAAATACTGTTTGCAGATATATTTGAATATAGATTAGCATACCAACAAGAGTAAACCTTAACCTTTTAATGAAAAAAAAAATTAAATAAAATACCAAAACAGTTATTATAGCATTTTAAATTAAAAGAGAGAATAATGTTAATAAAATAAAAACCTTAATATAAATAAACCTACTACTTTATTGGAAAGGCTTCTTCCAAATCCTTTCAGAAGCACTTAAAATAGCTAAAAACTGTTAAAAATATTTTTGATAAAAATAACTGCTATAAATTTAAGATCAACGACAGGAGACCATTTAATTTTAATTTTTCTTTACTTTATTGTTGTTAATGGTTTTTCTCTTTTGATACCATTTCATCTTTTTATCTTTTCATTCCCTTTCTTTTTCTAAATCCTTAGGGCATTTTAGCTCGTGCAAGGGTTAAGTTATTGCTTAGCGTCTACTAAGAAACCGGAAACCCACAATTTTTGTTGATTTTCTTAATTTTAACAAGATTTGCTACATTTCCTAACCAGAATTTATGGAAGCTCACGAGATTTATGTAGATACAATGATAAAATTATGTAAATTCTTTAAAATAAAAATATTACAATACATATATAATATAAATTGCACAATAAAACAAAGCAATTTATGTTTTGGTAATAAGATTGCGAAAAAATTTAATACTATATTTCAGAAATATTTAAATATGAGGAAACCCTTTAAGTTGGAAATTACAACCAATTTTCATACTAAAAGTAATTTTGATGTATTATAAATATCCTAAGAGATTCAATACTTCGTGAAATTTAAATTTCATATGACTAATGACAGAGGTAAATGAGACGAAGACAAATAGTTATAAAAAAATATTGCAAATGATATATTGACTAAGTAATAAATTTGTTCACAGGTAGTTTAGACATGTAAAAGTTCACCGATTACTTTTAGTGTACGGATATTACGGATATAGTACGGATATATTATAGTATATCAAATGTTAATAAGTGACCTATGCAACAAATATACTAATGTAGAGGAGGTGGCTTCCAGAATTAAAGACAAAAGGACTTTAATTTCCATTATTAGTTGGAAGAAGTTACGAAAATAAATCAATCAAATATTCTTGCTTTAATCTAGAAGACCTGTGAGTATGCTTTCCATGTTTACATCTGCAGCAATGTACAAAATCTTACTATGAGACTTGAGCCAAACAAAACAATCTCTTGAAAATCAATAGAGAAGATTTCAATCATTGGTCCTTTGGTTGAAAACTTCAATCCAATAACAAGGCATCTAGTTTGAAATCCTGAGGCATCTAGTTTGAAATCCAGCACATGTTGAGTATAAGAGCAACTTTACTCTTCATTTCTTAAATTCTTTTTAACTTCTTACTTTAATCCAGAAGATCTGTGGGTGTGCTTTCACTCTCCATATTTACCTCTGCAGTAATATACAAAACCTTACTATGAGACTTGAACCAAACAAAACAATCTCTTGAAAATCAATAGAGAAGATTTCAATCACTGATCCTTTGAGCTAAAACTTCTTTCCAGTACTAAGGCATCTCGTTTGAAATCCAGCACATGTTGATTATAAGAGCAACTTTACTCTTCATTACTTAAATTCATAAACATGTGAAAAATACTCTAAGTTTCTAAATTCCATATGGATGAGATTAAGTGATAAATTCTATATATGATTGACATTTATATACATACATACAATATGGAGGAGTGAAAGTTCATATAGGAAATTTAATAAATAGAAACTTGAGTTCAAGTCTGAAAACAAACGTAATAGTTTAGTTAACAGAAATCTATGAAAAGTGTATGAGAAGACAAAGAGAATTAATTTACTCTGATCATTGATTCAATATGTTTCTTTTTTATAAAAACTACGAGTTAACTCTGAAACTTTTAAAACTTTAAGATTTAATTGAAGGCCAATGGTTAGTGTATGCCAACTTTCCTTTAGTGTCTTCCAACTTTAGAGGCATTACGTATACGATAGACATTTGTCTCTGAATAGAAGTGTTGATACACTTAAAGTCTTTTTAAATTCTTCTTTAATATTTTGACAGTGCATTTATTTTAAATTTACAAGTCTCAAGTACTGTATATGAGAAATAGCTGAAACGAAGAAATTTTCATATATTTGTAAAACTTTTATTAAACATATATCAATAACTGTGCAGTTATTGGACAGTTATGTCCATTTATAGCATCACTTCTCAGACTTGTTTTATTTATTAGTGACTGTTTAGTCATTTGATGAAACGATTTGATTTTATCGTTATAACTTTCCTAAATAATCTTCTGAACGTAGTTTAATATTCAGCTATTTACAAATACCTGTCAAATGTAAATAGAACATAAATGACATTGAATTATTACTCTTGAATAAAACATAAATATGTCAAATGAGTAAGTATACTCGTATTCACATAAATTTCCGTACCACTAATTCTGCTACAGCCAAATCGATTTGATAGACATATAAGCAATTTGAATCTAATTTGCATTTTAGTCTCTAAACTTTAAAAATTAATCATGTATGCTTTCAAAATGTCAGTTAAGTATGCGTTAGTGTTGAAATTTGCTCTGTCAACTTAATTTGGCAAACATTATTCATTTTTATCAACTCAAAAACACTCACATATGCAAATTTAATTATCACAGCAAACAACATCCCAGACGATTCAAAGTCAAATATCCAAAATTAAATTATTTCAAAACCTGTATGCAAATTAAATGGATTCAAAAATTTTGGCATTCTCATTAAACAATTGAAATTTTCCATTCATTAAACGAATATTTGAAGCTCATATTTGAAAATTTTGATATACAAAATTTGTATATAAAAATAATTGAATTTAATCAATATTTTATTTATATTTTAGTCCCATGCAAATTATAAATGTATTTGACATTCATGATTTGCTATGGTTACTTTATAATCCAAATCGAGATTTAAAAATAAATTCAATATTATTCTTCTGATCTTTGCACATATCACATCCTGCAAATTCCCTCAGATACTATGACAGTCGCTCATATATCAATAAATTCGTAAACATTTATAGCTTCTGACTTCATTGCTGTTATTGTTGTTGTTGTTACTGTTGTTGTTGTTGTTGTTGTCATCCTTGCATTGTTGTTGTGTTTAACTAATACTATTCCTTTTCGATTTGTATGTATTTATGTTCATGTATCACAATTTCCGCTTTCAACTTCCTACAGATACATATATCGACATGAACATGTTAAACCGAATTTCCCCAGTGACATTGCCCGGGCGCATATGAGTACATATTGTAAGATTTCGACTGTAGTCCATGTTCCTTGGCAAAATTTATGAATTTTTAAATATATTGACAAACCATAAATTCTACACTAGTGCTTTGGTAAATATATGCGGTTAGAGGATGACACATGTTAGAATGAGCATGCATAATAATGAGTTCTACAAGCACTAAAATATAGTAGTTTGGTCAATATATTAAATAATAGAAAGAATTTAGCAATATTAGAAGGATAATAATTCAATAGATAATCATCTTTAATTTGCAACATGTGATTTATATTTAAAAGTTTTATTAAAATAAACAAATTATTTAATTCAATAAAATATTTAATACTACAATCCACTAAATTAAATCAAAATGAAATTTATTAAAATAATAAAAAAAAAATTTATTTAAATTTTAGAAAAAAGACTTTTTTAAATTTGAAGCAAAATACCATAGAATAAATTCACCTTTAACCCTACATGAAACTTTAAAATTAATAAAAATAAACAAAAAGATATAAAACTGAAATTGTATAAATATTTTAGCATTTACAATGAAACATTCCAAGAAGGTAGCAGTAAAAAATGCTCCCAAAAAAGTGAACTTAAAAACGATGGCACATTATATGCACATCTGCCAAAATTCAAAGCAAGGTGTATATATATAGTATTACTTTTTGAAACCTCCAACTCTTTTTTAATTTTATTCTAACTACAACTTTAGTCGGCTCTACCATTATTCGGTTAAATAGCACTTAGAAGTGAAAATATTCCTATTACTTCTTCAACGCCACATCCTTTTGGCCTGCATATTGGGCCTTACTCAATGCCGTTAACTGCGAGTAGCAGAATTTGAGTAGTAAAACTTTTATTGTCGAAACCTATTAAACTTTTTCCATCACTTCAAGGAAAAACTCTTAACTCGGAAAAGTATCATCATAGCAGTGAGTTTGGTAATTGTGCAGACAATCATGGTTAGCACTTCTGCTCCAGTGCTAACTTATTCTTTCCGCTGCCAATGGTGTTGTAACTGCAATATGAGAAGCATTCGCTAGTTACTTTAGCATTGAATACTCAAATATTAAAGAGGAATTCGATAAACAAAAGTGAGTATGCAAGAATAACTACACTACAAAATATCATGTCATTAAGAATTCCTTATTTTTATACTTCAATACCATGTTTGGTAATGTGCGATTAGAAGATTTACAAAATTTTAATTCATTTGAAGACTTTATTAATTTAGGTGTTGGAAGTATATAAGGTATGGTATATTTTTGGTGAAATATGATGATAAGTACTGAAGATTCTTTAATAATAAGAAATAATAAGCTGATTTAAATTATTATACGTTAAAGAAATCACCGATCGATAGCACAAACACTTTAAAAAGAATATAATTATATCGGTAAAATAACACTACAATAGAATCTAAAACGCTTTCAAAAATGAAATTGATTCAAATTTCATTTAAATTACGTCTTGCACACATTAACGAAGTTTTATATAAAACTAAACGACATCGTTGTTATTGCAAGTTTCTCGTTTTTCTTTTGTACATAGTTTGCGCATTTATACAGTCTAATTTAACTTAAATGAATGCATTTCAACTTTGCTATTATTTTTTTTATTATTTTCATTGTATGTCATATATGCTTAAATGTGTTGTAAGTAAATATTATATTTGTTAAATTTTATTTTAACGTTAAAAATAATTACATAGTGTAGTTCTTTAAAAATCTGCGACCATGACAAATCTTCTTGCTGATAGATCTTGTTATTAGCTGATTCTAACTTAATAGCAGGCTAATATGTCAACCACTCAGGATTTTCTAATATTAGATGGATAGGAGCTCTACAGCTAATAATTTCTTTCTGATCTAACTAAAACCGGAAAGTCAAAACGAATTTTAACTAGAGGTCTTATCAGCTTCCAAACATGGCATATATGTATGTACACTATATTATACAATTGACCAACCTTATTATGATATTAAAGCAATCCAAAATCTTATATATTTTATACATGTTATGTATATTGCCAATAGCCTTATCCCAGTTCTCTTAAAGGAATTCACTTTCAAGTTTCAAATCTTAACTTTAAAATCCATTAGTTAAATTAGTTAAGTTTCTTAAAAATTGTTTTTATGTTATTTACGTTTAAAGCCGACTTTAACATCCAATTGAAATACATTAAAGAAGATAAAAGATTTTTTGTTTGTTTTTTCAGACTAAGCAATAATTGAGCTCAGATCTGCATACCTCCCCGAGGAGCTTGTAACCATTCTGAGATTCGGTAACGCGATGTTAGTAAGTTTGTACGTTTTCGCAAATAATTTCAATTAGTAATTTCAGGGCGCTATCATTTATGTATTTTTTGATCGGATCAATGTTGAGGTCTCTGAGGATGTCATTCCTCCTAATGTACCATGGTACCTTGAAAAGTCTTCTCAGAGCCTGGCTTTGTGCAATTTCTAGCTGGCGAATAGTAGTGTTTGAATCTTTGCTCAACGCTACACAACCATATAGAAGTGACGGACGACTTATTTGGTTATATATCAGCTTCATGTTCTTAACATTGTGTTTTTCATTTCTGAAAAGCGGTTGGAGGTGATGAAGAATTTTGGCATAGCTAATTCTTTTCAGTTAAACGTGCTTAAGCCATCTGAATCCTTTGTCCACTGTATAATGCCTTCATATTTAATGCTATCATCCCAGTTAATTACCATATCTCCCACTTTCATTCCAAGTTCACATGTATTATTATATAGAAATTAATATTATTTAGTAATATTAATATTAATAATAATAATATTGCAATATTGTAGTATATAAACTTAAGTATTTTTTAAAATTTGCATCTTTATTTATTTCAACTATATATTTTTTAAAGTGTATGCGAATAACATTAGATGAAATTATTTTACGTTTACGTTTACTTCAGATAAACTAAAAGTACAAAATTACTCTCGATAAAGAAACTTACAATGATTCAATTTAGATTAATTTTAAATGTTTAACTTATTTGATGAAAGATAAGAAATTAACGAGAAACCTATTTAAATAAATTAAACCAAAAATTAGTTGTAAATTCGGATTTGGATCACATCAGAAATTGTAGAAAGTAGTAGCATAGCTCGAGGGAAGCTGCGAATTAACGATATCATTTTACAACACTGCGGTATAACTGAAAGTTGAAATAGAATTCAATTCCCGTAATCAGCATTGTAATTGGACTAAGCTTAATGCCAGTCATAAGAAGAGCAAATCCAATTAATCAATTGCAATAAAAACAGTAAAAAGTGCCATTAAACGAATTCCCGCAGACTCAGACACACACTGATGGTGCCTTATTTGGCGTTTATTTGCGGTTTCATATGCTCAACCAACCATTTTGTTTGTCACTTTTCATGCTCTTCACTCCGACACGTACACGGTTCCAATGTGGTAAAGTACACCACATTTCTGTGAACGAATTCTCACTCATCCAATGCAACTCTGAAACGTGCTGGAAGCTCATAAGTGCAACCAATTCACCTGCAGATTCATGTGGCAGTTGCAATTTTCCTCACCTCAGTTACATTAAAAATTTAATTGGAAAAAAATTTAATTTTTACACATTTTAGAAAATGAAATTGAATTGGACGTGCAATAGAAGAAAATCTTCCACAGCAGTTGCTCTTGGTATCAGTGCGAAATCAACAGCACCTTGGGTTGTGGCATCATGTAAAAAATATATATTAAAATGAAATTAAATTAAAATATAAAACTTTGTTTACTAGTAACATTATTGAGTTAGGAATAAAACTAATTTGATGGAATTGTGGTTGTGAGAAAAATTTTATTTAAGGTTTCACTTAAAATATTCAAGCTATTTCCCACCCACAACGAAATGCGAAACTGAAAGGCTTCACGTGGCAGGTAAATAATCTGAAAACGTTTCATTTGCTTTTAATTTTTATTTGCTTGAGTTTAATTGACGCCCCGGGCACATTTCTCATTGACTGAAAACTTAATTTGAAAGTATTAAAGACTTTCGTGTAAATAAATACGGCATTGCTTTTAATTACAAAGCCCTTAAGACATTTGTGGGCAAAATTTGCAGCGTCATAAATAAATTTTATTTCGGGAAAACGACTTGATATCATTTTTATTGAATTACTGCAAAGGATGTTTAAGTTAACAGTCACAAATTAATAGCTACAGATAATAATATAGTAGTAAGTATTTCTTCAAAAGATATTCCGTCTTACTTTCTAGTTCATTTATTGATTCAGTAGATAAAAGTGGAGTTTAAAAAAATTTCTCAACTTTATTTATTAAAGAAACTAAATCACATATTGAAAGAGTATATAGCACTTCTAATAAATTTCTGTACCATTTGTGAGCGGATATCAATTATTATATAAACTTCTTCACTTCACACATGCAAGAAGTCAACGCACAAGTTAGTTAATATTGTAAAGTGCTACCTCAAGAATTGTTATTTGCACTTACAGCCAGAATGTTCTTAAAGCTCTGTCTTTTTGGACTTTCAAGTCGAAATAGGTCCTTGAGTGTTATGAGCTCCTACAGTTGCTTGCAGCTCGGAACAAAGTAAGCCTTTACTGGGTTCCGAGTCACAGTGGAGTTTTGAGAAATGAACAAGCTGATGAGCTAGCCAGAACTACATCAAAAACTGCTTCCACAGGTTCTTAACCCATTTGTGTGTTAAACTGAGCCAGTACAAAAGAAATAATCAAGGAAAGAGAAAATCATATGTGGCTGGAGTATTGGGAAGACTTCCCAGTGCTTAGACAAAGTAAAGCACTGATAAAATCGTACTCCAACAAAAATATTGTTAAATTCTCAAAATGTAATTTAAGGTTTCATTACAGGTCAACATGAGCAGAAATATCACCATCATAAACTACGATTATCTGCTAATGCAGATTCGGAATGCAGATTATGCCTCAAAGATGAGCAAACTATTATGCATATTCTTTGTGACTGTCCAGCTTTAATAACGCACAGAAGAAACTTGATTCATATTGAATTTCTGTCAGCAGAACAGATTAAGATCTCTTTCTAGATTTAGTTCTAGACTTTGTTCATAAAGCTTTAAAGGGTTTTATGAAATCAATAGTGAAATTGTTACAATAAGACTCTTCTGGCCGTAGTGCCGGAAAAAAAGTCCTAGCAAACAGCTACAAAATAATTGACAAAATATTTCTATTACTTTATATATACTTAAAACTTTAAAGTTAACAGAAGTCAATAAACCAGCTAACAGCACCAAAACGAACGAAATAAACATTTTTTTTTATCCAATTTCAAATGAATAGTTGCAAAAATGAATGTGATTGCATTTAATATAACCAAATATTGTAATTTTTTAATTAATTATTAATTAAAAACTTCTTAAAATTATATAAAAAAAATACAAACTTAAGCTTTTAATAATATTAATAGCAGTAAGCATAACAATAAGTAATAAGTAAGTTTTAGTAATAGTCTTTTACAATCCCTTTCTTAAAACAATTCTCAAAACGCACTTTAAGTGCACTAAAATGTAAAAAATAACGAAGATAACTGCTCATAGAAAACATGCAAAAGTGCTAACTAACAGCACCAATAACAGATAATAATACCAAAAATAAACATAACTGTCTGGGTGGGTGGTGGTGTCAAACCCAATTGAAACAAGAATTAAGTCCGAACAATCTCAGAAAAACAGTATTGAAAATGATCGGAACTGCTGACTAATAGCACTAAAAATGAGTGAAACAAAACTAAGTATTGTTGAAGAATACCTCTGTATAGACATTTTTAATATGGACAGCCACTTTTTATTTTATCTTGTGACAGTGTGGGTTGCAACAACTAGCCTTAGCGTTAAACATATCGTGTATCGACATAAAACCAAAGAAGATTGTATGGAAGTTGGTAAAATAATTTGGAATCCTTACAGTGGTATTTAAGAAAACACAGCTCATCTCTCTTCAGTCTTTTAATGATCGTGATGATCTTACACGCCTTTCTATTAATATATAGAGCCGATATGTCAAAACAGAAAGTTGAATGCAATATTCTTTGTTTTCCAAAAGAGTTAGTCCTTCGACAACTGCTATATTGGCATGAGTCGTAAACAGTATGAGTTTTACCGCGACATTTAACAAAATAATATTCTGCCTATGACTGACTGAAAAAAGTTTATTACTAGCCCACATGAAATATGATACAAATAGTTTGTGAGCACCAGCTCTATTCTCAAACATGCAATAAATGTTTGATATACAGAGCTGGAGAAAGTACTTACGAGCTGAGGATGTCTGTAGAGAATGTTCTTGTCAAGTCGACAACTGATAAAGGGCTGTTAGATAAATAAGAGACTTAAACAAAATTGCGATGATTTAATATGTAGTAGTTATTAAAATAGTGTTGGATAGTCCATTTATTTATTAACTTTGTATTGAATATTAATGTGATTAGTATATTTGTTTATGATTGTAACGAATAGCTTGTAATAAATTAATAGTTTTTTTCCACAAACTATTTTTTCAACTTTTTAAAAATTAGTTTAGTTTAGTTTAGTTCAATTTTTTTTGATAATTTTATTCACAAACAAACTCCGCTAAATAATTATAAATACAGAACTTTCTGTTAATAAGTTTGAAAAAATTAATTTCTTAAATTAGTCGAACTTTTACCTTTCAAAATAGAAAATCACTATTTATTGTTTCTTTTCTTTTTGTTTCATTTCGATTTTTCTTTCTTATTTAATTTCATTATTTTTAATTCACATTCTTCTTTAGTCGTCTTTTTTTCCTGCAAAAAAACGTAAAGTTTTACTCGAGAACGGTGGATTCATTGTTGGGAGCACAAAACTTTTCTTTCACAAACAATAAAAATACAAGATATTTTAAAAATTTATGTAAATTAAATAAAAACAAATTTTATTTTACTCGCTTTTAAGCGTTAAATTTAATAAGAAAAATTTTCAGTAGTAAATTGTGCGTACGAAGTGAACGTAATTAGAGAACACTAAATAGCACTCATACGCCCTGTTGAGCACATTATTTTGTTTGTTGATTGAGGTTGCACTTAAATAACAAACAAAGAAATTCAAGCCATTTCTTGTTGGTGCAATATTGATAATGAAAGAAGGAATTGTAAACTGAACAATCCCTTATATATATTTAATTTAATTATTTCCATTTTTTTGGAATTAAACTGTTATAAATACTTACTTTTGATATGAATAAATAATTTTCTTAAAACACATTTACATAAAGTTTTTTTTTTTTTTTGCTTTTAAAAAGTGTGATTGGATAGACTCTGTGACTAGGGTCACGAAAGCCACGGTTATAAAATTCCGCTCATCAAAGCATAACGTGAGGTATTGACGCCATAAACCGGACGTTTCGAATTTCATAGCCAACGTGTGAGATGAAGCTATATCTTTTTCAATCCACTATTGTCAAATTTCTTAGAGATATGTGATAGTAATGTAGATTAAAAATTTAAAAGAAGTTTTGAAACTTTGAATATAGAACCTTGATTCTTCTTTGCTACTTTATTATTATTATTATTATTATTATTATTATTATTATTATTATTATTATTATTGTTAAGGTATGTGGCATTGCGACCATTGGGTCTGTTGTGTCCCACTCTGGGTTAAGAGTAGGTCTCTAAGCCATATTGCGTCAATAAAAAGTACTCTAGAACCTATCTTACACAGTTTTACTGCCTCTTCTGTAAGAATATACATTCCCAGAAGTCAATGCAGTTTGTGCATTAGCGCAGGGCATTTTAACAGCACAGGTGTGGCCGAGTCTTCATTTTCTTCGCAGAATCTACAGTTTGATACATACAAATGATGTGTACCCAGTCGCGTTAAGTGGTATTTTAATTTATCGATGCTACTTTAATACTTTATGAATTTATTTTTGAATATTGAACTTAAATTCTTTGATGCTACTTTAATACTACATGGATTAATAGTTATTTTTAGTTTTTTTTTAGTGAGATGAAATTGTACCGAGGAACTACCAAAACTCCAAGTTACTTTAGCTTGTCTACAAGCTATTGCCAAGCCCTAGCTTAACAAGTAAGGCACCAAAGCCTCTGGAGCAATCTTATCTTTAGCCCAGAAGATCTAGCGCAGAAATCTTGATGAGGTTGAACATAATCTGTCACCTGGTGTAGTAGACGAGAAGTGTTCTAAGACATTAACTTTTTTTACATTAAGGTCTCCAAACAGCTTTGCAAATAATTATATGTCACTATATAAGGTTAGGTTGAAATTGCGGTCTTGAAAACCAAAGCTTGACATACAGATAGATTAGGTTAGGTTAGTTCATAGAAATGGCTTTGCAAACTAAAGCCAAAGTTTACAAATTTTTAATTCTTTGAAGTATAGAAGTGAAAAGCATTCTGTTTATTAAAAAGATTAACGATATACTGTAGTTTTTTTTATCTTTCGAAAATGAATTAATGGTCGACTGATCTGCTTACTTTTCGAAATACTTCGTATATATGCTACATACGGGGGAAACTATGAAAGTCCTTTCAAAGCCTTAAGTTGAGCGTTTCATAGATTTTATTAAAAAACACTACTACAGATTTTATCCACGTAAATGTGGGGCAACTGACGATGACAATAAGTACGTACAAAAAATTATTTTCACAAAAAAAAGAAACTTTCAAACATGAATTCCTGATTTCAAACTATAGAAAAGAACATATTGAAATTAGTTTGTAAAATTTTAATTTTTTTCAACTTTGAGAAATTTCAATATTTTTAACAATCTCTTTCAATCCAGATAAGTTTTACTGACTATTATAAATTTTTTGAAGGCCGTTGACAACATTTTCGTAAGAATTTTAAAGTTTTTGCAGTTGTCATTGCAGCCGTCGTCCTGCATTCTGATATGATTCAAAGTTTTTATTTTTTCTTCTGTTTTTAAATTGATTGCAAACTTGATTTTGAACTACCCCAAAATCGTACTAATTGTGTTTCACAATAACAAATTTTGGAGCTATATTAGTTATAGCTGCTGTGGAAAATTATTTCATAAAAAATTGGCCAAATCTATAGTTTCAACAGAATGAGTTCCATATGAGAATTAAATTTTAAATGAGAAATGTTGTAATTAAAATTAATTCCGAAAACTATTTTCAAGTCACTTTTTAATTTCTTGTTTTTTATTAAATTTAAAATTAAAGCAAAAATAATAATAATTAACATTTTTACTCAAAAAACCTATTAGTTTTTTAGAGTTTTTGATTTTCTTACAATTTTCTTTACTACTAGTTTTATTTCATGATTGGTACAGTTTTCATATACTTATATCTTAAATACTTAAATACTTAAGGTTGATTAATTGTTATAGAATCTTAAATAAAAATAATATAATACCTTCAAATATATATTTTTTTCTATTTATTTTTACTATTAATTTGTCAATACCACAATTAGTTACAAAAGTACTAACGAGTCCTTTTCTTTGATACCAATAAATATTTTTAAGAAGTGGTATTTAGAAACCCTACTTCAAATTAAATGACATTATGATATGGATTTCTTGGATTAAGTCGTCGTAGCAGGTCTGTAGTATTGTGAAATATACTCAATAAAATAATAATATGAAAATTAATTCCAAATTGCAGCACCTAGCATGGCTGCTGTTTTTTCTATTTTCTAATCTTCTTCTTCTTTATTAAATGATTAAATGCTGTTTGGTTACACCAATTGAATTAGATATATTTATGTGAAATTATGACATATCAAATTATAATGTTTCTCAAGAGCCAGACATCCAGCATTTACGCCATCTCTTCGGCAATCGATCGGGTAATCTCGCAACTGTTGTTTTTTCTGCCATAGCAATCTTGGTCATCTGATGATTTTCCCTTCTTGATGGAAGGACTCCACTCCTTCCATCTCCGGCCAGCCCATTTAAGTATATCCAATACCTTGCGTATTCGCCAAATGTTGTCATTGCGCATTCGGTCTCGACGAGTGAAATCAGCTATTGAGCTCGGAGTGTGCATTTCATTTTGGATATAGCATGTTCGGTGGTTTTTACATCGGCTCTTGTCTTAATAGCATATGTCGATATAGGTTTTATGCACATTTCATATATTCGAACTTTTCCTCTTACGCTTAGATATTTGTTTCGCCATTTAATATCTCTAAAACAACCTGCTACTCGAGCCGGTTTATTTATTTGGACGGTACACTTAGGACCTTTGATTATGTTATTTTAGCGCAAAGGTAGTTGAATTCCATGACCTGCTCTTTAAGACTATCGTACACTGCAAGTTTGCATCGAAGAGGGTGTCTCGAGATTGTTAGGGACTTCCTTTTCGATGTGGATGTTTTCATATTATATTTATCTACTGCCTTTTCAAACGCGTATAAGAGTCGTTGTAGGGCGTCTTCTTTGTCTTTATTGTAATACGGCATCGTCTGCATAACAAACTATTTTTATTTCATTTCTTAGTTTGTACCCTCTGGCAACAACTTTCACATCTGAAATAATCTCATGCATGATAAGATTGAAAAAAATAGGGCTTAAACTGTCGCCTTATCGGATTCCAGAAGTAACAGACAGCTGATTAGGCATCTCTTTATTTGTTCTGATGGTTGTTATAATATCGGTGTTCTAATCAAGTCTTCAAATTATTAACTCGACAATTTGAATGTTGAGCCTTTACTGTGAAAAAACTTACAATTTTTCAATTTTCGATATTTAACATTTATATTTTATAATAGCAACCCACGTTTGAGCAAAAAATATATGTGTGAACTAAAACGGTTAGTACGCCTCACAAATTTGGAATAATTAACAAAAATGGTCAAAATATCGATGAAACAGCAAAAGTACTTTATTTCATATTTGTACTTGCAAAACATGTACGTCAATTTCCGACTTTTATTATTATTTTTTACGTTATTTTCTAATAATTTTTTTATTTGGAATTCGAGACACGTTTTGATTTCATCGAACACTTGGCAACTAAACAATCGAGCATATTGATACATTTAAGACCCCACACATAAATAAACGTGTACCCTAATCGTTTGCAAAAATATTCACTTAATTGTAACCAATCTGTAAACACTGATTTACCTGACCTGCCATCCGCTTTCTTCCACTCCGTCGCATTCACACTCTGACTCCCTCCTCAAATCCTTCAATTTCCAATCATTACATTTATATTCACACAGAATCTTTTAATAGACATTTATGCACCTGCACGCGCCAATTTTCATGACTATCTCGAGGCTACCTCGCACCCAATTTTTTTATGGAATAGCCAAAATTTTCGTCTTATTAGAGGGAACCAAATTGAATCGAATTTTCATTTTTTGTTTTTATATCTTTGGCTTATGCCACCAAAGTTCGCCATTTGCTTGGACTGACAAAGTGGCGTTGATTATGTTGTTCTATTTGAAAGATTGTCAAAATATTGTTCTCAGCAGTTTGGGCTTAAATTTGGAATTCTACTTATAATTTTAGTAAATATTTTTGTTGTCAACTTATTTTAATTTTACTTTCAATTTGAATTTTAATATTTTATTACTGCAGGGATTCTAATTATGTTTCATTGAGAATTTATTTTTATTTCCATTCATGCAAATGCTCAACGCTTTGGGCTGCTAAAAATATTTTTTTGTTTTGTTAAAAAGTGTATAATCTCATTAAATTTATAAAAAATTATTTAATCGCTTTAAGTGAAATAAAAATAATTTAAGTTTATTCAATAATTATTATTTGTTTATAAATTCATAAAATTTTTTTCTAAGCTTAGAATTTACAGATAGCAGCAAAGGAACGAAAATAATACTATTCTACATTTTTAGTTGAACGGATTACTGTGATCATTTTCTTAGCTTTTGTATCGACCACTAACTTCAACCCAACAGAGGACAACACACTTAGAATAGAGACAAAATTTATTATTATATCTATTTGTACCGCCTTCTCGGTTGTGAGTAGGTCTCTAAGCCCTGTTGCGCCAGTAAAAAATAGTATAAAAAAGTAGATTCTATAGAGTTTTATTGCCTCTTTCGTAAGAATATACATTCCCACGAGCCTATTCCGTATGTGCAGAACATTCTAACAGCACATGTGTGACCGACTGCTCATTCTCTTCACAGAATCTACAGTTTGCATCCGTAAGTATACCTAGTCTTGTAAAATAGACTTAAGTTTCCAGTGCTTTGTTAGAGTTCCTGTGATGATTTCAAATTTTTCTTTTGATAGGTTCATACAATCCTGGTATCTCTTATTGTTATAGGTACCAATAAGTGATTTGGATTGTGTTCCAGTTCCAGTAGTCCTTTTTATTCTGGTTCTCCTTTATTTTTATGAGGGAAAAGAGCGTACTATGTCCTAGTCCACAAAAAGATTCCGGCCAAAACAAAATTTAATACGCCTAGGTTTTTTTGACATCAAACCAGAATAAGAGCTGGGATCACAGTCTTATAGTTAAAAGTTTGTGACTGATGCATTTATTTCATTTTATGTAAAAATAACTTTCTATCACATCAGACTGATCTTGTTAAAAAGGCGACTCCAGTCAAGAAATCATCTCAGATTAAATAAGTTGCAAATAAAAGGGACTATACATGTTTCTTTATAGAATTATGTTAACTTAAATATTTATATACAAAGTTTAGTATAGAAATTATACTTTTTTAATAAATTCAAATAAAAAAGAAAGTTTTTTAATATTTTTTATAGATAATACGTAATGGATATAAAACAGTATTTTTATTTTAATAAATTAATTTTTATGAACGGAATGCAATACACTTCGTATAAATGACATTTGAATATCAATGTGTTCTAGAAAAAAAAAGTCTCTGTATCAATCGTTATAATGGTTTTATGTAGGTATAAAAATATTGTTATTATATATTGTAAGCCAAAGTAACAATAACGAATTGTTCCCTGACCTCTGTAAGTTACCATGAGTATAAGGCAGTATAGCAAATATTTATACATATATACTTATTAAGTATTTTTTCTATGTTATTAGATAAATTATGTATAAGTCTTTAAAGTCAATAAGATTTCTATAAGTTAGTAATCATATTTATGAAATAGATTTAATAATTAGTTCGTCAGGAATATTCAATTTTACGCTTATATTGTTTAAATTTATCTGAATTAATTTTCAAAAAAAAAACTTTGAGATAATTGTGCTTTTATCTTAACTTATTTTGAAATATTTTTAACTTCGGAAAGCTTTTAAGCTTCTTTTTTGTTTGAACAGTGTATCTGCTAATAATAATATTAAATTTAAATTCTATGTTTTTCTAAATGTTTGAACTTTTTTCACTAAAGCAACTTTTTTGTAACTAATTTATTTTATAGTAACAATAGAAGTAAAATTAATTTGTTAAAAAAACAATAAATTAAATGACTTTAATTTTTTTCTTCGTTTATTTTGTTTTATAAAATACTTCGATACTGTTCTCCTTATGACTATTAACAATTTGTGTAGATATTAAGAAATTATAGAAAATAAGTTCTGAAATAAAAGTATTATACTTAATATTATAAAACCTTTCTGCCTTTTATTTATAATCAATAAATTTGCTTGAATAGTGTGACCTACAAGATCTCTAATAATTATCATATATAGTTGTATATGGTAATACTGTTCATAAGTTTTACAATATCACTTTATTTAGTTTAAATTATCAGATCTTTTTCCATTAAGTGAATTTCAAATTAATGTGTTGTTCTCACAGACCACACATTCGAAAATAACATTCCCATATTACAGGATAACTGAACTATAATCCAATCTTTAAATCCAATCCATAATATGCTCCTTAGTAAAACAAAATGAAAGTATCTGAACAACCCTAAGCAAACTGCACAAAAAAGCCGTTAACGAAGAAGGAAACTCTTGAAGAACTACTTAATATAATTAAATGAATTACAAATACCAAGCATTTTCAAACAACAAATTGTAAGCAGAATATGTTTTGCAACATATAAGACTTTTAGGACACTACGACTTAGTTACAATCTCAAACAAATCACATGACTAATAAACCCTGATGAAAAAAATAGAACTGATATTTCTAGACTGACGGCAGCAATTAAATGCTTTTAGCCTATTAATCGTATATCAGAAGTGACCCGAGTAAACTGTCTAAATTTCCTTCAACGGTTGACAGTAGTCTCGGAATATGCAAATAGTCTAGAAGAGATATTCAAGGTATTAATACTCGTATACTCTAAAACATCAACAATAACATAAAAAATCTATTTCTACAAAAAAATGTCCACGATTTTGCCACTTCATGTCTGGTTTTTTAACTATTTCATTCATTATCATTTATTATTATGTCAAATAAGCAATAGTACTCTCAATTTTCCAACATACTTCACAGAGACTGTTATGGTAACTTAACCTGATGGCAGCTAATCAGCAAAAGTCAGCATTCCAAGATGTAAACCCATATATATTAAGCAACAGTCTTGCACCAAATCAAGTACTTGGCTTTTAACTGCAACTCCTTGATATACTTTTTAAATCCGGTTGAAGAAATATATACCAGGAATATACTAAAGTGGTATTACCGAAATATGTTATGCACTGAGTGCTAAACTTAACTAAACTAAGACGTGGTCATAGTACTTTTATTTTGACAGTCTTTTATTCTGTCTGTTTTAATCACATCAACTCTCTTCTAAACGCTCTACGCTTTTTTAAAAGAAGTTATGTGTCTTTTAATAAATTATTTCTTAAACTTCCCTTTAGAGGATTGAAGTCTGTACTTAAGGACATTATCAAACCTCTACCAAACGTTCTCTGCGTTTTCAGAATAACCATATTCCCAAAAAAGTGGTATGTTGGGTTAAGGTGTAACACGTTGGGGTTTTGAGCACGGAAAAAAAAAGTTAGTTTGATAAAAAAAAATCTGCCAAAGTCAAAGAGACCGATTATATTTAAATCAGTTACATTGCTAATTTATATTTTATTAAATTTTATTTCATAAATATTTTGAATAAGTGATACTCATAGCAGTCTGACTTTTTTCATCTATTCATTGACTTGATTTGTATAGTATCACACAAACTCTCTATATAAAGTGTTAATTATTTAACTTAAAAACTTCTTCTTAATAGTGTGTAGGGTACAAATATATTCCCTCAATAAAAGCACATTTATGTCATTTTTTATATTTGTTGAGCGTACCATACTAAGAAGAACTACTATATAGATAGTATTTTTCTGAAATATTTCAAATATCAAAATATATTTCATTATAGATACTTTTTACAAAAACTAAATATTTAAAATAAAATTATTTTTAAAATTAAAAAAAAAATACAAACAAATTTCATACCAAATAAAAATTGAGTCATTTTAGAAACTTCCACAACCAAAGCTTGAAAATTGCAGCCGTCGTCCTGCATTCTGATATGATTCAAAGTTTTTATTTTTTCTTCTGTTTTTAAATTGATTGCAAACTTGATTTTGAACTACCCCAAAATCGTACTAATTGTGTTTCACAATAACAAATTTTGGAGCTATATTAGTTATAGCTGCTGTGGAAAATTATTTCATAAAAAATTGGCCAAATCTATAGTTTCAACAGAATGAGTTCCATATGAGAATTAAATTTTAAATGAGAAATGTTGTAATTAAAATTAATTCCGAAAACTATTTTCAAGTCACTTTTTAATTTCTTGTTTTTTATTAAATTTAAAATTAAAGCAAAAATAATAATAATTAACATTTTTACTCAAAAAACCTATTAGTTTTTTAGAGTTTTTGATTTTCTTACAATTTTCTTTACTACTAGTTTTATTTCATGATTGGTACAGTTTTCATATACTTATATCTTAAATACTTAAATACTTAAGGTTGATTAATTGTTATAGAATCTTAAATAAAAATAATATAATACCTTCAAATATATATTTTTTTCTATTTATTTTTACTATTAATTTGTCAATACCACAATTAGTTACAAAAGTACTAACGAGTCCTTTTCTTTGATACCAATAAATATTTTTAAGAAGTGGTATTTAGAAACCCTACTTCAAATTAAATGACATTATGATATGGATTTCTTGGATTAAGTCGTCGTAGCAGGTCTGTAGTATTGTGAAATATACTCAATAAAATAATAATATGAAAATTAATTCCAAATTGCAGCACCTAGCATGGCTGCTGTTTTTTCTATTTTCTAATCTTCTTCTTCTTTATTAAATGATTAAATGCTGTTTGGTTACACCAATTGAATTAGATATATTTATGTGAAATTATGACATATCAAATTATAATGTTTCTCAAGAGCCAGACATCCAGCATTTACGCCATCTCTTCGGCAATCGATCGGGTAATCTCGCAACTGTTGTTTTTTCTGCCATAGCAATCTTGGTCATCTGATGATTTTCCCTTCTTGATGGAAGGACTCCACTCCTTCCATCTCCGGCCAGCCCATTTAAGTATATCCAATACCTTGCGTATTCGCCAAATGTTGTCATTGCGCATTCGGTCTCGACGAGTGAAATCAGCTATTGAGCTCGGAGTGTGCATTTCATTTTGGATATAGCATGTTCGGTGGTTTTTACATCGGCTCTTGTCTTAATAGCATATGTCGATATAGGTTTTATGCACATTTCATATATTCGAACTTTTCCTCTTACGCTTAGATATTTGTTTCGCCATTTAATATCTCTAAAACAACCTGCTACTCGAGCCGGTTTATTTATTTGGACGGTACACTTAGGACCTTTGATTATGTTATTTTAGCGCAAAGGTAGTTGAATTCCATGACCTGCTCTTTAAGACTATCGTACACTGCAAGTTTGCATCGAAGAGGGTGTCTCGAGATTGTTAGGGACTTCCTTTTCGATGTGGATGTTTTCATATTATATTTATCTACTGCCTTTTCAAACGCGTATAAGAGTCGTTGTAGGGCGTCTTCTTTGTCTTTATTGTAATACGGCATCGTCTGCATAACAAACTATTTTTATTTCATTTCTTAGTTTGTACCCTCTGGCAACAACTTTCACATCTGAAATAATCTCATGCATGATAAGATTGAAAAAAATAGGGCTTAAACTGTCGCCTTATCGGATTCCAGAAGTAACAGACAGCTGATTAGGCATCTCTTTATTTGTTCTGATGGTTGTTATAATATCGGTGTTCTAATCAAGTCTTCAAATTATTAACTCGACAATTTGAATGTTGAGCCTTTACTGTGAAAAAACTTACAATTTTTCAATTTTCGATATTTAACATTTATATTTTATAATAGCAACCCACGTTTGAGCAAAAAATATATGTGTGAACTAAAACGGTTAGTACGCCTCACAAATTTGGAATAATTAACAAAAATGGTCAAAATATCGATGAAACAGCAAAAGTACTTTATTTCATATTTGTACTTGCAAAACATGTACGTCAATTTCCGACTTTTATTATTATTTTTTACGTTATTTTCTAATAATTTTTTTATTTGGAATTCGAGACACGTTTTGATTTCATCGAACACTTGGCAACTAAACAATCGAGCATATTGATACATTTAAGACCCCACACATAAATAAACGTGTACCCTAATCGTTTGCAAAAATATTCACTTAATTGTAACCAATCTGTAAACACTGATTTACCTGACCTGCCATCCGCTTTCTTCCACTCCGTCGCATTCACACTCTGACTCCCTCCTCAAATCCTTCAATTTCCAATCATTACATTTATATTCACACAGAATCTTTTAATAGACATTTATGCACCTGCACGCGCCAATTTTCATGACTATCTCGAGGCTACCTCGCACCCAATTTTTTTATGGAATAGCCAAAATTTTCGTCTTATTAGAGGGAACCAAATTGAATCGAATTTTCATTTTTTGTTTTTATATCTTTGGCTTATGCCACCAAAGTTCGCCATTTGCTTGGACTGACAAAGTGGCGTTGATTATGTTGTTCTATTTGAAAGATTGTCAAAATATTGTTCTCAGCAGTTTGGGCTTAAATTTGGAATTCTACTTATAATTTTAGTAAATATTTTTGTTGTCAACTTATTTTAATTTTACTTTCAATTTGAATTTTAATATTTTATTACTGCAGGGATTCTAATTATGTTTCATTGAGAATTTATTTTTATTTCCATTCATGCAAATGCTCAACGCTTTGGGCTGCTAAAAATATTTTTTTGTTTTGTTAAAAAGTGTATAATCTCATTAAATTTATAAAAAATTATTTAATCGCTTTAAGTGAAATAAAAATAATTTAAGTTTATTCAATAATTATTATTTGTTTATAAATTCATAAAATTTTTTTCTAAGCTTAGAATTTACAGATAGCAGCAAAGGAACGAAAATAATACTATTCTACATTTTTAGTTGAACGGATTACTGTGATCATTTTCTTAGCTTTTGTATCGACCACTAACTTCAACCCAACAGAGGACAACACACTTAGAATAGAGACAAAATTTATTATTATATCTATTTGTACCGCCTTCTCGGTTGTGAGTAGGTCTCTAAGCCCTGTTGCGCCAGTAAAAAATAGTATAAAAAAGTAGATTCTATAGAGTTTTATTGCCTCTTTCGTAAGAATATACATTCCCACGAGCCTATTCCGTATGTGCAGAACATTCTAACAGCACATGTGTGACCGACTGCTCATTCTCTTCACAGAATCTACAGTTTGCATCCGTAAGTATACCTAGTCTTGTAAAATAGACTTAAGTTTCCAGTGCTTTGTTAGAGTTCCTGTGATGATTTCAAATTTTTCTTTTGATAGGTTCATACAATCCTGGTATCTCTTATTGTTATAGGTACCAATAAGTGATTTGGATTGTGTTCCAGTTCCAGTAGTCCTTTTTATTCTGGTTCTCCTTTATTTTTATGAGGGAAAAGAGCGTACTATGTCCTAGTCCACAAAAAGATTCCGGCCAAAACAAAATTTAATACGCCTAGGTTTTTTTGACATCAAACCAGAATAAGAGCTGGGATCACAGTCTTATAGTTAAAAGTTTGTGACTGATGCATTTATTTCATTTTATGTAAAAATAACTTTCTATCACATCAGACTGATCTTGTTAAAAAGGCGACTCCAGTCAAGAAATCATCTCAGATTAAATAAGTTGCAAATAAAAGGGACTATACATGTTTCTTTATAGAATTATGTTAACTTAAATATTTATATACAAAGTTTAGTATAGAAATTATACTTTTTTAATAAATTCAAATAAAAAAGAAAGTTTTTTAATATTTTTTATAGATAATACGTAATGGATATAAAACAGTATTTTTATTTTAATAAATTAATTTTTATGAACGGAATGCAATACACTTCGTATAAATGACATTTGAATATCAATGTGTTCTAGAAAAAAAAAGTCTCTGTATCAATCGTTATAATGGTTTTATGTAGGTATAAAAATATTGTTATTATATATTGTAAGCCAAAGTAACAATAACGAATTGTTCCCTGACCTCTGTAAGTTACCATGAGTATAAGGCAGTATAGCAAATATTTATACATATATACTTATTAAGTATTTTTTCTATGTTATTAGATAAATTATGTATAAGTCTTTAAAGTCAATAAGATTTCTATAAGTTAGTAATCATATTTATGAAATAGATTTAATAATTAGTTCGTCAGGAATATTCAATTTTACGCTTATATTGTTTAAATTTATCTGAATTAATTTTCAAAAAAAAAACTTTGAGATAATTGTGCTTTTATCTTAACTTATTTTGAAATATTTTTAACTTCGGAAAGCTTTTAAGCTTCTTTTTTGTTTGAACAGTGTATCTGCTAATAATAATATTAAATTTAAATTCTATGTTTTTCTAAATGTTTGAACTTTTTTCACTAAAGCAACTTTTTTGTAACTAATTTATTTTATAGTAACAATAGAAGTAAAATTAATTTGTTAAAAAAACAATAAATTAAATGACTTTAATTTTTTTCTTCGTTTATTTTGTTTTATAAAATACTTCGATACTGTTCTCCTTATGACTATTAACAATTTGTGTAGATATTAAGAAATTATAGAAAATAAGTTCTGAAATAAAAGTATTATACTTAATATTATAAAACCTTTCTGCCTTTTATTTATAATCAATAAATTTGCTTGAATAGTGTGACCTACAAGATCTCTAATAATTATCATATATAGTTGTATATGGTAATACTGTTCATAAGTTTTACAATATCACTTTATTTAGTTTAAATTATCAGATCTTTTTCCATTAAGTGAATTTCAAATTAATGTGTTGTTCTCACAGACCACACATTCGAAAATAACATTCCCATATTACAGGATAACTGAACTATAATCCAATCTTTAAATCCAATCCATAATATGCTCCTTAGTAAAACAAAATGAAAGTATCTGAACAACCCTAAGCAAACTGCACAAAAAAGCCGTTAACGAAGAAGGAAACTCTTGAAGAACTACTTAATATAATTAAATGAATTACAAATACCAAGCATTTTCAAACAACAAATTGTAAGCAGAATATGTTTTGCAACATATAAGACTTTTAGGACACTACGACTTAGTTACAATCTCAAACAAATCACATGACTAATAAACCCTGATGAAAAAAATAGAACTGATATTTCTAGACTGACGGCAGCAATTAAATGCTTTTAGCCTATTAATCGTATATCAGAAGTGACCCGAGTAAACTGTCTAAATTTCCTTCAACGGTTGACAGTAGTCTCGGAATATGCAAATAGTCTAGAAGAGATATTCAAGGTATTAATACTCGTATACTCTAAAACATCAACAATAACATAAAAAATCTATTTCTACAAAAAAATGTCCACGATTTTGCCACTTCATGTCTGGTTTTTTAACTATTTCATTCATTATCATTTATTATTATGTCAAATAAGCAATAGTACTCTCAATTTTCCAACATACTTCACAGAGACTGTTATGGTAACTTAACCTGATGGCAGCTAATCAGCAAAAGTCAGCATTCCAAGATGTAAACCCATATATATTAAGCAACAGTCTTGCACCAAATCAAGTACTTGGCTTTTAACTGCAACTCCTTGATATACTTTTTAAATCCGGTTGAAGAAATATATACCAGGAATATACTAAAGTGGTATTACCGAAATATGTTATGCACTGAGTGCTAAACTTAACTAAACTAAGACGTGGTCATAGTACTTTTATTTTGACAGTCTTTTATTCTGTCTGTTTTAATCACATCAACTCTCTTCTAAACGCTCTACGCTTTTTTAAAAGAAGTTATGTGTCTTTTAATAAATTATTTCTTAAACTTCCCTTTAGAGGATTGAAGTCTGTACTTAAGGACATTATCAAACCTCTACCAAACGTTCTCTGCGTTTTCAGAATAACCATATTCCCAAAAAAGTGGTATGTTGGGTTAAGGTGTAACACGTTGGGGTTTTGAGCACGGAAAAAAAAAGTTAGTTTGATAAAAAAAAATCTGCCAAAGTCAAAGAGACCGATTATATTTAAATCAGTTACATTGCTAATTTATATTTTATTAAATTTTATTTCATAAATATTTTGAATAAGTGATACTCATAGCAGTCTGACTTTTTTCATCTATTCATTGACTTGATTTGTATAGTATCACACAAACTCTCTATATAAAGTGTTAATTATTTAACTTAAAAACTTCTTCTTAATAGTGTGTAGGGTACAAATATATTCCCTCAATAAAAGCACATTTATGTCATTTTTTATATTTGTTGAGCGTACCATACTAAGAAGAACTACTATATAGATAGTATTTTTCTGAAATATTTCAAATATCAAAATATATTTCATTATAGATACTTTTTACAAAAACTAAATATTTAAAATAAAATTATTTTTAAAATTAAAAAAAAAATACAAACAAATTTCATACCAAATAAAAATTGAGTCATTTTAGAAACTTCCACAACAGGTTGGAAGTACAAAACTAAGACCAACACATCCATAGATTATAATTATTTTGTATTTAGTAAATAAAACACTGTTAAGAGTTGCCCAGTGGTATTTTGCCAAAAATTAAATAAACAAAAAAACATTAAAAAGAAAAGAGATAAAAATCAAAATTAAGAAGCAAGAATTTTTATGACACTTAATCATAAAAGCATTGCCTGAGAATTTGTTAGCTAAATTTAACGAAATTATTTTTCTCATGTGATTAAGAACATAAAACTTTTGAAAATTGTACTAATTTTTCTATTTTAAAATATAATTTTATTTTAAAAATAAACAGGAAAGGGTTTGACCTGATTTTTGGCTCATTTTTGCTAATATTTTAAATATTATCCACGCCCCTCTAACTGCCATCTAGCAAGTATCTAGAGTCTTAATAACAAAAAAAACAAAAAATTTAATTTTTGTTTTTAGCAGTGAAAAATTAAATAAATATTTTTATTTTTGTATATTGTATATTGTATATATATTTTTTATTTTCTGAGAGTCCAAGTGATATAAGACAAAACAACCAAGAATTATTGTAGTTAAATTATTCTTCTTGTATAAATAATTTAGCGAAAACGACATTAAGTAGATGAGCTGAGCGTGAAATATAGTGACGACTGATATATCATTTAAAAATTAATTCATTTGAATTTATGTTTGTACGACTCACAAGATACGAGATACAAAAATAATTATTTAACATTTTCAGAATACTTGTAGGTACATAAATTTACAGAGTGAAATTTATTTGTGTAACGCAGTCTTCAGTCACATCCATAGGACGGGACGGACACGAATTTGTTGATGAATTAATTTAATTGTTGAATTATTAGGCTCCAATTAAGTTATATTACCGAGAATTTGTTTTTGTAAGATTTATTGTGAGATTTATTATAGGAGAAATTGTTAGATTTATAGTTAGTTTAATATTTATTTTATAATATTATTTGCCAGCTCTTTAAAATATTTTAAAGAATTTTCGTATTGTGTTTATTTAAAAAGATCTTATAATCAATAGGGCGTAAAATATGTAAATTATTTTACATTTTCTCTTTGAAGTTTAATTGTTTTTTTTACAAGATTGTAAAGATATTATTCACATCCAATGGTTATTCCATAATAATTCTTTTAAATTAAACAATATTGTTGAAGAAGTAGCTTTAATTTTAATAATTATTATTATTGTTTGAAACATATAACATAGTATGTATAAGAAAATAATAAATAAAATAAAAATAAATAATGTATAAGAAAAACCAATACATATAGTATAGCATAGTAAGTTTAAACTAGCGCGGAATCCGTTATGTCCGGGCGGCACTTGCAGAATCGCAAGAAATTATTATCCAAGCCAACAGGTTTTGAGATCAAACTTTCAAAAGTATATTCTCTATTTATAATTAATTTTAATACTCTACTACTTTTTCATACACATCGAACTTTTTTACTCAAATAGAGTAATAAACAATATATAAAGAGTGATGGTTCTCAATAAAGTGGAACACTACGACCATCACTGATCTTTCGTACTACTTTTCGACCCTAACTAACCAGAAAACACTAGACATATGAAATAAAAACATCTTTTGTACTACTTACTAACCAGAAAATACTACACCTATAGAATAAAAAGAAAAATAGCAGTTGTGGATGTTCTCATTCTAATATCAAAGCGGATAGTAACTCCTCCAGTAATCTTTCTCCAAAGAAGAACAAAAATGTGACTGGATCTCTCATTCACCTCCAAGAGGACTCAAAATTTTATTTACGCAGACAGATACATCTTGCTAAATTGGTATAGCAGGCATGATAACTCACTCGATAAGCTGCTAACAACCTCTAATCTATGCTGTTGAGCATAAATACGTTACTAGATTTGTTCGAATGAATCAGCTGTTTAGCCTGGCGGTTAGCTAAAGAATCGCGCTATCAGCATTTATATTTATTGAATATGAAATAATATTATATTTATATAAAAATTATTATTAAAAATGAAAATTATTATTACTATATAAAAATTGATTATATACATATATATAAAAAAAAATATTCTCTTGTTTAATAGTTTTACTTATAAGTACGTAAATGTAGCTAGTTGGTTATGTTACAAAAGTTAACTATTAACATAACTTGAAGTCTCGGAATAAGGTACTCTGTAAACTTGTTAAGTAAACAACACTTAAGTATCCAATACAAAGTATGTATAGTACTTTCTTACGTAAAAAGATGCTTCAATGTAGCACAATAGGATATATAAAGTACTGTCCCGACGATATAAGTTAAAGGTAACTGCCAGCAGTTATATTTACTTTTAATATAAAATTGGGATATGCTATTGTGTAATAGTTACAAGATATAAAAGATGTACGTTTAGATATATTACTTCAGAAACTCATATACACATAACTGAACACAAATATATTTAAGGACTGTAATTTATTATTAACTACCGAAGGAAGCGAAAATGCAATTATATATTTGTTCTACAACTTTTGAAAGGACTTTTAAAGTCCTTTCATTTAAGACCAGACGAGTCATCTCTGTGATTTTGATATTAATGTACTGTTTGAATGCACAAATAAAAAAATCTTGACATTCTTGGCTGCACTTGTCATAAGATAGTTTGTAGTCAAAATTTAACTTCTCAAAACTGGTATTGCTGAATAATGTTTTATTCCAATTTTTGAGAGAACACGCTCCTCTGTGGTGCTCCAGAGTTTCCTTGTTACCTTGTTCCTTACATTAATAATATTAATTGTAATATATATATTATAATATTAATAATATATATTGTTTTTCAAAGCATTATAACAAAGTTATCTTATGCTAATTTTTGTTTAAAATTTAAAAATATTGTTTATTTAAATTGACATTTTGAACTTTGAAATATTTAAATTTAAATAGAATTTTTAAAATTACATTTAAATCAACTAAACTCATCAAAAACTGTGTTTCTTGTCAGTTTATGTTTATAAATTTTATATAAACAACCAGAAAAATAACGAAATGAAAATATTAAAATTACACTAAAAAAATATAAATACGTTTTAACAATTTTTTTTATTAAATATTTTTCTATTTGTATTTAAAAATATTTTTAAAACTTATATATATTGTATTGTATAGAACTAAATTTATATATAAATCGCAACGAACTTTTAAAAATTATGAAAACAAATTATGAAAATTTTCTGTCAGAGTGTCACAAAAGATTTACTCAAGTTAATAATGATTTTGTAAACAAAAACTGAAAATGTTTCGGAAAATGTTTCTGAAAATGTTTGTGTAGAATGGATACGCCAAAGTTAATTTATAATTTTTAATTATAATTTGTTGTTATTTTGGCTTGTCTAATGAAACAATAAAAATATAATTTTCTACTTGGCACTAAACAAATTCGCTATTAAAACAATAATTATTATAGAAGCACATTGCAAAACAGCCATCAATAAAAAATATATCTAATTTTCTTAGTAAAACAACAGCACACATCGAAGTGAAAAACTTAAGTGCAAAATATTTATACACAAATTCACAAAGAAAACAAATCCAAATAAATGTGTAAATAAATAAACTAAAAGTTGAAATGAGTGATCATTAGGCATTTAATTGTCAGATTTGAACTACATTGATCAAGGATCTGAAGATTGCCTTTTCAACGCCACCAAACAAGCGTACCAGACAAAGAATAAACGACCACTTAAGTGTAGCAAAAATTATTATGTTTCATGCTGTGCAGATATTAAATAAATAAATATTCAAATTAAAAACAAAAAAAAAATTTAACCGTAACGAAAACAACAAAATTGCCAAAATACCGCAAAACGCATACAACTAAACAAGCCATCAAACCAAATCACTTCGCACTGCACACACAATTTAATCCAGTATTTGTGGATCGACTGCTATATATCTAATGGCCAGAGCCATTCGCACACTCAGTTCAATGTATCTTAAAAATAGCCCACAAAGTTGCGAATAAAATGTATAGCGAATCCGCATTAAATACTCATAGAAGACGAAATTGCGATGAAATATCGTAACGATATTGACCGCTGCTCCTCATACACGGATACACCTTCATCGACACCTCGCATCTTGTCTTCGCCCACCTTCCATATGGTCGTGTGACTTGATCATTAATAGTTGGAGAAGAAATAAGAAAATATAAAAAATAATAGAAGAAATAAAAGCAAATAGCAGCTCATTAAGATGGCCAGAAACGAATTTATAGCCAAGATGAGAGCAGACAAGATATAAGTAGGTTGCAGTGGGTAGCGCGGCTATTTAGAACCATTATTAAATAATTTCTCTAGAAATTTATAATAGCTTTATATAAATTAATAAATAATATATATGAAGCTAAAATGGGTTATATATTTAATAATACCGGAAAAGAGATCACAAACTGAAAATTCTATAGGCAACATAACAGTTAATAAGAGGGGAGGATAACCAAGTGGAAGATGATAGATAGTTGAAATGGATAATGTCTAACAAAAAATAGATGCCAACAATTGAAAAGAAAAAACAAACGAGTAAAATCATAGGCTATCGTGCTTAGTGTATTCCAAAGTTTATTAAATATTTCAATAGTCGGTCTTTGGACTTTAAAGTTATCTTGTAATTTTTTAACTGCGAGTCTTCCCAATATATGAGTCTCTCCACTATGTGCTCTCTCAACTTGGTACAGAATAATTCTGGCTCAATTATTGGACATTGGATTCCTCGTTTGACGAAACAGTTAGCCATTTCGTTGACTTCATGTAAACTATTGAGAAAATTTATGCAGTTATCCAGAATATTGCAATAAATTTTGACAGTATATTTAAGCCCCGGACAACTGCTAGACTATCAGACAAATTTTTCCTCAGACACTTGAGAACACAGGTTTCGATGCAGCTCAAACTTCTCTTTCAAAGAAGAATAAATAATAATAGATTTAAAAATAATAAACTTCCAAACAATTTCAAATCGATTTAAATCGGTATATATGTAGTAGGCATCTGATTGAATGAAATTTAATGTACTAAATTGGTATATGAATAAATCTACTGGGATGAGCCTTTATTTATACATTATGAGTTTTATTATTTTTGAATAATTAGAATTTATTTAATAATTTTAGAATTTATCACCATCTTCTCATTCTTCTCATTCTTCTCTCCTTCATAAGATTTACTTGGTGTCACGGATAAGGATCTAGCAAGATATATATTATATACACATAAAATTTCTACATTTCATCTTTATACAATTATTAATAAATTAATATTGTTCAGAAATTTTAAAATAAAAAAATTATGTATGTACACATATATTATCACAGCCACAATGTCTTTGAACAATAAAGATCAAAATGAGGTTTTTCCAATTTCAATGTAAAATATATCAATCGGCCATCAAAATTATAGACTACTTTATTTTATTCATGAACAAATTAAAAAATCATTTTTTTTTCTTTGGTATATAATATTTTCTTTTTTATGATATTCAAACACTGACATTGTCACAAATTGTATTTTCAACAAGAAACGGTCCATTTAACACATTTCACGCTCTTTCAAGATCTCAGAAAAATAATGCAACAACAAACCGTGTTATTAAAATATTCTAAAGAAAATTCTTAAATTTAAAATTTTTTAGAGGTATATAAATTATTTTCTTTTTAAGCACCCTAAATTCGATCATTATGTATCTAATATAAGATAGGAATAATTTAATAAAATAATATTAAAAAACAAAGATAAGGCTATTAACAAAAGCTAAAGTCTCAGATATAACCACTCTATAAAGTTGTTAATGTGAATGACACTTAAGTATCCAATAGCAGGTATGTGCACTGCTTTCTTCCGTAAAAAAAATGCTTCAATGTAACACAATAATGCTATATTACGGAAGTTTTTATCTCAATAAATTTTTAGTGAAGCACTGTCATGATAATATAGGTTAAAGGTAACTACCACTAGTTATATTTACTTTTGATATAAAATCTGATTGGGTTATACAACTCTGTTGCTGTAAAAGTCTCGAAATACATTGAAAGTATATTTAAATATATTGCTTTTAGAATATCATAAATACAAATGAACATAAATATATATAATATAAAACAGAAACTTATTACTTACTACCAAAGGAGTCAAAAATCCAATTATTGGAATATTTTTGTACAACTTTTTACGTGCTTATTAAAAGCTCTCACATTTTAGATCACATGAGTCATCTCTGTGATCTTGATATTAATAAATTGTTTTAAAGTAGAAATAAAAAGACGTTATATTCTTGAACACAGATACAATACTATACTATACTAACGAGAAAAACTGTTCATTTTACAGAACTTTTCATACGTGTCACGTATTGTACCAGGCCGACAAATAATTCTTGCTCATATCACGGACTTTAAAGAATTGCAGAAATCATAATTAAATACGGACTTTATATTAACTTAAGCACTCTGATATTCTTTAACCTTACACAATCTTTTTCTGGATATTCCGTAAACGGGTAAACTTACCACCGAACTTTTTTTTCAAATTTATTTTGATACATCTTGACTCTCCATTTGTACCAACTCTCCATTTACTTACCCACGAATATTACAATTCGCTTCTAGGAGTGTAGTGTTTAATTGTCTTTATACAAAAGTAAACCTTCAACGCTTGAAATTGAAGTAATTTACATTATCAGTCCTAGCTTCGATAAATTTAGATAACCCACAGATTATACTTCGTGAACTTTCATGATTTCAGCAATACGTTTTTTACATTTCAATGGCTAAGATCTCAAGAGGTGGTTTCAATCGAATACATTGTGGATTTCACCTACTGAAAAATAAAGATTCAATACTTCAGGTATCTAAATTTAAGCTGAACTTTAATTTTTGGTAAAATTGACTCTTAGATTTTCTAGATATAGTATTGCAATGTATCTATTATAAATTGGGTTGAACCAAAAATATTTGGCGTTGCGTTTGCCTAACTTTAAATATAAATATAATAAACAAATATCTCTTAAATTATATAGTATTTTGAAAATTTATATAGTATGTTTATATATTCTATATTTTTATATATAGAAACAATGGTTATTCCAATTGTGGATAAATGAACTTAACAAAATACTATATAAATTAAAAACAATTTTTAATTTCTCTAATTAATAAATAGAAAATAATAACAGATTTTCAAGAATAGAATTAATGCAATCAATGATATATTTATATCAAAAGTGAATATTTTTAGTATTGATAATATCTGTAATAACTAAACTCTGCTAAGTTTTTAAGCATTAAATCAGTTGGATATTTGTTATTATAAATTCTGTTCATATGCTTGTATAAAAATATTTATTTGTATAAATTTAAATAAGCTTTTTTTATTTTTTTGTAGCAAAAAAAATCATTTGGTACTTTACTTTATAAGATTTAAGTAGAAGCCAACATAATTTGAATTTTTTATTGCTTCATAAAAAATCTTATCGCATATTCATGTGAACCTGTCTATTTCAGTTAAAGAGTGAGAATTTCAACTTTAATTTTTTGCACTAGGCGCGCACGAAACCAAAATTTATAATAAATGACGCCCACCTGAATTGAGATCCAACAGGCCCAACAAAGTATGGGGCTCTCTTGTTTTTTGCAATTCTCATGGTCACTCAGATTTCATTTGATTTCAAGTGTAAGAGACCAACGCGCTCTAAAATTAAACTGAGGGCCTAGCATACCTATATGCTAACATTATTTTATTATTTTAGGTACTAATAAGAATTTTCTTAATTTTAAATTGCACCTTCGGATTAATTAAAATTAATGTAATCTATTTTAAATTAAGTTAATTTAAAATTGAATCTAGAAAGGAGGGTTGAAATAATATACATAGATCTTTAAAAAACTGAATCTATGGATCTCACCTTTTAGATATTAAAATATACATTATTTTGTTTATCTTTTTTGTGTCTTAGCATGTTGCTCTATAATATATTTCTCAGATATATACAAATTATATTTAACAAAATTAATTACAAAAGTATTTGTTTAAGCAACATAATTGATTATTAATTATTTATTAACTATAAATTTAACAATATCGTTCTTTCTGCTAGGGATTGAAGTTCACCCTCGGTTCAGTTTTAAAGGACTTAATTTAGATTTGTGTTAGTAATGCTTACTAAGACTACCTAAGGTATTACCTGTCTCTTGAACAGAACTCTACAGCTGCGCCTATTTTGTAAAACATCAACTTGGTTTGTTTAAATTACATCATATTACGGTACGAGGCTATAAATCGCACATATAATGGCTTCAGTGCATTTTCACACCTAATAATAAAATAATCAGATTGATATTACTTCCTGTTCAATTTAGAAAACATATTTCAAATAAGTTATCTTTATATATATATATCTCTCAAACATTTGAGTTATCTTGATTGAATCCAAAGTTTTTCAATCTGTCGGTCACTCTCTACGTCACTCTCTGAGTTACCTTGATTGATTTCTAATTGGTATTATATATTTATATCTAATCTATCTTGGTATATTGTGAGTTCATTTTATCCCTCAAACATTCTCTACTTTTGGAGTTGCTTTCTGTCCGATGTTTGAAGACTGTCATGTGAGTTATCTTGATTGAATCCAAATTTATTCAATCTGTTAGTCACTCTCTACGTCACTCTCTGAGTTATCTTTATGGATTCCAAATTTTTATTATATATTTATATCTGATTTATCTTGGTATTTTGTGAGTTCATTTGGTTTCTGTCCGATGTTTGAAGACTGTCATATGAGTTATCTTGATTGATTCCAAATTTGTTCAATCTGTTAGTCACTCTCTACGTCACTCTCTGAGTTATCTTTATGGATTCCAAATTTTTATTATATATTTATATCTGATTTATCTTGGTATTTTGTGAGTTCATTTGGTTTCTGTCCGATGTTTGAAGACTGTCATATGAGTTATCTTGATTGATTCCAAATTTGTTCAATCTGTCAGTCACACTCTACTTTTATAATTCTTTTTTCTTCAATGAGATATTTTAGATACGTTTTTCTTTATATGTGGAATAGGACTTCTCTTTTTGATATTATTATATTATTTGTTACAGCAGTACTCCATCTGCAGTTTTTAAGAAATGCTTACTTTCTTGAAATGATTGTCAATAACTCGATGGAATGAGATATTTGTTGGGTATAATGGCAATTATATGGAACTCGTCTCTTATTTTAAATCATTTCTTAGGAAAATTTTATTAATTGATTAATCTTATTATTAATTGTGAATTTCAATTGTAAATCTAGAATATTGCTGAATAAAAATCTACTAATATATATCAATATATTCGTACTAAATAGTATTTCTCCAACATTTTGACATCGAATTTTCCTAAACATGCTAGACCATTGGAGAACGAAATTGTCGATTGTTTCTCTGAGAAAAGTATTGAAAATGATTTTATTTATAAAAACGATCCTCTAGGGGAAAATTCAAGGGCAGAAAAAAATCTCAAAATTTTCTAGTCGAAATTTGTCGATGGGCGATGCTTGGTTGCAAAAATACGCACAGTTTTCAGAATTCGAGAGTAGTCGCGTTGGTAGCGCGTTAAAAATATCGTAAAAAAAATTGTGTATTTGCAAAATCTTAATTTTATAAAATTAAAGAAAAATCAATATTTATTTAAATATACTAAAATTTTAAATAAAACCCATGCAAAAAAAATTGGCAAAATTTGCCAAAACTTGGAGGAATCAAGTGCGAAGAGTGTCTAACTACTGAAGGCACGAAGAATAAAAGTGTGTTAAAGTTTTTTAAAAGTAAAAATTTAAAAATAAATTTAAATTAAACACAGATAGTTAAATATACTATATAAATGTGCATATATATTTTATATAAAAATTTATTGTTATTATAAAATAAAAATGGAAAATAGCAGAAGTTCAAGTTCAAAATTTTCTGCGTGCAACTTGTCAAAATTTCATGGCTGAGTGGCATAAATTGTCAATTGTGTGCATGTATGTGTGTGTGTGCTGGTGTGTTGGTGTGTGTTGGTGTCCGCACTAGTTGGCATTTGTGTCTGGTGTTGAAAATGTCTAATTGATGTGTGTGCAAATTATAAATTAAAAATTAAAAATATAAATAAAAGAGCCAACTAAATAAAACGACATAGAAAAAAATTTAATTAATTTCTTATAAAAAATAAAATTTATTTTCTTAAAAAATTTTCTATCAAAAGAATTTTTATGTGTTTTATAAAAATCACAAATAAAATTTTAATTTTCAGAAAAATATTTTTTAGCTTGCAAACTAGTAAAGTGTAATAAAATAGAAATACATATTAATTAAAAAAAAATTAATAAATTAATAGCCAACAAACTGTAATAAAAACACACAAAATGTCTTCATCTTCGCCACGAAATTCATTGGCGAAGAAATCCTCAGCAGCGGCGACATCGACGACATCGACGACATCTCCGACATCTGCTGGGAACAAACAAGTCAGCAAATATCCAAAGACCAGAGAACGAATGGTTGATGGTAAATAGTATTTTTGTTTATTTTATATAAATTTGCACAAATGATTTATAGAATGTTTTCTATAGTGATATTGTGTTCAATATATTAATGAATTAATAAATTATATGCAAACCTCCTTAAGCCGATAATCCTGCCAACCAAAGTTTAGAAAGTTTTATTTCAATTCATGTTAGAACATTATGTTAGGAACATTTCTATTTTATTACAGACGTTTCTTCATATTACAAGAAAGAAATCTATATCCTGGAACTGCAGATCTACAATAGGTTAGATTAGGTTAAAAAGCCGCATATTGATACGAAAATCAACACGTATACTCTGAAACAACTAGTGCGCATTGCGATGCTTCTTAAGTTACGAATATTATTATAGACGGTATTTTAAGCGGTATTTTTTATCAAACCATTTAATTTTCTAAATAAAATTAAAGAGATCCGATAAGTCTACTTTTACCTCCTAAGCATTAGAACCGTATTTTTTGTTCTTCCTTAATTACACACAGAAAGCGATCATCTATGTTAATTAAAAACACCAAGAGGAAGTAATCTATATACCATATACCATTTGGTATATATACCATAGGTATATATATACCATATATACCATACCATAGTTTTATAGGTGAAGTTAAAGAGATCTTTTAAATACACTTTAAACTCCTAAACACTTAAACCGCTTGAAGAAAGTTATCTTCCACGATAGTAACGAATATCAACAACTACACCCATAAGCTCTCCACCGTTACTTAAAAAGATGAACCAATTAGGCTCATCCAAGAACAGCAAAGCAATACTAGTTACAACAACTAGAATAACGACAGCATTCGCGCCTACAAGTAACCGCAGTTAGAATTAGTTTTACACTCAAACTGAGACCCGAAACTCTCATCTTCTTCTATTCTAACCCCTACGGCAATGCTAATTGTGAAATACCGAATAAAAACTAAAACTTCTCTCTTCAGTGTCAATCTCCTGGGTAAAGACCTTTCATCATTTTCAAAGCGCTGGATTAGATCGCGCTTTATTAAGATTTATACATTAATATTAATAAATATATTAATAAATATTAATATATATTATTATATTTATAATATACAATTATTTAATATATTTATTAAGCTAATTTTTGAACCGCTGGATTGTCTGTACTTATAATATCTGTAAATGTTTAGTTAAATTAAAAAGTTCATGTGACTTTTAGAAAAAATTATAGAATTTATAGAAATATTTATCGAGTTTAAAATGTTTATTTATATTCCCAAATACAATAGACCTGACCTATGCATTCTATGAACCCTGAGTTTAAGTTAGAAGTATTTTTTCCCTGTTCTCTTTCAAACCATTTAGACAATAATAAGGTTTATTGCGAAATTATTGATCGGTCACTGTAGATTAAATAATCACCTATCGAAGTTGGGAATTTAATCCAACTCAAACTGCAGATTCTGTGGAAAAGAAAGAGAAACTGCATACCATAGGCGGGTATTTTATGGATCATAGTGATCTAAGACTGGGAAAGATAGGCTCTATATTGTCTCTCATTAAAGAAATCGGACTTGTAGAAACACACTAATCCGACTAAGGATTACAAGGAGCACAATAGATCTTTTAGACTATTAAATCCAACAGGCTCCTAGTTCATTGAGAAAAGTCAACCGTTTAACCGTCTATTAATTATCTACTCCAACAATGATTTTTTATTGATTTTTAATAGCTTTTTTTTAAATATTATTTTGATATTATAAATGTTAATACAATATATTGAATTTCAGTATTTTTTTTTATAGTTTAAATAATTTTATAAAATAAATGTTTTACTTTTCGTTTCCGGGTTAAATTTAAAACATTGAAAACTTTTAGTTCAGATGTTTCCGTTTCCTTGCCAGTCAAACGCTTAAATTAACTCAACGAAATCCCACTCTCCACAAAATGATACATGTACTCATCAAACAAAAAATAACAAAAAAATATATAAAAAATATAAACATAAATAAAAATAAATAAATTTAAAAATACACAAAATTAAAATTAAAATTAAATCTAAATTATTTGTGAATGAATCTTTTCTCTTGATTTTTTTGTGGTTTTCGCCTCATATTTGAGTGTGTGAAAACTACAATAAAAACAAACGAAATCACAACAAAAACAGAAATGACAGATATATAAATAAAATATAAATAAAAACACATGCTTTCTGTGCTTCTAATGTGCAAAGTTAATAATATTTTTGTATATTTTTGTATATATTTTTGTTTATAGACGAGTATCTTTTCGTACTCTTGGCTGCATGTGAGTTCAAAACGATTCGTCTTTGACTAGAAAAACGTTTCGATTTTCCTTGCTTATATGCACTTTAATAAATTTTACTTGACTTTGTCATTTATCGGCACAAAGTAAAAATTTACTATGACGATTTAATTAAAATAAATAAATCAAACAAAATATTATTTTAACCTTGTGAAAAACTTAATTTATTTTATATTGAAGTGTGACATTTTAAGGCAATTGAATTCCTAAAAATAAAAAAGCCTTTCAGATTTTAGAAATTTTTTTTATTTTTATAAAAATGAAAATGTCTTGAATTGAAATTTAACCAAAAATTAAAAATAATATTTGAAACTAATATACTAAACTGACTATATAAATAATAAACATTTTAATTCATTTCTTAGAATAATCTATTCTTTCAAGCAGCACCCTAACATAATTCCAATTTAACACTAGATATAATTTTATATAATTTGTGATATAAATAACTTCAAACAAAAGTCTTCACTAGATACTCGGATCCTAATTTTCTCCCATGAACTATTAAAAATGTAATCAATTTGATGATAATCAAATTTTTGACAACAAAAACAACAACTTTTTTTGAATGATGTTTTTTAAAATCTTTATTTTCTATTTTTAAATTCCTCTAAGGGCACTCCCCTAACCTGTCTTTAAATTCACTGAGTGGTTTACCGAAAATATTTCTTAAGAATCTGCTACATTCATTCACTATTTTTTAAAATAGTGATAGTCAAAATTATACTAATAATTTTAGTTTTTTTAACAAAATGTCTTGAAAGTTTATATCATTGGTTTACAAGTGCGGCTCACAAATATTTTACACTAAAATATTTTAAATCATATTTGGAAATTAAAATTATGATTTAAATTTAATTTTAATTAATAATAATATAATTACATTATTTATTAAGTTTAAAGAAAACTTAATTTGTCTTTATTTATATTATATTTTTATTTTACTATTATGTTAATTTATAGTATTATATATTATTATATTATATTTTATTGAAATTCCGAAAGTTCCTATAATGTCACATAGTTCGTATCTGGTCATAGATATTTTCGAAAATATCTATACAGAATGCAAAAAGCAGAGCAACCCAACTGTATATACTGCAAATCCATCGAGGACAATGTTGCACATACTTTCTTCAACTGCGAAAGATGACATGGAAAAAGAACACTACTTGCAGAATATGTAGGTCACTTCATAGTCAAGAATATTGTAAAAAAATGACAGAAATTTTCTGCTCGTCAGAAAATTGGAACAAAATCACACAGTTCATCGAAAATAAACAGAGGGAAAAGAAGAAAGATCTAGACACAAACTAATCTAAAACGAAGAGCAATCTGATGACATTCCAATTCTGATCAGGAGTGGAAGCCTGTAGACAGGTTTTACGAGAAGCATTTGGTCAACTTATAAGGGATCCTCCCTGAAGTAATGCGAAAGCGGAGAAATCCCAAAGTAGAGTAGGTGTTTTAGTTCGTATATTACAAAATAGGAGTCGGACACATTATTCCGGCGACGATTGGTTTTACGGTGCATAAAGCATTCCACCTCCTCACAACTAACTCACAAAACAAAAAAAATGTCTTTAATCTGTATTATTCTATCATTATAACTTATTACATACAATTTTATAATTAAATAGCTTTATTTAATACATATAATTGTAGAAAAAAAATTTCTACTTTGAAAAACATGAATCCAAACGAAAATCAGAGTAAATTGAAGAAAATACATCAAAGAAACTTCAATCATCGGTTAACCAAAGAAAATCAACCGGTTAATAATATTTCCAGTTACTTTACCTAACTCAATATTTTCCGGTTAAAACTTAGCTGAAACTGTGGCATTATTTTTCATAATAATTATTCATAATTTTTTGTAATTTAGTTTATATATTAAAGTCTATGGCAACCCTATGTATACTAAAGTCTAAGATATATTGAACTTAGAATAATATAGAATAATAGAATAATATAGATCGTCTTATACCCAGCAGAAACAATAAACGGTGAAATGTTTTTCAGTTAAATGTTTTGGTTAAAGTTAACCAGAGTTTAAAATAGCAATTACTTAGTAATGAACTAAACACATATTTAGCATACCGTTTTTTGATTTGACACAGAACGTAAAATATTCACATTCCTACATAGATTTTATTATTTAAGAAATAAAATTATTTAAATAAAATAATATAAATTCAGTTAATAATTTAATTAAATATTATTTTTACAGATGTTCCACTAGCACCCGTACATAAACTTACAATGGATGAAGTCTATGACTCAAAAACTGGTAAACCAAATTTTGATGCCTTGAGGCAACACTTTCAACTTGAAGGTAGAATAGAAGAGGAGCCAGCATTACGGATTATAAATGAAGGTGCCGCAATACTGAGGAGTGAAAAAAATATGATAGATGTCGAAGCACCAATCACAGTGTGTGGTGATATACATGGGCAATTTTTTGATTTAGTAAAATTATTTGAAGTTGGTGGACCACCTGCGACAACGCGTTATTTATTCTTGGGTGATTATGTCGATAGAGGTTATTTTAGCATAGAGGTTGGGAATGCCTAAAGTAAAGCAATCAGACAATTAATAACAAACATTTTTGAATATATCATTTTAGTGTGTTTTGTATTTATGGGCTTTAAAAATCTGTTATCCTACGACATTATCCTTATTAAGAGGTAATCACGAATGCCGACACTTAACAGAATATTTCACTTTTAAAACAGAATGTAAGAATGAAAGTTAAATTTTATATATAATATACGACATATGATATATGATATTATATATTACAGGTAAAATCAAATACTCTGAACGTGTGTATGATGCCTGTATGGAAGCTTTCGATTGTCTGCCCCTTGCTGCGCTGCTCAATCAGCAGTTCCTTTGCATACATGGTGGACTATCACCAGAAATTTTTACACTGGACGATATAAAGAAGGTATAGTAAAAATTAAGCAATTAATTAAATTAATTTATTATGTTTAGGACTCTTATGTGTAATGCAAATAATTACATAAAAAAATTATGGTAATTATTAATAAAATATAAATTATAAAATAGTAAAAATAGTAAAAATTTAAGTTTAGTATAAAAAAATTTGGATACGATACTGCAAGTTGTTAATTATTCTTTAATAAGTCCCTAGATGCTTTCAGGGTAAGGTTTTTCAAGTTGCAACTAACAACTTTGAAAAGTAAAGAAAAAAAATTGATAAACACATTACATAAAATTTGTTTAAATAATAATAATTAATAAATGTAATATTCTATTATTTACTATTATTATTAAGTCTTGCTTGGCTCCACATGATTCTAAGCTGCTTCTATACTGGGCATAGGCTATCTACAAATTGCCTCCATTTTTGCCTTCCTACTGCCACTTATATGAGCTTAACAATGTGGATGTATGATCTGCCAAGGTGTGTGGATTGCCTATTGATTACGTTTAGTGTTGATCTGTGCCAGGTAATCTTAGGCCTTCCTCTTCTTCTACTGCTTTCTACTTGACAGCTTTCGTAAGGTGTAACCAATCCAGCCAAAAATTTCTCTTGCATTCAATTTCCAATAAGTTTTTTGATTTAAACCGGGCTTAGGTCATTTATTTAATATATAGAATTATAAAAAATGTTTTTTTAAATAAAATATTAATTTGTGTTAAATATTTAAATTTATAAATTAAATTTATATTAATTAAATATAATAATTTAATTCAAAAATTATTGTGTTAAAATTATTTATCAAAAATTTTAATTATAAAATTGTATAGCTCGACAGATTCAGAGAACCACCAGCTTATGGACCAATGTGTGATCTACTATGGTCGGATCCATTAGAGGATTTTGGTAATGAAAAGAATTCCGATTACTTTACACACAACTCAGTTAGAGGTTGTTCATTTTTTTTTAGGTAAATATTTTCATATTTCTTAAGTAAATAAAATAATTTCCTTAGATAAAATAAAATAGAATTAAGTTTTATAAAGAGATATATTATATGTTTTAAAAAAATATTAATAAAAAGAAAAAGAACTTTTAATAAAATATTAATAATATAAAAAAAAAAAAAATAAAAAGAAAATAAAAAAATTTTATTAAATATTCTAACAGTTACAATGCATGCTGTGAGTTCCTGTCAAAAAATAATTTACTCTCCGTAGTCCGTGCCCATGAAGCTCAAGATGCTGGGTTTGTTAACTTTAATATTTTTAATTTAAAAACAACGTTTATATAAATGATTTCATATATTTTATAGCTATCGTATGTATCGTAAGAATCAAGCGACTGGGTTCCCTTCGTTAATAACAATTTTCTCGGCGCCCAATTATTTAGACGTATATAACAATAAGGTATTTAGTATTTTTATCGTTAATAATTTCTGAAAATTATTCGTGATTGTATTGCATATAACATTTTTATTAATTTATTTTTAAATTTCGTTATAATTAACACAAATGTCATTTGACAAAAGGCAGCTGTACTTAAATATGAGAATAACGTTATGAACATACGCCAATTTAATTGCTCCCCCCATCCCTATTGGTTGCCAAATTTTATGGATGTATTTACGTGGTCATTGCCATTCGTTGGCGAGAAGGTAAATCAAGCATGAAATACCAACGATTTATGCAGTTTTATTTTGAAATGATTTTTTTAAATTATTAAAATTGAAATTTTTCAAAATTATTATATATTATATATACAATATGTGAATATATCAGCTGATTTCTTTGTTTGATTTAGGTCACTGATATGCTCGTGAATATATTGAATATTTGCTCAGATGATGAACTTGTTTCGGGGCCAGACGATGAATTGGAAGAAGGTGAGCATTCATTTTATTAATAATATAATTTTTTAGATTTATATATTCGATTATTTGTAACCGATAAATTAGAAATAAAAGTTTAATAATTTCTTTTATAATTATTATTCAAATCCTTAAGATCTAATTTGTTAAGCTTATTTTTTAATACATGTCAATTAAAATTTTAATTAGAATTACAAACAGAACTAATTAATATGTTCTAATTTGAAAAATAGTTTATTGATTTCTATATCATATCAGAATAATAATCCTTTATCTACATAAATGATAGAGCCCTGAAATTATTTGCGAAAACTGACAGACTTATCAACACCGCGTTATCGAATCTCAGAATTGTTACAGGCTCCTCGGAGAGGTATGCAGATCTGAGGTCAATTATTGCTTAGTCTGATGAAGTGATAAATAATAATCCAGTCAAGGCGTAAAGAGGGGTCTTGAAGATACTTCGAGTTCATATAGAGTAAAAGTGCTCAAGTTTAATGACTCAAATAGCTTCAAGATAATTTGTCAATTTGTTCTTTAATTAGGTTTGGGAATTATTACGAAAATATAATAACTCTGTATGAGTTAAATTAAGTCGATCATTTTAACAAATTTTTATTACATTGAACTGTAATAGAAATTACATTGTAGACATTACATTGTAGAAACTGTAATATTATACATTATTCCCTCTCGAAGTTACGCCGACAATAATCTATTGAAGGTATAAGTAATTCGAAGATATGAATTTTAAGAATATGTAATCATTCGTTTCAATATCAGTAACATTTATCATATCATATTATTTATTTGGTTTTTTTGCTAATCCCAGTTTTTTTAATCAATCCTTAGGCACGTTAATTGATTTTTTTCACAATTAAAATAAAAATAAAAAAAAACAAAAATAAAAAGGAAATCCAATACTCTCATTGAAATATCAGTATTGTGAGAGATTTCCTCACAGATCACAACAGATTAGTAAAATATGCTAGGATACTAAATCTTCCTTTTTCCTGTTGCAATTGGAGTACTTGCCGAGCCTTAATATTTTATGGGCCTCCTTTTTTGAGGTTATGCTAATATAATACGGTTATACATTTAATAAATATAATTATAATTTGTATGAAATTAATATATTCATTTATATTAAAACATTTTGTAACACTAAGTTGTACTTATCTCATTTTAATATAACACAGAAATATCTAAAAATTCCTCTTCTATTGTTACTCTCAAATAAAAATATATGAACTTATGTTGAATTTTTATTTTTTTAATTTAAATGTATAAATGTAATTTTATTTTGCAAAAATCTCATGAATGAAAACAGTATACTCACACCTTAATCTTTTTAATTTAAAAAATAATTGAAATAGAGCATTTTTTTTATAGAGTTAAAACTGATATTTGCCTACCCTAACTTCATCGAAATTTTTTGTAAGATCTATAACCAGATCTTTATTATTTTTAACTTAAGTGGGATTCAAAGATTTAAAAACCATTCACACGTTTATATTGATTAATATTTTTCAATTTAATTTAAAGCAAAACAAGAGAAAGAATTGTATAACGATAAAACATTGAACGACCATTTCATAAATTTTCATTAAAATGTAAACACTTACTAATAAAAATCGTTTCCATTTACAGGAATTATTCAGCAAATTAAATGAGAATTATAAAAAACTATTCATAACAGTATTAAATATTATACATTTTAAGCATATTTTATGCTTACAAAAAATTCAATCATTTATGGTGAATGTTTATTGAAATTTAAGTCATTTTCAATACATGCATTATATAGCTTGAACAATATGAGTACGTATTCTCAAGAGGAACTTAGACCTACACTTGAAAAGCCTTTAAAAAAAAGGCCTTTTCAAAACCTTTAAAATTTTGAAATAATTTTAAATAATTTGAAAGTTTAAGGCACAGTGGACCAGCAGATTAATTAAATCCCTAATATCACTATGTTTACCTAAGCCTACTAGTAACTTATAAACAATAAGCACTTTTTAGTGACATTTTCTCAGGGTTCAGTTCAGTTTATATATCATAAGATATGTATATATTTATCGGTTACACGAAATACTTAATGAACAATTTTTATATTATATATTCGTTAATATTGTCTCAGATAACTGAATCAATGTTGTTTATTGAAACTATTGCTTTAAGTGTTGTACTATTTTAGAATACTCGTATACTGAATATCTAATATATATCTCCATTATTAAAAATATATCTTTTAAACACTAAATACACACATTTTTTTAAAAACATAATTTCTCTTTCTTAAAAATATATGTATGTATGTACAAAAATATATATATATTATATATAATATATTTGGTGTAACAAGAACTGCGCAAAAAAATTGTTCTTGTGCCATTGAACTCAAATAATGCACCGCCCAAACCAGGTAAGAACCAGTAAAAAATTTACTTAAATTAGTTAATGCTTTTAGGCCAAAGGCTTAGAATCAAAAGGCTTTGAATCAGAGAACTTAGTGCTTACTGCTAATGATAAATATAATTTTTCTGTGGTAAAATGCAAGTTTATATGCTAACTAAATAAATATATTTTTAAGTGTATAATTTTTCTATGTATATTTGTGTAAAGCTTAACATAGCATTTGAAAGCTTCACGCGACGTTTTTCAAGCATTAGCAAAAATGTAGAAAAGCTTGCAAAGCTTTTAACGTGCACACACCTGCGTTTGTATGTATGTACCCGTACTTTTTTAACTTAAGCTTTTTTTTGTATGTTGAAGTTCTGGTAATTATAGTAAGCAATTTGTTGTATATCTTTTTATAGCAACTGGAGTTTCCGCACTACGTAAGGAGGTCATAAAAAACAAGATACGCGCTATAGGAAAAATGTCTCGAGTCTTTTCAGTGTTAAGGTGAAGCATAATAATTTTAACATATCTAAATTTTTTTTTCAATACCCACAATATTACTTTTAGGGAAGAATCTGAGTGTGTCTTACAACTTAAAGGGCTTACACCCACAGGTGCCTTACCAGTTGGTGCCTTATCAGGTGGCAGAGATTCATTGCACAGCGGTATTTTTTATTTTGTTTTTAAAGTTTTAAACTTTTAATAAACAAAAATATCTCTCTTTAGCACTCCAAGGTCTCGGCGCTACTCCACAAATTTCATCATTTGCTGAAGCTAAAGGTTTGGATGCTGTTAATGAACGCATGCCTCCAAGACGGCCACTCACTCTTAACAACAATAACTCTAGCACAATAAACAATAACACCACATCGAAGACAAGTAATGGTGATAAGGTTGCCACCAAGAAAATCGTTAAGCCCGCCAGTGTAAATAGCACCTCTGTGCGTTCAAGCTACAGCAAAAAATACTCATAGTTTGTAATTCAAGTACTCGTACTTCAAATATTTTTATAACTCAAGTTTTGATAGTTTAATTCTATTATTATTGTTTTATATATAATTTAACCGCAAAGAACTTTCTGAGATTTATTTTTTTAAATAAATAAATAAATATTATTTTTTGAAAATTGTTCTCGTAGACACCGATAACTATTACCGCTTCCCTAGACACGTGCCTCAGTAGTTATTTGAGTTTTACGAAATACACAGAAAAAAGAAAGTTGTTACTTTTTTTACTAAAATAGGTTTTAACTATTTTTTTTTTGCTAAATCTGATTTTTTTATAATATTTATTTTCATTTAAAATTTGTTAAATCTTATGTTATAGACAAGTGTGTTGTTTATTTGAAGAGTTTTTATTTTTTAGTTTAATAAAATAAATATAAACAAAAAAGTATAATTTATTTATTTATGAATTATTGAAGTATCGTACTATATCTCTCTAGTTCCAGTGTACTCTAAAATACGCTTATTGTCCTGATATCAATAATAACAGTAATAATCTGTTTTGATTATATAGCTGCTATTTGAAGATGAACCTCATTAGTACGTTTTGTTTTCATTATAGTATAACATGAGGTAGAAAAGTAGAACCCATTTTAGAATAACAAAAAAATAAAGACAAGAGATAAAGCAAATAATATGTAAGTAGCATATGTCAAAACAAACCTGGAAAATATAGCAAACCGTATATTGGTAATCATTATTATCATTATTGGCTATATAATCTGATTTGGGTATTTTCTGGAACTACCAAACTACTCCTCCATTGTGCACAATATTTTGCTTGGGTTGCTTAGCATTGTATTATTTCAGTAGCGCAATCAACTTCAATTCATCGGAACCATAAACAGTATGTGTTTGGGTTGTATTTTCGTAGTTAATTATTGGAGAGAATACTGGTCCGAGGCGTTTGTTACGTTAAACACATTTGTGAATAACTTATAAAAATAATATAATTTAGTAAGATTATAAGTGGGGTTAATATTACAGTTAGTATAATACGGTCTAGAATACTCAAAGTAACTCACGCAGTTTCTTTATAACATTTGCCATTAAAATTGGCTCTAGTTCGCTAGATCACAATGGCTATGCGGTAGATACCCTATCACCTCACAAGACTAGCCACTATTTGCCGTTTTAATACCACAGTCCTCGCCAAGAACCCCTACAGATAAACTAAATTCATTTAATTCAGTTCATATAGTTGAACAGATTTTTTATATATTTTTTGTCAACAAAGTGCTTTCCTTAAAATATGTTTCTAGGCAATAACAAAAAAAGTAGGTGACTGTCTCTTCTTAGTCTAAAGTGCCGTAATTCACTCAATAAATTTGAAACGGAGTATGCAGTCTTTTTGTATGAATTCCAATATATCAGTGATTTGAAAGAACTGCAATTTGCCTAAGAATATGAATTGGCTCCTTGTTAATAAGTTCCCTGGACTTGATCGAACGGGATATTTTACATATTGTGCTAAACTTTTAACTATTCTGAGGTAGCTAGAGAAAGTAGATATTGGATGACAGATCTTCACGATCTCTAACGAAATTAATGTACCAATACGTGCTACACGGCCTGCTTTTTATTCTCTTCAATATTCCTGCCATCAGGAACACATATGAAAGTGATGTCCATGAGTTAATTTAGGTTGTCAACCTACATTTCCTTACTAGTTTGGATTTAATAGTAAATTATTGAAATGCCATAATTGTCGATTGACTGTTAATGAAAATTGACTTTACGTCTATTTCTGATGGTGTTTGCGATCACCCTACATGGCTCTATAATCACAAAAATTTCAGCCTAAAAGCTATATTTTTATAAGGAAGCCGAAAAGAGTAACTTTTACTCGCAAATATGGTGAAAATAGTCTTACACATTGATCTTGATGATAATAACGTTTAATAAAATGGTTCTAATGTAAGAAGATGGTTTTATTATAAAACATAACACATGCAAATCAATAGTAGTTTTTATGCCTAAATAATAATTTTTTCTTATGAGTGTATCTCAGTAGAAACACAAAAATACAAAATTGTTGCAATTATTTGTTATAATCTTTCAATAGGTGGTTTAGGATCCGAGACTTACAATCTTTTACTAGGTGTTTTAGAATCCAAGATTTCCTTGGAATAACACAATCAAGAGTAACAGATTAATACGTTTTTATCTTCTTCACATTTATAACAATATGGTAGATACTGCATTTTTCTACTAATGTTTCATACAATGCTCCTTCAAGTTCATAGTTTGTATCTTGTGTAGTTATAGTACCTTTTGGCCGATTTGTACTTCTTAGGACTTCGTTCACATCTCAATTAATACTTAGTGATACAATCTATTAGTACAGCTATCTGTCCACAACATTTTATGGTTGCATCATCTTTTTTAGTAGATGTATGAGAGAAACTGTTTCCTATTTCTTTTTTGGTGTTAGTCCTCAAACAATGGTCTTGGAATAATTAATCTAAAGCCTGCCTCCATTTTATCTTAATCTTCACTGCTAGCCTAGCAATAACCTATATGAAGTCTCAGATCTACTCTACCACATTAGTGCTTAACCACAAATGATTTAAAAGTGAATTGACGTATTTGAGCGAGGTCCGAAAAGGAAGCATTTTCAATCTGTGACTTAGGACTTCCAGTTTCTGTTAGCCATTTTTTCCTTTAAATATAATTATTTCATTATATTTTCTCATACAAAAAAAAATATTTCAATAAAATTTACTCACATTTCTACAAGTTGCTTCTCATTGCCTTCCATTTGACCTTTAACAGTACCATGTGAAGTATTCATAACCCAGCCACGAATTCCCAAACCCTTAGCGAAGTTTTCAGTATACTAAGAGGCAGTTCAAATTAAATTAAAAGAAATATTAATAATAATATATAATAATAAATAATAATAATAATAAAAATATTAATAATATTAAAAATAATATATAATATATAATTGGTGCTACAATGACATAAAATTAACAATCCTATCAAACATAAACTACCATATAAGGAAATTGTTTTGTGGCAACTGATCTATGATTTTACTACGCAGAAATAGTATATGAAGGTATAAGATATATATCATCTATTGATTAGACATGGTATTTAAGTCTACTTTAAATTGCCAATTTAAAAGTGACAACTCTCCGCTTTACTCGCGTCTTATATAGTTTAATGTTAATGAAGGCTTATTTTGATCAATCATTACATTTTAAATGATCTGATATGTGATTTCTGTCTTGAACTATCTGTAGTGCATAATGATAGTAAAAATCTGCGATCAGTTAGTATTGACTTTTAGAGGCCCCCTTTCTAACTGATATGATGAAGCTGTTATTCTTTAAAATTAGAGACATAGTGAACTACAGAAAAATTCTTGTCAGATTGGATGTTTTCTTCTTGATGGAGTGTGTATTCTTGATTTAAAGAGCTTTTGGAGCTACATTTGATCCATACTACGCTAAACAACATTAAACGCCTGGAATACAGATTCTTAACTAAGTTTAAAACCTATGGAAACCTATGAGCAAAACACAAATATTATCTACAGAACAATAATCATAGTTAATACTGACGGCAAGGAACAAAGTTCGGACTGAACATTTACAATACAAGAATTTTGATGGTGAAGCCTGAACTGTCGTCTTCGGTCCTATATACATCATATATTATAATCAAATTGTTTATTATATTATTACAATCAAGTATTTTATAAAATAGTTAAAGGCACTTACCTTACGAAAGTAAACGCCTGAAAAAATAAAAACTTTAGAAATCACATTAACATATATGAAGAGGTTGAACTCACCTTGAACCTTACCGGAAATTTCGAAAGTTGCTGTGAACAACTTTTTCAAGTTTTGTGCACTCATTTTTGCAAACTGTGATTAATTTTGAATGAAAGTACACAAAAACTCTGTGAAAATGACTAAAATTTTGAGTATCTTAAATCCGTAACTCTAATCATATAAATAATTTTTATTTTTTATTTGGAATATCATATTTTTATTTAGATCCAAACAATGTTTACTAAGATAATTACTAGAATCATATCGTACTCGTATACTTTTTCAATAAGAAATCTTACAGAAAAAAAATTATATACAGGTTTAGGCGACTGAAGTATTAGCTATTCGAGCGACTATATCTTTTTGTGTGAAATTATTTTTTATTAATTAAAATTACAAAAAATTGTGGAAATAATCAAAATTTTAAGAATCCATTCACTCTAATTCGATGTGGCTATATTTTACCCTGACTATAGCCTTCAAACAGTTAAAAAATAAGTTGAGTGAGTGATCTTCCGGTATTTTGGCCCATTCCTGAACAATAGCTTTCTACAGCGCATCCATCCAAGTATATTTTTTAGTCCTTATATTGCTCTTCATTGTCCATCGGATTTGCATCTGGCGAATTTTAAACCTATTGTGTGGATGAACTGAAGTGTGGAACATAATTTCTTAATCATTCTTTATTAATTCTTGAGAGATAAAGCTTGTGCTTTATGAGACGATGCCGAGTCTTGTTGAAACGTCCATGGTCTACGACCTAAATGTTTGCAAGCCCACGACTTTAAAGCTATTTCCAAGATACTGACCCAATAATAACTTGCGTTAACTATCTCTGTATATAAAAATACGTAAAAATATAAAATTAGATATAAATACATATATTATAATTTGTATAAAATACATTTTATATATATTAGAATTTATATAAAATTATATAAAAAAATAATTATGTAAAATAAAAACACTGTGAACTAAACAAATAGGCCGAAGTATGTCATAGTGGTGTCTCATAACGCGTAAAACCATATGAAGCCAGTACATATAGATATGTCTAATATATCATTATCACTATTAAATGTTTATATATATATGTATATAATACATACCAGTTATATGTATTGGGCTCTACTTTTGAACTATATTGAAAATGTTGCTCAGTAGAGGCGCCTTGACTTAAATCGTTGTCAAATCGGGCGGTACAAAAACAGAAATATTGCAATGGGGAAGAATGAAGTTGATATTCTTCATTTTCTGGAACCATATCTTCCATCAGCTAAAAAAATCTTTTTGTTTATGGCATTTTAATATAAATTTCCATACATTATATACTTTATATAGTTTGTGTTCGTATATCTTAAATTCTTAAATAATTAATTATTTTATATATGTTTTATATATTTTTTTAATGCTACAAGTAAACAGAAACTATAGCTAACATAGTCGTAAAAAACAACTAATTAACTCTAATTATGAAATAAGCAAAGATGTCAAACATCTACTATTTTCTATTATTATCACACACAATAATATTGATGAAAATATTTAATTTTATATTAGATAAAATAAAATTGAAGTTCTGAAATGCATTTTCCAATTCCATAAATATGTTCCAGCTTCATAGCCTCACCGGAAACTGATTTTCTTATGCAAGTTGACGTTGACGCTTGTATTAATAAAATGCACTTGGTGATAGCAGTTGTTTAAACAATAACTTAGACAATACTTAATATATTTTATTTAATTAACAACTTTTTATAATTTATGTAGTTCAGTAACAGAATTCACGTTTCCAAATGAACTTGAGAAACTTAACCTATAAAAAGTATGTGAAAAGCTTCTCAGTGGGAAATAAATTTTATATATTTTAAATAAATTATAAATAATAAATTATTTATTAATCTTGAAAGTTTATATTACTCATTACTGAATTCTCTACATATTAAACTGTTAAATAAAAACAAAGGTTTTTCGGTTACATTTCAGTGATTTTCATTAAAATAAAATTATATTGAAAGCAAATCACTTGAATTATTAATTTGCTGGTTCAATAATTCTAATATATATCAAGTTATCAAGTTTTTGTGATGAGAAAAAGTAATTCAATGTATTTACAGTACTGAATTAATTTTTTATTTAATATTTATTATTATTTTGATAATATATTTAAATTCATAATAATTAAGAAAATTCTGAATAACCTCAAAACCATCAACTTATTAGGCGACAATTCTAAAGATAACTCTAATTTGGGTTCCTCGTAATACGAATATGTTAAAAAACACATGACATACAGACTCCAAATCTAAAACATGATTTAATCCTCAAAATCAATATAGAAGTTTCTACAATAATATTGATTCATGATTTAATCCTCAAAATCAATATAGTAGTTTCTACAATAATAGTCCACTGAATATTGGACTATAGAACGATATGAAGACACTTCTGGTTCACCCCACCGAAACTCCTAAAAAACTCATAAACAATTTATGAAGATCACTTTTCCGATTTAGTATTCAAACCTAGTTACTGTTAAGAGTGACATAACCTACAAGCTCAAAAACTTCTGATTTAGTCCCTAGACACAAGATAGAGGTATATTAAGTAATATCAGTTCTCACTGGCCACCGGACTAGAGAATAATATAGAAACAGTCTGGGGCTACTCTATCAAAGACTTTAAAAATCGTGTTCCCATGTCAAGATCACTTTTTGCAATTAAGAATGGAAGAGAGAATAAAGTTAAAAACACTAACGACTTCATACACCATATCTAGTCTTTCTGATTTATTTCACAAGATTATATAAGAAAAGTACAATAGAGTCAAGTCTAAGGGGACCCTAGTTTATAAAAAAACGTGATCACAATCTGTTTCAGCCCAATTGAAATTCCTGTAGATCACTTTCAGTATTTCTCGAGGAAAAAAAAGCCCGAAAAACTAATTATCCTGGCTGCGTCAACTTCTTTCCTTAAAGAAGTATTCCCGACCAATTTTCGAAAATAATAAGGTATGTTTTTATTCATTTGAAAAAGTTTTGATCTCAACTTTATTAACCCAAATACTTGAATAATAATACTACATTATTATAAAATATAGGCTTGTTTCATGACATTTTACCTACTTTCATATCTCAAGAAATGTTCATTAAAAATTTTAAATTTGGATTTTATTTTTATATCGTCTACTTTACATATATTTACAAAGAGCAAAAGATGAACTCTATCAAACAACAATATTTTAAAAACAAATTATAACAAGTTTGAACTGATTTATTTCACACCCTGAGAAACAAATTTTCCATTATTGAAAGTAATTTGCGTCACATTGATTTGCTAAATTAATATAAATGACAAATTTTTAAAAAATTCGCTTAACACACGTTTGTTACATAAAAATTTCTATAATAATTATTTAATTTATAGAATATAATAAATAATAATAAGGTATGATTTTACAACAGAGGGAAATATATTGAATGGGGTCGATCTATTCTGTTAGCAACCAACAATAGCAGAACTGAAAGCGTTCAACCCACCCAGGAGGTCATTACTCAAATTGTGACCTCGCTTAACAGAACAGAGCCACCATACAACATTACCTATGCTTTTGTTCTATACTCTCAAGACTCAGACTTATAGTACTCAAATCCGACGTAGTAAGTAGCTCAAATATTCGTTTCTTACCTCTTGGATATGTTCTCCGCTTTCTTGAAAGGAGCCAACAATTTCTGTAATTTATCGGGATGATATCCACAACGATGATGATAATAATAAGTACCTCAAATTAACGTTTCTTACTTCTTGGATACATTCTCCGCTTTCTTGAAAGGGATGATATCCACAACGATGATAATGATAGTAAGTAGCGCAAATATCAGTTTCTTGCCTCTTGGAAATATTCTTCGATTTCTTGAAAGGAGTCAAAAATTTTTATAATTTATCGAGATTATAACCACAACGACGATATTCATTATGAAGGATCCAATAACTACTCATTGTAAATCTTCACGGTCTGCGACAATATATTTCTTTACACATTTCATTCCCAAGAAGTGGTTTTAGTGGTCTCACAAGATAGTTTACAATGGTTTTTAACTACTGATTGAAAACCTTTTTATAATATAAATTGTTAAGAAAAAAATATTTAACATTCTTAACAAATTTGGTAGTTGATAAGTAGATATAGAGCAAAATATAATATTAATAACAAGTTCGTTAATTGTTGTTTATATAAAGAACAACAATATATGAAACTTAATAACTAGATGTAACTGTTAGAAGAATATACGATCTCCCATATGACAATATTATTTTGTAAAAAATTTGTAAAATTGTATTAACGGTTTTTGAACTTCGTCAAAACCAAGGTTAACTGCTTCTCTAAATAGTTTTTACTCTACGATTGTTAATACATGGGTATAAAGTTTTAACTGTTTTTAATAAAAAATATTTTACACCAGTTTTCAATTTTTAAACACTTAAATTTAATAACTAGTTATTAATAATATTTTTAAAATAATTTGACTATCTAAAATTTATTTATATAAGTTTTAAATTATTTTAATTAATTATATGTTAATAAATTTATATAACAATGGGTGCCCTCTAACATTATCTTATATTGCAAATCGGAATAGTTAATTAAATAAATTTTTCTTAATAATGGAAATTTTCTATAAATTATAATTTATGCGGATTCAATCTTACTGACTTTATCTTAAAATATTTAATAAATAATCACGTAAAAATGTAGGTACTTTTTTAAACTATTTTAAATGTTAATATATGTTAGGAACTGAGTAAAATTTTTATTATAAACTTTTTATATTCATTTTTAGCTTCTATACTTACTCACGTGTAATATAAAATTTAATTTAAAACTAATTAATTGAAAATATTTAAAAACGCAATAGTTGATATAAGAGTAATTTTTTAATTAAGAACATTCACTTTTCTTATATAAAATAATGCCAACTGTTTTTCACAACAAAATATTTACTACTCTAATAATAATATTTTCTAATTACCTAACAAAATAAAATACTTTTGAGAAATATCTAAAATATGAATTTTTTTTGTTTTTAGTTAAGTGTTTTAAGAGATTTATTCGAACAGTAGTGAACTACAACAACAAAAATTCATATTATATTATTTTAATTAATTGAATTTTTGGCTGATCCCACAGCTGTTTCGAATATTACCAAATACCCATCATCAGTGGTCTTGGAAATAATTTTTGTATTTAATTATTCGTAAATAATTATTTTTGAGACTACAAGTACCAGAAATCGAACTCGGGTCCTGCCAAATTTGAAGCTCAGAATCAGCGCATCTTAACCAACTGACCCAAAGCCGTACTTGAGTTTTTATGTTCGTTAATTTTTCTGGAGTTTTGTTATTTTACTATGAAAGTTTTATTAAATTAATTGTTTTATATATATTTATATATATATTTATATATATTTATATTTATATTTATTTATATTTATATATATTTATATTTGTTTTATTAACAAATTTACTTGCTGTGTTTGTATTAGAACAAAATGTTCTAATGTTTTAATTAACTTCTTTTTATTTATTTGACATAATAATTGATTATTTTGGACTGATCATATAGAAGAATTGGAGCAAATATAAAACGTGATATAAGGGAAGGCAGTTAAGATCTCTAACTGTTACAGACACTTTTCAAGAATTTGCTCATATCCCTTATTAGCGATTCTTAATTTGATTTGTTAGTTAAAAATCAAGTTTTCGGGTATTATTTTCAAGGTATTTAGAACTTACGAATATACTTTCAATATATTTAAAAGATATATATGCAGTTAAATGTGGCAATTAAAAAAGTGTAAAGATTGAAATAATAAATATTATATAATATCGTTTTTCGTCTCATATCTTGTATGAGTTTTATCTATATCTTATATAATATCTACTTTATAAAAAAAAATACTTCCTTACATATAATGATAATCTCTTTATACACCTTTTAAGTGATTACCTCATTTGTATACATAATTATTGAAATACTAATATAATTAAAATTTATTATCAGTAAATTTTATATGTACATATATTTAAATCTCACCAAACAGTATTCTTATAACATGTGTCTTCACACCTGATAATCACATGATAAACACGTTTACAGTCAGCAGACCCCAATAATGAAATCAACATGCAATAATGTTTTCACGCAGATGACATAAATTTCGGAAAGATACAGATACGTTTGCATTGTATATATAATTTTCTCAGAATTCTTTACAAAATTCACGTTTTCATAATTGTCATAAATTATCAACAACTTTTATGATGAAAATTACTTTCATTAAAATTTTTATTTATAGTAGATCATTTTTTACAGTGCATTTTAATTATCATTTGCAAAGCAATTACTAGCAGCTCCGCAAAAAGATAAAAACTACACGTTCTGTGTAGAAATTTATATATTATTTGTCATAGAAAATTTAAATTATTTTAAAAATATCTAAAGAATTTATAAAAATCACAATAACAAATATAACATTCTAAATAAAAGTCTTAAATTTCTTATATACTTTAATATATTATATGCTTTTAAATCGTTTACAAAGCAAAATCACGGAGAGAAGTAAAAAATTTTTACGTATATATTTTTATATATACGTAATATATATATAATATATATATAAAATATATATATTTATATTTATATATAATATATATATATATATATATATATATTTTTATATATTTTTTTGATATACTTTTAAATCGTTTTAAAAGCAAAATTATATACCTCAGCTTGAATACAGTAAATTAATAAACAAACAACTCTTATAAGTTAATAAGTTAATATACTCTTCCACAGCTTGATTAAAGTTAGCTAACTAACTATTACTATGGAATCGAATCTTAGCTTAACAGTTTGCTTGAAAATAACTCAAATAGTTCACTAAACTCATTCGCAAATCATAACCCATCGAAAAGTCAATAAGTGATGGGCAGACACAAGTCATTAGCAAAGCTAATGAATTCGCTTTCTTCATCTAGATTAAGTCATAAAAATTAAAAATACAGTGCTATATGCTTATAATTAAAATAAACGATTAACTATAAATTTAAAAATTTTATAATGTTCCAGTTTTTTAAAAATTTAAGACTAAAAGAGCGACTCAAAAAATAATGTTTACAATCAAACCAGTGGCGTATACAAGGGGGATTTTTTGGAATATCAAACCATCCAACCATATATTGGAATGTTTTATTAATTTAGTTTTGTAATGAAAATATAATTGTTTAACTTTCGTGATGATTTATTTTTCGCAGTAATCTCAGTCGTTCCATTCGTAATAACTTTGCCCGGCTTTCGAAACGCTCTCTTCAAGAATGCCAAAAAATCTGATATTTCGATTGAAAAAGATTGATAAATAAATATTTCCTAATTGAAAAAATTTACTCTTCTAACTTGATCTAGAATATTCTTGAACTCCTCCAGCAGATTCTGATTAAAGACACTACCCTAGATAAAATTAATTTTTTTATATCAATTAAATATTTCCATATAAACTTTGACTCAATTATCGAAAAAAAAACCCCTTAATAGCCGTCTGTATACGGCACTGATTCAAATTATAATATCTTTTGTGCCTAGAAGTCGTAGAGTTAGCAAACGTGTTGAACTTTTATGCTGAAAGTTCATTCAAGAATTTAGTATAAATATTTTTTCGGATTGCACGTGCTGTGACTACTAATAGTAACCTTCAATGAACATGTACTCTTTGCTTAACCTTAAAGAAGTGCTTTTCTAAAAAATTTTTACCTCTGAAAAGCTTTCTCTATCACAATAGCAATACATATAGTATTGCTATAAGTTAATATAAATTAATTACTGCTATTATTAGTTTATCGAAAAAGCGATGTACCCAAGTAACTCAAGTAATATATTGTGATAACCCGAGGGAACTTAAATGTTCCTTAGATTCGAAAGCATTTACCAAAGAGATTATAAAAAGATCACAAACTATGAAGGAATGCTATAGCTAAAAACTTTTCGATACGTTATTATACAAAACGAAATATATATTCTTAAATATATTTCTTAAATACAACAAATAAAAAAATTAAAAATAATAATAAATATTTTATAATTTTAATTAGAAATCCTAAATATATTTCGGTCCGTTATATTTTCTTGAAAAATGACTCTACATAGGACATGTGTTAAAACTTAATAATATACCTGTATATAGTTGGTAAATCAAACTAGGATATTAAAATTAAACCATTGAAACTTTTAAAACAATGAATTAAAAAGGGTTTTATTATTAAACTCTTTTTTAGAGTTTAAGGGTTTAAGGGTTTAAGGGTTTTGGCACAGAAATATACCGACTTATTAAAATAATAACATAATAAATTTTAAATAGATTCGCCCATTGAAAAAAAAATCATCCATGATCATACATTAAATTTAGACATGAGCATATATATACCAATACACCGAACGCCTCAGCCACCTTGATAATAGCATAAAAATCCGTAAAATTATTTTAGTGGACTTTAAAAGCGGAAATAGAAGTGGAAGTGGGAGAATCACAATAATATTGCAAGAGACTGCTGACCTTCAAATGTTACAAGGTATGCGAGAAATGTTCCACTAAAATGCTGCTTTCACATTAAGATTAAGAGCGAATAGAACGATGAAAACTTGAAATCCACGGTAATATCTTCAGACACCCAAAAAATACGGTCTATTTAAGTTTATCACTGATAAAAAAATTGAAAAATGATGTGGCGCTGGTAGACCAAGTGGTTTTATAAAAGAGAATCGCTTTCTTAGAAGCTGTGTACTAAATTAAAATATATATAATGTTAGCTAACGTTTTAAGTGGACAAGAAGAAGAAGTAAACCATACACATTTTCCATATAAGTCTACATCTAAGATTAACGCAAACATTATTCTTAATTATTATTATAAACTAATTAAAAAAACTCAAATATTTCCTAAGATTACTGATGATGAGTACTTGGCAATATTCAAAACAGCGTTCTGTGTTCAGCCACATATCAATAAATTAACTAGAAAAATTTGTTGTTGTCTTTTCATTACTATTCAAACCTTTCTTACTTTTTAATAGTTTCTTTTCGTCATAAGACACGTCACTTTCCACAAAAAAATTAACATTATTCTTAATATTTACTTCTAAATGTTTTTAGATACTAGCAATTTTTAATATGTTTATTACATATATAAAATTATGATTATATATTTTTTATTATATACACATTTACATTGATAAATTCATATATGAAATTATAATTATTAAACTAAAGCATTTTTTATGCAATAGAATTTAATTATATATTTTTATTAAAAATATATATACATTCATTCCCAACGATTGTAATTTTATCTTAAATATACCATAAATATAATTTTTTTATGGCGTGTTAAATGAATTTGTTCCACTGTGCCACCCCCAAATAACTTTTATTTAAAATAGTTTGCATTTCTCCGTCCTGTTGAACAAATAAACAAAAGTAAAATTTTAATTGTTTTTTTTCATATTTCACTTAATATATTATTTATTGCTGTCATCTTTGTTGCCTTCGTTATTGTTGTAGCTTCTTGTGTTGTTGTTATTTTTATTATATTTTCAAATCTTTACAATTTTTATTGCAAATTGCTTTACGACGAAGGTTGATGTATTTTCGCTGGTTAAGCTTAGATTCGTGTCAGTATCGTACGAAGTCGCCCCACTCGATTAATAAAACCGTAAAGCACGTTATAGCACAGGTTGTAGTCGTTTTGTATCTGTCAGATACATCACACGTTGTGATCTCGGTTTTCGCAAGGCGTCAAGTTCTCAAGTCTTTCGCCTATCGCCTATCGCTCGCTTAAGTATTATAATTTTAGAGCACTACTTTCAGACTAAATCGAGTTTATTTTTACATGTCCCATTGTTAAGCATTTAACGGGCAAATGCAGTGAATGTGAAATATTGCAAGTGTTACACAATAAACTGTGATATATACTTTATCTTAATTAGAAGCTCGTTCTCAAGTGAATAACTTATAAGAATGCTCCAAGCAATTCAAAAAATGTTGCGCAAGAATTTTCTTTACATATTTCTAGTGCTTTTTTTAACTGAAAAAATCCTGGCAACGACCATCTCGCCGTCAATACAGGATTTTAAAATTTTTAATAAAAGTGAAATTGGTCTCGAATTTGTGCCTCTGGATGTGCCCTCAATGGTACCAATTGAGTTATCCACGACAACGACAACAACAAAGACTCTGACTCCATCATCTGAGAAACCAATCAATGAGAATAAAGAAACAAAACCTCCAACAAAAGAAGGTGTGTATAAAGTGTTCCATAATGTCTGTGAAGAACTAATAACTGAATATACTATATTATAGTGAAAACATTGTCATAAAATAATATCTAAAAATATTGTTAATATTTAATATCTAAAAATTCTAAATATTTAAATGTTACTCTTTTAAATCGGGAGTTGAGGTATATATTGTATGAGAATTAAATGATGAAAATGATGAAAATGAGATCTCTTCAATCTCCGTTTATTAGTGATAGTGTTTGCTTGATATTGTAACCCGATCATAGTGTCTTACTAGAATTACTAGTTACCAGACTTTTGCATCTACAAACTGCTACTAGAAAGTATTTGGTATTAATAGGTCATTTAACTGCATAAAGTGGTGTGAGCACTGGTTCTCCAAGAATTTCTTGTCTGGCTGATCTTTTGCCCTGAAGATGGGATAGCAATAAGTCCAACCAAAATTTATAGTTAGGATAAGCTTCAGTAAGGTAAATCCTCTACTGGTGTACTGATAAAATTTAATGAAACTTAGATGAATAGAAATGATTAGCTTTGGAATTTATTACCCAGATCTTCATGAGAGAAAGAAATAGTTATTTTTTTTTAAGTTGTACATTTCTTGATTTCTATATTTTTATAAATGAATAAACTTTTTATTTTTGGAAGTACTATTTACTTTAGAAGAAAGTGAGTATATTAATGCACAAATAATAATTGATCAAATTTTTGACAACGAAAATCGTTACACAGATATACTCTTATATTCGAGTATCTAAGCTTTTTTGGTGCTGTTAGCTGGAATCTTTTTGTTTTAAAGTTTTTTGATAGTCTTAGTTAACGTTAAGTTTTTTTGAATTTCCTTGTTTAAACTAAGTGGAGCACTGCTATTTGCATTAGTGTATTCAAGAGGCTTACGTTGTAATTGAAATAAATTCAATTGAAATCTGTAGAATAACTCAAGTAATGACTTAAATGTCAAAGTGTGATTTAATTTCTTTAATATGTTAGGCTAAGAATTGTTCTTATTTCTAGGGTAAAATATTTTTTTTACTAATATAAAGCACGGTACTAAATTCTTCGATGGGATATATAAAAATTGTATATTTTTATATTTATAGATTTATAATTTTAACTGATTGACATAAAAATTCAATCTGAAATAATATTTAAATATATATATGTATATATATGTATAATATAATTAATTATATGTATACATAAATTCAATGATAAATAATAAATTTAACTGGAAATTTGTTAAAATTTGAATCGGAGCTAATATTTAATAACCTTTTAGTTTGTTTTAACCAGTCGATTTATTTGTTTATAAACAAGTATTGTAAATTGTTTAATTATTTATTTAAGCTGTTTTTTTGTTTTTCGTGGCTTTGTTCAAATAAATTTAAGTCAATTTTGTGAATAAAATACATATGGATTTTATATACTAATGAAAATAAATTTTTTTTTAGGTTTTCTAGTTGATAATTTTTAGCACTTAAATTAGTTAATTTTTTTATTGAAAGCAAAAAAATTTTAATTTCACATAATGAACTAGATTTCAATAATGCCTTTATTATAGAGTGGCATTACTTCCAATTATTTTCAAAAAATATAGAATTGAACCTATTTTATTTACACAAGCTATGAATGGTGAAATTAACGCAAATATATATATGTAAATATATATGTATAAAAAACAAAAGTCAAAGTGCCAGCTAACGGCATCATTACATTTTACTATAACTAGCGATGCTATAAGTATCTATATGCTTGCGATGTAAGTATCTAAAATCATATTTATATAATTTAACGATGCTTTACGTAATAGTACTACAATCTATAGTAGAATATACTATTAACAGAGTAGAATAGAGTGTTCTGACTAAACACGATACACAATTTCGAAATATGATTCAAAACTAGGCAGCTTATCAATCACTAAAGAAATATTAACTCAAAAATATAAATGCCTTGATCAGAAGAGGGCGTGCAGAAGAAATTACTTTAAAAAAATGCTAAACTGTAGCCCTCAAAGCAGTAGAAGATATAAACGTCTATGTAACTCAAGGCCATGTAATCAACCGAAATAAAGAAACACTCTCCTGGCGCCCACGGTTTTGGACAAACTTAATTCAAGTTACCTATTTAAAGTAGTAATTTATACTTAAATTTTTGAAGGGCCAAAAAAAAGTTGTGAGAATTTTAAAGTTTATGCACAGAGGAAACTGTATTCCAGCTCAAGTGCCGGTGTCCATCATTAGCTACAAGAAGACACAAAACCTTTGGGGGCGTGTTGGAGCTATCATCTTTCAAAATAAAGGAAATAACTGTATTTATAGACTTGTGAAGTTTGATTCCTTTGACTTGAAGGGGGTAGTCACGCCTTCTTAAAAAGCATCCCCTTTTCAGAACAAAATGTTTGCGACTTCTAGGTTGTTTAAGGTTGTTCTTCTGGATAACCCTATATAATAATATATCTGAATACACGTTTCAAATATTAGATTCAATTAATATAATAGATAATACTCAGAATTTTTTAATTGGGGTATTATTTTTCCAACAGAATCTACATTTTCAATCTAAAACGGGAGCGCCACTTTATTATATTAGATTATCGATATAAAGTGGTGTTAACTTTATTTTTTTTCTGGGTTTAAACAATGTTATATCTTTGTAGCATGTTCTACTAAAAACATTCGGATAAAGCAAATCAAATGACCATTATATCTTTTCTAGCAGTTTACAACTTGTTTCTTTCTTTTATAATAAAAAAACTTAGCAGTGAAAAATTTGATATTTTTTTGGTTGTACAGCCTTTTCATAAAATGTTTATTGGAATATATAAATACGAACTATTAATCCTACAACTGTATCCATCACCACCACTACAATCGTACCTAAACACGTACTATAAATCCTACAACTGTGTATCCAACATCAACCCTACAATTACATTTTCAACAAGTCATTCTGAATACAGTTGTGAGAAAATTAATAGAGTCTATTAACGTTTAATTTCTAACCGACCCTCTTAACAAAGGGTCCATGTTCCAAGCCTTAGTCTAACTATTCTTAAGACTAGTCAATACTAGTCTTAGTGTTAATTATATACAAATAATTATTTTTGTATAATTTACACAATTATACAGAAATACGTATAGTTATGTTTACCGATATGTAAATAGTAGGTCAGTATATAGATACCTGGAAATGTTTTTACCCCGCTTAACTGATAATAAATCTTGTTTTAATTATTTATTCACCGCAAATAGTATAAAGTAGTTATTTTTAATGGTTTAATTGATATAATGTATCATTTACTTGATATTAAATGAATATATTTACTTATCTATCAGTACACTAAAGTATTTATAAATATTGCATTTTGTTTTGAAAAAAAGATTAATGATTATTGTTTTTAATTGCATTGATCGAGTCGATAAAAACAATTGGGAGTTCACATTAAAGTGATTTGTTAGCACAAAGTTATAAATTTATCTTCGGAGAGGTAATTCACCCGACCTATTACAGCGGTTGTCACGAGAACGATTATCGTGAACACACGCTTCACAGCAATAAATCGGAATTGTATGGAACTTGCCTTATCGTGTTTAGTAAATATTTAAATTTAATTTAATTATGCGATTAGTTATGCAATATTAACTAAACTGTTTAAGCGTGAATTAAACTCTATATATTTAAATAGAATTATAAATGTGACAACTGACAAGAACAGGTTCTTAGAAATATCTGTACGAAAGTATCTCTAAAATAGAACTTGAAAGCAGTATTTATTTTTAACTTTTTTTAAATATATTTTTTGCTTTACTTTTATTTCAAATAAAATAAAATCAAAATGAATCAAAAATTCTTTATTAATTGATTCTAAGTAATTCTACGGTAAATCCCCAAAGTTGACTTAAAAATTATTTTTCGCTTTAAATGCGATCGAAGACTTTAAGTACGACTTTGCCGCCAGCAATTTTAAGTACTTTCGTGCGTAAGCGGCTTTAAAAGATTTAATGGATATTAAAAAAAAACTGAATTTAAAAATTTAATTTGTATTCAATTTATGTAATGTTTAGTGTACAAAACATGTAACTTCCGAAAAAAAATTCAACCTTTATATTTGCAATTAATATTTTCAAATTGCTTAGTAGCAACTGATCGACTATCGACTTTTTCGTTTTTTTTACCTGGAACGTGTCTAAGGTTAAAGTAAATATATTTATTATATAAAACATAACTAATTTAATTAGAAACGTGATATTTTTTAACTGCAAGCGGTTGTAGAATTCTACTTTATTTAGTATTCCTATTAGAATTAATTATTTTTTGTTATTTAGCAAAATAACTTAAGTTTTAAAACAAATAACTTACTTTAAAGCGGTCATTGCGAACATACTGAGTACCCTACAATGTACCTTAACAGGGTTAAGATGAGTATTAATAATTATTTCTAATAATTTCAAATAGAATTTATATAATTTTCAATGTTAAACTGTGGTTTCCAGTTTGAAAAACACTGTTGGAAAGCCTTTATCGAACAATTTTTGGTGACTTTACAGCAGGCCTACTGTTCAGATAGGCTCAAGATTTTATATATATTTTTTTCATCTATTTATTAAAGTCTTCTAAGGCACATCCACCAAGCTGTCGAGTCCTCTAAGTGTTTCTAAATCTTTCATTTTATATTGTCATGTGACCATCACAGCTGCAATATCTATATCTTGTTTTTATTTCGTTTGATTCGCGATTTTATTTTACTCGGTCACTATATCTTCGATATTTTCTTGAGACCTTCATTCATGAATGAGTGAAATCTGTATTCGTTTCGCTTTTCCGTTTGAATTAAAAAAGGAATAACTTCGTCTTAAAAAAATATCTATAGAGAGAGCACAATACTTAATACAGTTGTCTAAATATACCGCTTTCCTCGTTTATATGTATTCCCTAATCTTCTGCCATTTCATTGTAACGAACAATGGTATTTCCAAAGTATATATATTTTTGTGCGCTTACTACTTATCAGCAACCGATGCAAAATAGATTTGTAGTATACAATTCCAGAACTTAAACTACATTAACATTTTTATCTTACTTCAATTGATCCCGAAACCAAAGCTTTGGGACAACTGAATAGAATATATATAATTTTTATTAAATGTCATTGAGCCGTATAATTTAGCATGCACATCACACGTATATTTAATGTCCTCTATATGTAGAAAGAACGAACAATATATTCCTTTTCATGAACTAGTGATTATGTTAGATGATAACATACTAATTGATCTAACGTCGGTGTGTAGTTCGTGTGCCATTGACAGCATACTATTATAAAGAATATAACACTTGAAGTCAATATATAGTTAGTTTATAAAATTTATTATCTTACTGAAACCCTCTCAGGCTTTTAGAAATTTTAGAACATTCCTTTCACTATAAATGCACGACTTAAACTATCAAATGCCTCTTTGAAGTTAATGAATGAATAATGTGTATTTGTTAACCCATTAAGGATTCTTTTTTTGTGAGGAGTGGAGCTTTAAAAATAGCAATATGCCCGGTTTGCACAGACTAAACACAATCCCTCTCGTGTGCCAGAACGTTTCTTCCCTGGAACTTTATCGGGAATACGTCAGGGTAACATATTAAGGTTAAGATCATTGAGGTTACTAACAATGCAACCAATACACAAAAACAAACTTGTCTCGATAAACCGATAAACCGAAGAAGATGTGATTTAGTATAGTAGTTAGTTTTTGTTCACACCCCACCCGTAAATTTCACTATTTTAGTTATTCAATATTTATTGATGATATATCTCTTGCCTATTCTGCGATTCCTATTTGAAGTGTTGTACTATTGTAAGTCGTAGTAATAAATCAATTGCCTAACTATAATTATAATCTGTCTCTTGTCGCTTCTGTACTTTATTTATTAAGTATGTGCCGCCATTACAAATCGAAATAATTATTTTAAACGCCCAGACTATAACTATTGTAATGAAAATGATTTCCTTATTACAGACATAAATAGCTACATTTCATTTAGTGTAAAATATTTGCAGGTGTTTGAATAAATAATTCCACATTAAAGTATGGAAATTATTTAATTAATTCGTTCTTTTACGTAGCATTGCTAATTTAGATTTATATACTGAAGTTTTCCTTAACCCAATGTATCTCATAACTTTCATTTTACAACCATTGATAATATATTCGTGCATAAAAAATTTAAATAACATAAAACAAAGCAGTTTATGGATCTAGTATTTTGTTAAGCCAGTGATTTTACTGATTGTTGAAATTTAATTAATGTGGATATCATAAAATAAAACATTAAATGGTTAAAAACCAAGATATTTTTATTTAATTATGCAAAAACTATAATAATGTCATTCAACATACTTAAGTGTCTCGATTACGAACGTTATTTTACAAGATTTACAAGAATAAAACGACCCTCTTACAGATATTAAAATTTTCTTATTAAATTTGATTTTATTGCATTTAATAGAAAGGTTTCAAACAGCAGTGAATTGTAACAACAAAATTTTTATTTATTTTTAATTAATTGAATTTAGGTCTGACCATACAGGTGATTCGAGTATTAGCAATAATTAATAATGGGTATTTGGTAATAATCGAAACAGCTGTATGGTCAGCCAAAAATTCAATTAATTAAAAATAAATAAAAATTTTGTTGTTACAATTCATACTGCTCGAAAAATTTTTTTATGAAATCTGTTATATCTTCCCCCGTACATGAAATTTTATCTGGATACTGGATGTTGTATATTGAAACCTCCCACCCCCAACTCATACTATTATTATCATATTATGAATACATCGACAACTGCAAGTTAGATAGGTCTTGAAGGTAATCAGTGTCGAGAAAGGTATAGATAAAACATTTCTGACACTCACTACCAACAAAACATTTTAGGTAAATATACTCATCCTCTTCGAGACCGAGGCTCCATATAAATATACCACCTATGTACATTTCTCTTTCGTCATTATAAAAACTTTCACTTCGAAGATTAATTCAAATATTCTTATTTTGATTTTTTATTTTAGATGCCAACTATTGGCGCAAAGTTGGATTGACGCAACTTAGAAAAGTGATTGGCATTGCCAAGAAGGCGAAGGAGACTGCTTATACACGGAAAGCTAAAAATGTTATAATTTTCGTGGGCGATGGCATGGGTTTGACAACCATAACAGCGGGTCGCATTTTCAAAGGTCAACACTTAAAACAAGGTTATGGTGAGGAGACAATGTTATCGTTTGATGATTTCCCCTATACTGGATTAGCCAAGGTTTATTCATTAAAATAAATAAAAATTAAATAACAAAAACACATTTTTTACTTTTCAGACTTACAATGTCGATAAACAAGTACCCGATTCAGCCGGTACAGCGACAGCAATGTTTTGTGGTGTTAAAACAGATTACGGTGCCATTGGTATGGACGCTACACGCGATCCCTTAAATAACGCAACTGGCAAACTCACCTCAATTCTGGATTGGGCGCAAGCAGCTGGTAAACGCACTGGTCTAGTCACCAATACACGTATAACACACGCCACTCCAGCATCAGCCTATGCGCGCAGTTATCATCGCGACTGGGAGTGTGATACAAAAGTGCCGCCACCTTCACTTGGCAAATATGTAGACATAGCACGGCAATTAACTGAGAATGCGCCCGGTAATAAGTTGAATGTTATATTGGGAGGTGGTCTGTCACCTATGGGTGCTTCTAATAAAACCGAAACTGGCAGAGTTAAGTTTGAAGGTCCTTCAGAAGATGTGTGTCAGCGCGGCGATAATCGTAATTTAGCACGTGAATGGTTGCAAATGGAAGGCACAAATAGAACGAGATTCTTTGTGCAGACTAGGGAACAATTGGAAAAACTTGATTTAAAAAAAACTGAACATCTATTAGGATTGTTTAGAAATAATCACATCACCTATAAAATTGCAAAAGAAGAAGAAGAACCTACGCTAAAAGAAATGACCGAAGCTGCTCTTAATGTTTTGGAACGAGGACATAAATCCAATGTAATAACAAGCCGAAACTATATAGTTCTAGACTCTATTAATAAATAACATACATTTATTTCAGGGTTACTTGCTAATTGTTGAAGGTGGACGTATCGATCAGGCTCATCATCAGAATTATGCGCGTGCCGCTATGTACGAAGTAGTCGAATTCGACGCAGCAGTTGAGGCAGCATTAAAATTAACCAATGAAGAGGAAACGCTTATAATCGTCACTGCTGATCATTCACATTCTGTTACCTTAAATGGATATCCAAAACGTGGTGCCGACGTTTTGGGTTTTGCAAATAAAGCTAAAGATCCTTTGGTATATGAGACAATTTCATATGCCAATGGTCCAGGTTATTGGGATCATTTGGCAAACGAAACACGCAATGTGAATGAAAGTAACATTTGGATACGTTTAGAAACGTTAACGCAAGCAGAACGTATGTCACCCACTTATAGGCACATGGCAACAATACCAGTTAAGGATGAATCGCATGGTGGTGAAGATGTCGTTGTTTTTGCCAATGGTCCTGGTTCAAGTTTAGTACGCGGAGTTTTCGAACAAAATTACTTGGCTTATATTATGAGTTATGCGGGATGTTTTGGCCCAGCGAAGGACTTTGATCACACTTGTATACATAAGCAAGCATATAGGAGTGCTAGTAGCAGATTACAAGGATTTCAATTTTCAATTTTGCTGTTACTGTCTATCTTTAGTTTATTTCGTTTTTAATTAGTTTAAGTTTTTGTGTTATGATAAGAAATAAAAAAATAGCTCACAAGGTTGTTATTTAAATTTTACTTTAATTTAAAAATTAATAATTTAAGGCTATACTCTTAAGTAAGAAGTATAGGAAGTATAAACTTGATTCAAGTTTATTTTTAATGAGCAACATTTAAACGAATGGAGTTTCTTAGATATGAAATTAATTTTCTGATGCTCAATCGATCGTTCTCACATTATGAAGGATATATATGTATGTATATGCATGAACTACAACTGATTTTATTTTCAGTCCAGCACTTAAATGAAAATGTTGCTGTTGTGGCCCATGTACATCTATAGAGCAGGAAACAAGAACAGTAGAAATCACAAAACATATAATGTGTTCGGATGATTGTAGGTCAGTTAGAGGGAGAAGAATTTAGTGGGATAACGGAGGGCTATGGCGTGGGTTGGTGCCAATTATAACTACCCTGGGTCTAGTTGTTGGAACCTGGACACTTCAATATGGCAGAGTATATATCAATATTGCTTAAATAAGTCTATGGTCAATAAAATTAATTCTTCTCAATAATTCGGAAAATCATATGCAGCTGAGAAAGCTTGTTTGGTTAAGCTACCTTTTGGATAGTGAATCTACGAGTGATTAAAATTGTATCAACATTGTATATAAAAGTTCAATCATTATATCACATCCTAAATGGCATCAAATCCGTGTTTTATATAAAGTATTACAATTATTGTATTATTATTTGAGGATTTGGCACTGCGTCTTGGAAATCTATTGTGCGTGAACTTAATGAACTTAAGAGTATTTCTACAAGTCGAACTATCTACATTACAGTTTAATTGCTTCATCCGAAATGAGTTGCCCACCTAGGTACTTCTTACGTTGTTTCTGCATCAGTGCTACGTGAACGGCTACCATTATATACCACAAGAAGTCTTGTCTGATTGATACATTGGTTATTTACTATACAATGCATTCAATAGAATTATTTAAAATATACTATATTTAATGCAATTATCAATTCTGCCAAACCTTATCATACCAATCACCCAAACTGCATTATACTCAGCAACAACGAACATGTGAACATATAAAATAGGGAGTCTGAAAGAAACAATACATATATAAGGTAAGATCTTTCCTGTTTATTTAATATAAATTTATACCCACAAAAAACTCAAAGCAATTAAAGAATCTTGAGTTTAATTTTATAGCATCATTTTACAATTATCATTTAAATATTGCATTAGTTGGATTTGACTCTAACACTTCATTACATTTTTAAACTATAAGTTACACTTTATGACTGGCAACGATCTTCCAAGCATTTTTTGTTGCATCAAAAAAAAAAACAAAAAAAGTAGAAATTGTACACAATCGTTGACTAATTTCAATTTCAGGCAGCTTTAGCTGTAGCTGTTTCGGTTTTCGCTTCATCCGCGTCTAACTTAAGTACGCGTTGTGCACTAATGCAGTTTTGGAACAAAGCTACTTCCTCAGCACATTTAAGTGTCTCACCAGGATAAGCACGATAGCAGGCAATTACCTGGGCTTTGAGGTCTTGGCATGGTGGCAGTTTCAATGCAGGTGATGGCGTAGCAAAACGTTTACGTACATCCTCAACAGCCGTTGCATATTCCTTCTCCATAATAGAATCTGTCTTTTTTAAAGTATCCTCCAATTGTGACATACGTTTACGCCACATGGCATCATTTTCTTCCAGTTCATGTTGTTTTTGTCGTCTTACATCGACCGCTGACTCTGTCGTACCGCCGCCTAACACATATGTCGGTTGTGAGCTTTGGTAAACAACTGTTGGTTGTGATGGTGCCACCGATTTTGGGGGTGGTGGTGGTGGTGCAGCTTTTACAGGCACTACACGCGGTACCTCCTTGGCTGGTGGCGGTGTTGCTTCTTTCGATTTTGCTTTTTCAGCAGCAATTGCATTTTCTCGTGCTAAAATTATTTAAAGTGAATAAATTATGTAAGCGCATGAGTAATAGTAAAAATTGTAGTAAATATTTTAAATAATTTTAAATAATACTTCGTTTTTAACAAAATATATATTAATTTGTTATAGTGGATTCACTGCATGGTTGCATAATCATTTAAACAATTTTATAATTTTCTCAAATATATTTTTTATTATAAAACAATTATTTTAGAGTATAACATTAGATATTAATTTACCTTGTTGTTTAAGGCCACTCTTAAGCCTTTGCACAACTTCGTCTGAGATGTCAATAACACTGCTTGGATTTGGATTGTCCAACTGCACGGAACGTGTTTCACTTGACTGTGCTGAACCCATTCCTACAAATGTCTGACTCTGTATATAGGTGCTATTTTATTCAAAATAAAATTATTAAGATTTCTTTATTCCCTTCAATGTATTTAATAATGTTAACATAATAATGTGATTAGAATAAATGCATTCAAACGTTTATTATATTAAAACTACCTGCGAAAAATCAAAAACCGATTCAACACAGCTGACAGCTGTCATTTATTGTATTTGCCAATCTGACGTGCGAGTTCGAAAAAAGTGTTGAAAAACGTTACAATTAAAGATTAAATTTCTTTTAAAATATTAAGTATTAACTAATTTCTCTTAAAATATTAAGTATTTTAACACTTAGGTCGTGTGCGAGTTAGGCTAAGTTGATGCTAAACCAAAAGGGAGATTTTTTAGGATGTTTTGCACTGCACACATTTAGCCATTTATCAACACGTATCGACACATCACTACATTATCGTCACAACTTAGAATTTCCCTCATTTAGAACGCAACTTAGCCTAACTCGCACACGACCTTAATTTCAACAATATAGTAATATCTTTGTTTTGATAGTAAATTCCTTCTAAATTAATATAATACTGAAAATAACAGACAATCGTTAATGGCTATTTAAGAGTAATATTTACAAGTATATATAGTGCATTAAATCAATTAATAAAAGAGGTGCTTTAATAATAAAATTAGTTTTGTATTTACTTTTATACGCGAAGGTACTTAATGTAACACTTGTGGAGACTCAATGACATAAGATTGGAATTTTCTCTACAAATGCTTTTAGTATATATAGTTCTTAGTTTGCTGTATTATTATTCATGATATTTTTCATATATGATGAATTTTTTGTATAAAGTATAATACTGTCATTCGCACAAAAAATTTGAATTGAAAATCTAAGTAGAAAAACAAATTAATATTATCATCAGTATTTTTAAGAAATGTTTTTCAGTTGAAGTTTTATATGGATTTATTATATGTATTGACTGTTATTACTAGCTTTAATACTATAAAGTTCATTCTATAAATTACTCAATTCATATAGCTTATATGCAGTGGAACGCCCTGGGCGTAAAAGATTGTTTCTCAAGGATAGCACTATTATTAGAAAATTAGTAAATCTTTTTGTGAACTGTGATATTTTACATATAGTGTTAAATTAAATTTTTGTGCAGTATTAAATAATAATAAATATTTAAAATAATTTAATATAAATTTATTTATAAAAAAAAAATAATAAAACTAATACATGTCATTATTATTAATATTACCAAAAAAAGATAGTGATGAATATTAACGAATAAAGTGTAGAAGGAATATACACATATACAACAAATGATACTAATTTTAATTCTATTTGAATAAACTCTTAAAATTTATATTAAGAAATATCCTAATTTAATAATAATAATATCATAAAATATTTTTATATAAATTTATTTATGAAAAAAATGTATAATAAAACTAATACATGTCATTATTATGAATATTACCCAAACAAAAAAGCGATGAATATTAACAAAAAAAGTGTAGAAGGAATATAGATATATACAACAAATGATACTAAAATTAATTTTATTTAAATAAACTCCTAAAATTTATATTAAGAACTATCCTAAACCATTTAAAGATATAAAAGAAGTCAATTTTATTTTGTATGTGACATTCGAAAATTATTTTTTATTCATTTATTTTTTTTTTTAATGAAATTTCACGACAATTCTTATTTTATAATTACTTTATTCCATATTTTATATTTGTTTTCTTCGTTTTTCATAATTATATTAGTGTTTTTATTTTAAATATTGCATGACATTTTTTTTAAACTATATTTACGCAAAAACTTTTATTATAGATCACTTAGACTCCTATTCATTTATATATTTTCATTTTATGTAATGTTTGTTTTTAGTTATTTTAAATAATATTTTATCAATTTATTACACATGCTTCAAAATTCGTGTCTGTTCTACTAATATACATAAATACTAGTCTGAAATTAACAGAAATAATTTTGGTAGAAAGCCGAAAAACCAATTAAAGTACAACTTTTGTGTACCCAGCAGGAAATTAGTTAACTAGTTCTCATGCACCTTGAACTGTCAACTAATAAATGTTTGTTTGTTTTTATAATTAGTTCACATTTATTATAATGTATATGCTATTTTGATTATTTTTTAAATACTTAATAATAATGTTATTTATTTGATGAGTGTTAAATGTATATTTATTTGCAATTTAATATTAGTTATTTAATTTAGTTTTTTTTTTTAATAATATATATGTATATATTATTCAAATGTTCGCTGTTTTTAAAATTTGGTTTTTGTTTTCAATTTGTATTTGTTTTTTATTTTTTTTTGGTTGTTTTGTTGCTTTGCTAAATAAATTACTTTTATAACTTTTATCCTATATAAAATTGATTTTATATACTTTATAAATTAATTAAATACAATATATATAATTTCAATGTTTGTAGTTAATATCACTGGTGGTTTTCAAACATTTTATTTTGGTTCTAATTTGAAATAAATTATGTATTTTTTTCTTTTATAATACTTAATTCGTATTTGTATTAGATTAAATTTAATTAATATATATTAATTTTTTAATATTACATTTGATAATATTTATATGTATATATTAATATATAAAAATGTATTTTGTTTACTTTTCTTAAATTGGACAATTTTGATTTAGTTTAATACTTATTTTTAATTCTATGCACTATTTGAGTGGGATTATTATTTGGTATTTACTATATATACGGGCGTATAGTATATATAGTAAAGTTCTATATACACAATTTGAATTTGTTTTTGCAATATTTTATAAATATATATAGTTATAAATTAACGTAAAAGTTACCTATTTACAAATGTTAAAATAATGAATCCGTGGGAATCCGTAAATAATTAATTTTGGAACAAAAATTTTATAAAATTAAAATTAATTTAGCATTAAAAACATTCATTTGTATATATGTTATATAAAGATCAGAAAAAAATATGATAAACTATAGAGAAAAGTGTTGAGATACTATGTATAGTCTCTGTTAATAGTAAAGTAGTGATTTATACCTCTGGAAGTCATTGTATGGACTGGAAAATATCTCCTTTATTAAGCTGTTAGAGTTACTTAAATATCCTAAGATCTGAATCTGCTTTACCAAACTCATGCTGCTCATAAGTCTTGATACATTAGCAAGTTAAACACGCGGTATTTGGAACCTTCGAAACTTTAGAAAAGAGGTCTTCAAGTGAGGTGCTATCAAAATAAATACCTTCGTAAATTCTTAAAACAAATTATCTTCCGTACATAGTCTTTTACATTATGTGGTAATGAAATTTCTATCTTAAAGCAGTACAGAAAAATCTATAGTTCGCTATAGTTCAAATGCGATAGGTCGGATATGACGAATCCTAAACTAACAGACTGGGGTGCTTACTTACGGGTCGCCTGCACAAATTCATATTCGAAATCGGTCAGTTGTGGTGAGCCGGTAGCTAGTTATAGCAATAAATTGGATAATATTTCACTCATTAAAATCTTACACAATTCTTGACTATAATCCTGAAAGTCTTCTGCCATAGAAAAATTTTTCTTTATATAGTTTTAAGGAACGAGAATTGATAACTTCACAAAATAAATGGTTTATATTAAAATTTAAATAATTGCTCTAACAAAATTATATTGAAATAAACATTTAAAAAGTAAGTAAAAGTAAAATAAAACACAATTAAATTAAAAGAAATATCACTTTACTTGTAATTATGTTACTAAATTAATAATATTTATATTTACTCATTTTTTTATAAGATTTATATTTTAATTAGCTAATAAATTAAATATACCTTATATTGTAAATTTAATATTTAAGCCTTTTTAATCATCTTTTAATATTACTTAGAATAAATATCATCTTAACTATTATTTTTACTACTACGATTTTATTTATAATAAAATTAGTTAATTATATGATTTTTGTAGGTTTTAGTTTATAAGCCTTTACAAAATGTCAATATTTATTTTATTTGAAACAAAATAAAACAATAATATCGATAAATATTTTCAAGTAGTTAGAAAATGCAGTATTTTAGTCCTTGATAGAAAAATAATTGAACAAATTAATAAATATTTATATTATGAAGTTTAATAAAATAATAAAAATATTAGGAAAATTAATTAAATTAAAGACACAACGAGATTAAGAATTGTTTAGTACTCCTTTAAAATTTAATATAAAATATAATAAAAAGGTTAAAATAGGAACAATAACAAAAAATATTAATATATTAAAAAATTAAAAACTATATAAAACTACAAAAAACATAAGAAAAACAGAACATGAAATTTGTAAAAAAATAATAGGATATAAACAAAAAAAAAATGTAAGTAAAAAATTAAAAAAAATATATAGAAGTTAATATAAATTAAAAGAATAAATAAAAGTAAAACTTAAGAAATAAGAAAAAAATAAAAAAGAAAAAAATGTAATATAAAAAAATAAGAAATATAAACGCAATAAGAATAGGACAATAAAATAAAAAAATACAAATAAAATAAAAGAAAAAAAATCAAAATAATGAATATGAAATGTTAAAAATAAAAATTATAAATAAATAATTTAATAAATATAATATAATATTTAAAAAACAAAAGCTTTAATTACAAATATATATTTTAAAAAATAATATAAAAATTTATAATGTACAATAGTAAACATATAAATGAATTTAAAATACATTTAAACAAGTTGATTTTAAAAGAACTAATAACGTAATTCAATACATAAATTATGTTAATATAAATAAATTGAAAGTATATTTTTTAAATAAGCAAAAAAATTTTTAATAGCTTATTAAACAATATAAAACCTTAATAAATTTTGTAAATATATATTTACAATTTCAATAAAAAATAATTGTAAAGAAAAAATGTAACATTAAAATATTATTAGTATAATTTTAATTACTCTATTGTTTAATTTCACGTCACAAAACGAACATATTTAATTTTCTGTTTTAATTTAAGATCAAAGTAATTTAAATTACATAAACAATAATTAAATATAAACAAGTCGTTTACTTAAAAGAACATTTAAAAGTTTTTAGTTATTAGCAATAATCAAATAAAATTGAAATGAAAACAAAACTAGAAAATTGTAAATATAACATAATTAAGATATTTTAGTAGGTGAGTATAAAAATTTAATTAAAAATAACTGCATCTTTATTTAAAACAAATAGTGAAATTATTTATTTATTAAAACTATATTCAAAAAAATTAACTAATTTAAATATTAATTTTCATTTTAAAGCTTACTAAAGCATCTATTTTATAAAAATCATATATGTTTTAAAAATTAAAAATGTAATTTATATACATACATATATATAAATATATATATACGCATATAAATTATTAGTAAAATAATGCAAAGCATTTTAAAGTTAGTGAGGACATTAGTTAATTTGTAAATAAAAATAAAAAAATTAAAAAAATGTTTTTATATTTTTAATTTTAAAATATATTTTAGTTTAGTATTTACTGAATTCACATATTACATAAATAAGCTTTTTAATATTAAATATTATTTTTTTTATATTATTTATTTATTTTTCATAGAAAATTAAATTAATTTTTACTAATTAGCAAATTTACAATTTTTTTTATTAAATTAGATTTTTATAATTTTATTTTAATTTAAAATTTTTCAAAACGTTCTATACGAGACGACACTGAGTTGTCCTTAATAGTTATTTCTAACTTTGCAATTTGTTTCTTTTTTTTTTTATTTTTCTGTTTAGTTTTGTTCAGTTAAATTTTTTACAACTATATTTTAAATTAATTTTAATTTAAATATATTATTTGAAATATCTACTTATTTAACTAATACTACACATACGTTTTTTATTTTATTTTTTTTTTAATTGAAAAATTTATACATTTACTTTCTTGTTTTTTATTGTTATTATAAAATTGTTAATAAGCAGTTTATAATGAAAAAAAAAAAAAAATAAAAAACACTAACTGATAAAATTCTATAACCGTTTTAAAATAATAGTTTAAATTGCATAAAGCGTATAGAAAGAAATATTATGCTTTAGAACAAACTATGTATCGTATGTAAAATCCATAAAGAACTGTTTAACATTCTTTATATACAATTACAATTTTTGTTGGATTTTAGAATTTTACTTTTTATATATATTACAAGAATTATTTATATGACAAAAATTATTAAATAAGTTTTATAAAATTCAAAATGAATATAATTTCTACTATACCAAGAACTTCTATATATTAACTGCTGGTCAAAGAGTATTTATTATCTTTAGATAATATAAAGCAATAATTTAAAATTTTTATATATAATTTTCAGTTTAATACATCACACATTTTAAAAAATTTATTCATTAAAATCCTTGCTGTATTATTTAAAAAAAAAAATATTGCAACTATTTGTCAATTTTTGAGGCATTAATTAAATTAAATTAAGCATAAACTTTTTAATTAAAGCATTAATTTTGTTTAAAATAAATTTTTTTTAAATTAAAAATGTGTAGAGTTTACAGTTTTATCCTCATTCATATCATTAATATATATTTTTTTCTTACTTCAATAAGCTTATTTTTCATTTTCATTTTCTTGTTTATAAAACACTATTTTATTTATATGCATTTAGGTATAAAATTTGCATATTTACTACATTACAAAGTTTCATAAGGAAATTGTTTTTAAATGCATAAATTAATTTAATTAAAATTTTACGCACATATATGCAATTCTTATACTATTTTGTTGTTTTACATTTTTATAATTCTTATCGCTTAAATTTACTTCATAGTTCTTAATATTTAATATTTTTTTTTATGTATTATTTTGTTTAGCGTTATACTTTTACAATATTAACTCTTCATTGACATGTCATAAATGTCGTTAATTCTTTTAATTCTTAAAACAAAATAAAATTAAACTATTAACATATTTTAAAAGAAGCAAGAAATAAATAAGTGTAAATGACAAAATAAATTTAACGTAAATATTTAAAATGATTAAATTTAGTTTTTTATTTAAAACAAAAAAAAAAAGCTGTCTTAGTTTGTTACAACATCGCCACAAACTACACTTAAATTGGTAAAGACAATATTTATATTATTATTATTCTTCTTGCATTTTATAAACAGCATGTTTTATAAAATTTTTTTTATAAACTATTACTAAATATAATCGGAACCCTGAACGTACTTATCAATTAAATTGTTGGCTATTCTGGTGTACCTTGGGGCCGTACATAGTTTTTTACATTTGCATTTACACTTAATAGGTTATAATTAATTACAATTAATATAATAATAATAAACATATAGAAGTTTTTACTTAATCTATACATACATACATACATACAATTATGTAAATGGAGCGCATGCATGTACCGCAATTTAGTTAAATAAATATTTTATATATATGTATATATATATATCATATATCAGTATTCAGTTATAATTCTTGATATCCAAAAGAGAGTAAAAGTATTTGGAACCAATATTTGTGGCATACAGTGTTTCTAACTATATTCTATATATGTTTAATTATTTATTCATACCTAATTTATTTATTTAAGTTTTCTAATACAGTGGACTTTGTTTAACAGAAAAATGTCTATGGACTATGCGCGAGAATACAATATTCATATACAGATTATGAAAATTATAACAAATTATAACAAATTAAATTAATTAAATGAGTAGCATAATAAAATGATTGCATATGCATAAAATGTATAAGAGAATCGAGAAAATATATAAAAAAAAAAATAAATATTTTTTACAATAATACTTTATATCTCTATTCATACATTATTCACGTATTATTTTATTAATTGTCACAATTTTTTGTTAAACAATTTACACTGCATTAATGATTCATTTATTTATTTATTTACTTTTATTTTTATTTTTAAATTAATATTAATTAATTAATGACAAAGAGATGATAACGCTACGCACGTTAATGTGTTTTTTTTATGTATTTATTGCTAACATACAAAATAACATTAACGTTACGATATATGTAAATGAAATGAGAATATAAAATTTATAAATCTAGCAATTTAAAAACTACATGAAGACGACGACCGACTTGCTAATTTTAAATATAGAAACTATTGTATTCGTAAACAAAAATTACACCACAAAATATTATTTTGCATTTCGCACGTCATTCATAACGCCGCCACCAGGTCCACCGGGACGCATACGCACCGAAGGACGTCTTTCTGGTGTGTCATAAGGTGGGCGCGATGAATTTGTTGCAGCCATTGAATCGTCCATTGTCATACCGCCATTTCCACCAACCACCATCTGCGAGCTACTGCCAACAATTGCTGCATTGGAGTTTACCATCGATTGACCAGCACCGGAGCCCATCATTTGGACGCCACCCACTGCTGCCACACCACCGGTCAATTGTTTCGAACTATGTTGATGTTGTTGGGCAGCAGTTGCTTCTTGTTGTTGGCCATCCCCATCTTGTTGTTGTTGTATTGCTTGAGGATTGCGTGGTCCACCGAATTTAAGTAAATTCCAGTCAAATACATAATCATATGTGAACCCAAGGCGATGAAATAGATTGCGGAATAATTTACGCAAATAACAATAATCAGGACGTTGTTCAAAATGCATTTGTCGGCAGAAATTCAAATAATTCACAAATTCACTTGGAAAACCTTTACACAATGACAGTATCGTTGTGGATAGCTTCTTTTCTGATATACGCTCATATTTTTGACGTTTATTGGCTGCTTTTAGACCCTGCCAAGGTAGAGCGCCTAAATTAAAATACATCAGCACATAACCAAGCGATTCCAGATCGTCACGTCGAGATTGCTCGATACCCAAATGTGTATTTATAGATGCATAGCGTGCTGTGCCGGTGAGATTTTTATTTTCCCGATATGGTATGTGCTTTAATGAACGCGCATCACGAAACTTTTTCGCTAAACCGAAATCAATGATGTACACGAGATTGCCCTTCTTGCCCAAGCCCATAAGAAAGTTATCAGGTTTTATGTCACGATGTATAAAATCACGTGAGTGTATATAGTCAATACGTGATATCATCTGATCAGCTAGCAGTAGCACAGTTTTTAATGAAAAGTGGCGTGAGCAAAAGTTGAACAAATCTTCCAAAGAAGGACCAAGCAATTCCATAACCATTACATTGTAATCACCTTCAGAGCCACACCAGATTATACGTGGTATACCAATGCCACCTTGCATTGTTTTGTAGAATTTGGACTCGATATGCAATTGTGGATGCTTGGTACGTATGCATTCTAATTTAATAGCAACTTCTTCACCGGTATTAATGGTTGTACCCAAGTATATATCACCAAACGAACCTGACCCAATTTTACGGCCCAATCGATATTTGTTACCTACACGCAATTCCATTTTTCGTGTGTATGTCGTCGTTTCTTTCTTCCTTTTTTCCTTTCTTCTTAATTTGCCAGTAAATTTGGTTTATCTAATAAATAATGTATCAAACGTTACGATTTAAAAACCAACAACTCTTTCGTATATTTTAAAAACTCAAACCTTCAAATTTTTTAACAACGATTTGTTGTTTGTTGACTTTTTCTATTCCAGTTGATTTCAATGCGTATATGATTTAATCTGTAAAGAAAAAAATACAAGTTATTAATGCTTCTTCAAATATATATGCACTATATATAATTTTTTACATAGCAAAGTTGTTTATATTACAGTGACTCAGTTTTAAGCTCCACCAAGCGGGCTTTATCATGACGCGATCCTAATGATCGTTACGAAAAATATATTCTATATACCCTCTTCCGAGAATACAACAAGGTCAATTAACAAACTAACACACATTCCGCTGAATTGCTGGCTTAACCAACTCACCATATTTTCAAGATTAAAATCTTGAGGTCCTCCTCCTATGCACCTAAACATAAAACTATATACGAGTATGGACGACAATGGTTCTAAAGTCGGGAAGATTTAACCTTTGTAAATTAGAGGTACTGGGATACTGATCTATAGCCAAATAATTAGACCAGCACTACTTTATGTGTGTGTCGCTTATAGCAAAGCTGCAGACTCTACTATCCAGAAGCTACAAGTTGCTTGTCAGGCATGCTAAGAGACCTTACAATAGATCCGTCAACAAAAAATACATAAGGAATAGAGCACTGAAACTATATGCGAACACCGACAGGCTGCCCTTCTTAGCGCTATCTAATCTGAGAGTAGTCACTAACCGCACGGGGCGATACGCAGATCTTAGATTAGTCATTGAATAATCACGAAGCTCATGAGGAATACTCAAATTAGTCAATGAGATAGATGGGACTCTGCGGAAACCCCCCAGCTAGCAGAGAGTAAAAGTGTCCAGAGGCAGTAACTCAAAAAAGGCTCAACAACAACTGGAAAAAAAAATAATGTTTAAATATATAGGCTTATTATTTATAACTATCAAATTTCTACTGTATGATATAATATGATATAATATAATATAATATCATTTAATGAATTTGGTATATCCTTGAGGAAACAAAATTTAATTTTATGCTAAACTAACATGGTAAGGACGTCACCTTGGTGCAAAATTTTTTTTCAAAATATTTAAATCGATAAAATTGATTTTTAGCATGAGTAAGGATAAAAATCATTCTGCGTTGTAAATATAAATGTAATTATTTATGAAATCAATAATCAATTCGATGGCATAGTAACAACCACATACACGTATACTAGAAAATGACTGAGAACAAGGCAAATTCAAAGAAATAGAAGTCCAAGAAGCTACATCCTACACGACACACGCGCTGATTCGGCTGCTAATAACACAAATTATATTACAGAAAGTAAAAAGAACAATTAAAATAATAATAAAAACAAAAGAATAAAAAAATATTTAATATTAAATTCCATTGCCAGGGCGGCCAGCTTTCTACAACCTGAAATGAACCTCCGAGAGGGAAGCATTTCAATTGACAGACACGATAACAAATCCACAAATCTACAAATTTCAAGATGTAAATGAATAGCAATCCGTCGTTCGTCCCTTCTACTGTATATATGAAAACAACTGAATTTAATTGATTATTTTAATTTTAATATAAACGTCTTGTAAAAATAAACAAGACCCAAATTTTGTAAACACTGAAAAATAATTTGCAAAATTACCAAATTTAAATTCATAAATTATGTAGTAATGCCCAAAAACCAGAAGTGAAGAGTCAAGATAATAATGAATATTTAAAATATAGGTCAGATATGCAAAATTGTATGTTAAAGATAGAAAAACTTGTAAGCAATTTTAAAATAGAAATGATTTCTGTAGTCGCTGTGGTGTAACCATTTACGTTTTAAACTTAAATATCATACAAAAGTAATTTCATTGTTGAGGAAGAAATTAATTTCGATGGTAATTATATTTCAATGTTAAGAGGTTGCTTGCTCCCCTTCTATTGTAAACTCAGAAATAAAATGTTATATAGAGCAGAATAATTACTCCCATCATGTAGATATTATTATATACTTTTACATTTGGGACCTAGTTTAGAGTTCTTTTGAACCATGTTTGTGAAGATTATTAAAGTTTGAAAACTATGACCAGAAGTTTTGGGTATCGCGTTTCCACAGCTCTTGAATACACTACTACTTCACATAGATAGCTTAATTCATTACTGTTGAACTTGCTTAGATTAGAATTAGAATACAAATATAAATATAATTTGGATTTTACTATGATTAGAGTACTTGTATAAATATGTTTTATTGCTATAGTCTATTTTATTAAGTAGGGCCACTAAACAGAAAATGTTAATTAGCCGAAATTAGTTTTACAATGTATTTTCCTGTTAGATCATAGTCCTCCCCGCAATGTTGCTCTTCCTTATGACTCGTTCAAGTGCTCACAGTGTCTTGCCAATGTCGCCCACATATTTATGACAAGTCCTCTTTAACCAGTTCTCGCATCATCAAACCTCCCATCAAAGGGATCAGGATAACTCCACTACCCTTATAAGTTCTCCTTGTAATATGCAGTTTCTATGAACCAATTTCTTTTGCATTTTTACACAAAACCATTAGACGTCCAACAATTTTACAGATCCTCAGCTCACACATTTTGTAAGTTAGTTTGAATATGAACCTATGGTGTTACGTTGACATATTATTTGTGCTCGCGAGCTTTAGTGAACAAGTCTGCCACTCCAATATAACCTCACCTTGAATATAAACAAATCAATATGCCCCATACATATATATAAATTTCCTTTTTCTTCACATTTAAAGTTCGGGACGCTGAACTCCACCCCTAAAACAGTAAATCGGAACCGCGTATATGATGAGCAGTAACAAAGCAGATGTGAGGCACTTTTATCGTCATTTCCCTAACTGTGTCACGAATGATTAAATGGGAAATACAATCTACTTCCCTAAGCGACTATATCCTGCCAACAAGCCGACCATAAGACTGATATCTTTACGCGTCCAATTTCCATACAGATGCTTACATATTGTTGAGTCATCACATCTTTTAATAAATCATTTAACATAGAAAGAATTTATGATTTTAACGATATGTCTAAATTATTTAGGTATTCTGAGTGATTACCTGAAGTACCTTGTTTGAAAAGCTCGTCTGCCTTGCGATTGTTGAAAACATTCCTATAACCGGGAACCCAGAGTAGAGAAATGTTATACTACGTCGACATCTCGTTTACAGATTCATTGTATGCACTTTACAACAGCTTGAGTGTCTGATAATATGTATATTTATCTAATACAATAGCTTTCCAGCCAAGCTATAGCTTCTCATTTATAGATTTGTAGCAATTAAAAGCCAGCCGTCGTGAAAGTAAATTGGACTGAACTCAAGGATTTTACAACACGTTGAGTGTGTGATAATATTCATATACATCACATATTCTCTTTTTATGTGAGATACACCTATTTTTTACATCTACACCACTATCTATTTTAAAGTCATAATTAAAATTGATTAGACCCTCCTCTAATGAAAGACCTCTCGACAGCAATGTGCCTCTAGATGGACACTCCATCATCTATCTTCCTAATTTACAATACTTATTTTTAATTAATGTAATTATGTACGTCTGTGTTCAGATTTTGTAATAAATAGAAAAACTGACATGATACCGACTTTTCGGCTAAATTGTTCTGGTATGTCTACTGGTACGTTTGTAACTTGTAATCAATGAAAAAATTGCATATACTAATTAGCATTAGTTGGTGTTTGTACTTTATTATTGTGAAATCAATGCAAAAAAAAGCTTAAAACTTAAAACCTCGATATTCTGAGAAGTAAACTGTATTAGTGATGTTCCCCCTGCGGTAAAGGGGTTAGAATATTCCCGTGGTAGGCACAGTCTGTCTTATGAGGCGAATAAATCCCGATATCACGCCGACACTTGTGTAAGAAGTGTGTATGGTAGCGATATCTGACCAGAGATGGCAGTATCTGGTACTACGGCCGTGCTGACCAGTTGAGGTTGGACTCGTAGTGCCTGTGGTTAATACCTAAACTTACGCGAGAGGAGTTTGGGTGTTCATTTATTCGTGGAGTTCATTTTATGCGTGGAGTTGCGTATGCACCACCGAGTGTTACAACTTACATTGTAGCAGAGGTTTAGATAGGCCTCACATCAAACCAAGGTGGAAGTTATGTCTTACACACTTTGCTTCATTGGTAACCAGTGGAATTACTAAGGAGATTCCAATGGAGCATTCATCGGTTCAATATACTGATGCGTTTGTGAAGAAGACGTTAATAATTCTGGTCTTCTGTATTAGTGATGAAGTGCTACAGAGCACTGTAGTTAATAGTTGAGTTTATTGTCCATTGTCACATCGGTAGACCAGAATGATCAGTATCAATCGTGTTTTGAGAGATAAGGTAAAATTTATCAGAAATTAATATACATATGTACATGTACAATATAATCACTTTCAACTATATAATTTAACGATTATCATATCGTCTTCTACAGCTATTTACATATTTATTTAACAAATTTCATTTAACATATTTATGTTCTACATTTTAATGATTTTTAATTTACAGTTCAAAATATTTAAATATATAAATTGAAGTGTTGAAATATTTTAGATAAACTGAATATTTTGTTTTTGTTGTCATTTATTACACGAGAATGAGACATGCCAAGTAAGCGATGAGCTGTCAGGGAAGAACGAAACGAATGCGAATGCAACACGGATACGATTTACATAAGAAAACCGCAAGTCAAAGAAGTTTTGACAGAGCAACGCAAGATGCCAGAAATAAACAATGACGAACGAAGTGCGTTCAAGGGAAAAATAAAATATACACAACCAGACACAGATGATAAAAGATAAAAACGAAAACAAAAAAAATAAATAAAAACAAAAACATAAGAGAAGAAAAAAAAGTTAAAATAAAAAACACTGCATCTTTGACAAACTGCAGAGAATTTGCAAGAAGATACAAAGTGTGCGAAGACCAGAAAGTAACAAATAAAATAATTAGACAAAAATTTGACAAAGTATGAAAACGACAACAACAACAAAAAAATAAAGAAAAATAAGCACACCAAACAGCAAAGCAGCAAAGCAGGAAGGGAAAAATGCTAAATGGGCACTTTCATCGATTGTGAAATGCGAACACACACAAAATCCAATCCAAGTTAAAAAACAAAGAAACAACTGTTTTTTGTTTTTTTTTTCTTGTTGTATTGAAAAGGTTAAAAAGACAAAATTTCACTGAGTAAAAAAAAATGTTACAAAATCAAAAGAAAAACAAAAATATGTAAGATTTTATTTGCTTTCTTTGTTTTTGTTTTACTGCAAAGCAAATCACCGTATGAGCAAACGTTTCAGATGAAGATATGAGTACATAAAAGGAGGCAGGCAGAGCAGAGCAGAGCAAAGCAGCGCAGCACAATGAATACGTAAGCAAAAGAAATACAAGCACAAGCACAAGAACGAGAACATAAACCATGAAAGAGCACAGCTGGATCGTTTGAAAATGAAATGTCTGTGCACAGCGTACAGGAGGCGGAGGGGGGAAAAAGGAATATTGCTACAAGTATACTACTACTTGCTTTCAAAATAGAGTTTGTGCTGCTTTGTTCTACCACTTTGTTATTTTCTAACTGCAGCGGCGTCGACGCTGACAGCTGACCGTGCTGCTCGCTTTCTGCTCTGCTATAGTTCTGTTTTGTTGTTGTTGTGACCGTTTGTCCACTTGTTTTGCCTGAGGTTCATGTTTAAGCACAGTGCAATGTGGTGCAGAGAGAGGTCTATACGTTTGTTGTTATTGTTGTTGTCGCTGGCAATGTTTCATTTCATGTTTATGGTTATTGTTATGATTGCCTTTGTGTGTTGTTGGTGTTTCAGTGATTGTTAAAGCCTTTGGTCAACGTAGTTATAAAGTGTTGTAGTTGTTATTTTTAATGGTTTATGAAAAGAATATACAGTTGCTTTCCAACATTCTATAATTTTTTTTGTTCTTTACATTTTTCTCATTTCGTATTGTTTTTTTTTATTTCTTATTAGTTTACCAGTTTACTTCTTTTTTTTTTTTTTTGAACATTATTACTACACTTACTTGTTACAAACTCTACAAAAGTTGATTGTATTTTGTTTTGCCACATTTTTCGTGTATTTTTCTATGGCTCAAGTTCATTCAAATTGTTTAAATAAACAAAAATCAGAGGAGACGTGACAATTTAAGCAGCTTCACTGCCAACTTATGTGCCAAGACACGCACCAACTGAAAAATGAAAAATCAAAAATAAAAAAAAATATAAAATACCAAGTCAGAAGGAACGCAAGAAATGGGAGCAGCAGTCGCAGCAGCAATCACTCACGCAGCAACAGCTGATTCGCATTCGACGGGGGTGGACAGGCAAACATGTTTGGATGATGGAAGGAAGTAAGGTTTTGTTTTGAAACTTTAATGTTGGCGAAGTAAATTGAATTGTTCGCAAAAATTGTAAATTTATATACATTATATATATATATATATATATTTTTTAATTTTTTTGCAATCTATTCCATTTTATTTTGTTTGCAACACAAGAAAATCAAAAAGAAAGAAAACAAAAATAAAAAATAAAAAAAGCTGCAATTTCTGTAAACAGCGTGAATTAAAGAAAGTTGAGATATAAATATAATAAATGTATAATAAAAAAAAAACTTTCGCAAACAAAAAACTTTTTATTATATTTTATTATTAATTTTTTAAAGCTTAAGTAACTTTTTGTTGGGTTATTAGTTTCCGCTTCCGCATTTCATATTTCATATATTTTGGGTATTAAAAAATGTGCCTAAAAAAAGTATGTGCGAAAAAGTGTAGTCAAGTGTAAAAAATTTCAGGGATTTTTTTATGCCGATTTAAGCAGGGATCGACGAAGTGCACACTACCATTTTGTTGGCACATAAACGAATTCCAAAATATACTAAATAAATAAAGAAAAAAAACTTTGTTTTTAAAGTTTTAATTATATCATTTAAATAACCAAAGCATCAACTTCCCATCCATGGAGTAATACGCAGACCAACGTGGTCAAGTATCGAATTATTCCATATTTTGCAATCAAAAATTTCTAATATAAATTTGAAAATATATAAATGAAAGGAGTAAAGACATGAGACGATTATCTATGATAATTAAGTATATAAAGCAATCGAAAAAACAATAGGAATAATAAAGATAAAGAGGGGATACAGAACTTTCCCTGAGCGAAATCAAACCCTTAACATTGCAATTGGCCAACTCTAGTTGGAAGCAGGGAAAATTTTTTAGGCAAACATCTTTTTACCTCTCTTACGGTGGCGTTCAACGCTAAAATATTGTGAGCTTTATAACTAGTAAGAAATTAGAAATATGTAATGTAGGCAGAAGACACCAACAGTTGTAACCAACTCACGCAAAGAGGTCCTAGATATTACTATAGAAAATACTCGAGGCTGTGAGCTTGTCAAAAACTCTAGAGTATCCAGTGAACCTTCCATGTCTGATCATAGAATCCTAAGGTTCGTCATGTTGTTCTAATAGCAAAAACAGTTAATAACTCGTGATATCATAATTGATTCGTGGAATATAAATTAGTTGGTGGACTAAGCAATTACTCTATATGTAATGAGACCACGTTGAACAAAAATTTTGACACAAATTTGAGTCTATTTCTAGAACTGTCCCCATTAAAGTGGCTAGGTTTCTCAGCCTTGACTCGGACATCTTGATCATGGTTGACTTTAATTGTACTCCAACCTAAACCCAATACATTCTTGCTCATAAATGATCCCCTCTCAACTCACACTACCATAGTCTAACCACATCTTAACCCATGTACACGTCTTTATAATTACATTCATGTGCCCTGCTTTATAAATCCTTGAGGATTTTTACAATAGTAAGGACTATAGTATAAATTAGCAACTACAACTTAACATATATTGTCAAGAAAGTCTCTTTTAAATGATAGAATGACTTGATGATAAGATTTGTGAACGGTTTTTTCTCCATTTTTGGTGAAATCTGCTTGGTTCGTATTTCTTGGGAACAAAATAAACAATTAAAATTATAAACCTGAAGATTTGGGGTTTGGTCATTATTTACAAATTTATATAAATTAAAGTAAATATTAAATATAGTTATGCAAAGAGAAATGGAACCGTTACTAATATGAAATAGACATATACCCAACTAGGAGTATACGTAATAGGAATCACCATACCTATTATTGGAAGAAAACTCTACTTAGTATAGTGACATTAAATAGTAAAGTGGAACACCGTTACTGTGTTAGAAAAAAAAAAAAAATTATAAATTATAAATGACTATGAATGTAAATATGTGTAAAAGGTAAGAAGAACCAAAATAATTACATTATTATTTAATAACAATTTTATGATAAAAGATCACAATGGATACAGACTATACTGTATTAAAAAAAAAGACTGCAATAGTTCTGACTTTCAATTAAAAAACAGCTGCAATAATACGTACATCCAGAAAATATTGATTCATAACTTTTTGTATTTATGAATCATTTGGAGACATTTCAAAGAGTAAAAGATAAACTATAAAAATATTTCGATATATGAAGTATAAAGTCTGCAATAATAGGAAAAGTAGAATATGATGTATATGAATAATAGTTTTATAATTTTTTACTCAAGTAACAAAAATGGTCCATAGGACGGTCATAGGACGTGCCTACCAGCTCTTGAAGAAATAACACCTGATGTGTTTTTGTCCAGGTCTAGCCAGAACTAGGTTTAAGTTTCTAGGGGCCCCCTTCTTCAACTCAGCGATATATCCAGCATTAGCATTAGCCAGATTCTTGCTTTTGTTAATGCTTCTGACTGGTTCTAGTTTGACCCTCTATCTACTATCCACCATTACGAGGCTTTTTGTGGATTCAAAACGGCTTTTTCTTTAGCTAATTGTGGAAGACTCGTCATCCTTCCACCACAACTAACTAACTAACTAACAAAAATTAATAACAAAACAATTTTTGCACAACAAAACAATTAAAAAGAGATTTATCACAGTAACTATATTTTTACAACAGTTACCATCTAATAACAGCCTACTTACCTACTTTTTTACCTACACCTATCTTTACAGAGACCCAGTAAGTAGGTTAATTGTTTGAGTTATGAGTCACTGAATTAATCTTTTATTGGATTAGTAGACTGGATTAGTAGACTATAGTCTATTTCATAAGAGATGTCACTAAACAACAACAAATTTCATACTAAAAAAACGGGTTCTCACTGCATTTTATGGTTACGTCATTCTCCTTGTCTACTGAAATTCACTATAACAACTAGCACCTTCATTCCTGTCTCTTGGTGCGCCTCATTGGATCTACACTGAAAAAAAATTGATGGTCTACATCTTTTTTATTCTGAAAACCGATTTATTTAAGCATAACAGTAGGCATATATGCAAATATTTCTTAAATCGCTTGTGTACGTCTCAGCGGAACTAAAGAATTTATAAGATCACCTGTTATAGTGAAAACATTAGGTACTCGAATCTTGATACATTTGTTAATGGAGTCAATAGAGAGATCTTTATTTATAATAAAGTTTCTGATAAACCAGGAAATTAGGAATATCTTTCTGAAAGTGATGTTTTGGAATTTTTATAGTTCTTGAAGCATAGACTTAATGGAATTAAATTAAAAGCTTGGAAAAATATCTAAAAGTTAATTTTGCTGGATAAAACTATGTGAATTATGTAGGTTCTGAAGAGCTTTTGTATTTAAATAGATAAATGAAGGTGATATTAGATGTGTTGGAACCGATTCACGAATACGTTCTAGATATACAAAAATAATAGATTATAAAAAACGCTATATAATGGATGTGCAGATATAATGTATTCGTACATCAGTAAAACGAATATTCAAAAGTTAAAATAATAAAATCTATTTAATGATGGTCGTGGAATAAAACGAGAGAACTTGAAATTAAAGAGAATCTAGGAGCTATGAAGGTAAGAGCAAAAGATAATGATATACTATCAAATGTTAAAAATAACTGATAAATTAACAATTCAAAATAATAACTTTTCTGAAACATTCAAAAAAAAAAAAGGGTTTTTCTATTTTTTTTAAACTATTTTTAAACCCATAACTGGAAAATCAGAGACATATATGTATACCTGTTTCTGCTAATATTTATTTTTTTTTTATTAAAAATTTAAATAATAAGAATTGAGTTAAATTGATGAACTGGAACGAATTTTAAGCTTCATTAAACAGACAATATTTTTATGATGTGTAGAGCTTATCACAATATACAATATGGATATTTTTTTATAATATAACAGGTGTTTTTATGTTCTGTTTCGAACTCATTATTTATATACAAATTCGCTTTCTATACTTGAGACCATTACATTAATTGTATAATGTATATATAGAAGTATGATAAGGAATGATATATCTGTTTTATTATATTTTTCAAAAATTATATACTGTTGAAATACTTATAATATGTGTACATATATAGAAATAAGATTTTAAATCGCTATAGAAAATAACCTCCCTATATTCATCTTAAATTGAGTTTTCAATCTCTATTATAGTGTATATGGGATAATAGTTCAATAACACAATACTTCAATATCTTTAAAACAATTTTACTGTGAAAGTGGATTTTCTTTTGGAAAATAGACGTAGAGTTACACAAAAATATTGATTTTAATGGAAACTAAAAAAAGTATGGTTACGATAAGCAATTTATAGTAGCATGGTAATATGATGTTGAGCTTCCCGAAACAGTCATAGTCTCACGTTAAGTTGCAATAACAGAGAAACGATATGATAACCTTAATCCAGAAACACTTTTTCGTTTCTGCTTCGAAGTTTTCAAAAAACTTACAGTTTTACGTGATGTCTAACACGTATGAGATTTGGTATCATTAAGAACAATCTCTATTCATACTTATCAAGACATTTACCGTCATCGGAAACGTTATAGAAAACATTTCCTTTTTGTTTTAAGAATTAATCACGTAAATCTAAGAACACATCTTTCAGAGATATGGTCACAACAAAGTCAACTTAATATATTGTTTAAAAAAAAAATATTTTGTATGTACAATTAAATTTTGATTCAAACCCTTATTTTGAAAAGAAAATTACATAGAAGTTTTTTTTAGGAACCCACTAAACATAGCGGAGAGTTTCTTATATTAAGCAAGAATCTGATAAAATTCTAAAACAATAATAATAGGATAAAGTTACAGATTTTTCTAAGAACCCTATAAACATTTGAAAATATTTGTTTATTTAAGGCATTATTCTGAAAACTTATTATAAGTTCTTCGATCCTCTGAAAGCTGGCGACGACTACCACATCCGAATGAACCACGAGCTGTACGAGCTTTATCACGACATTGATATAGTTCATCGAATTACCATCCAAAGGGTTCGCTAGTTTGATAATATCGTGAAAATGAATGACGATAAATTGAAAATGAAGTGAAAAATAAATTTGAAGCGATAGTTCGAGGATGAAGGCGTAGGGCTACTTCTCCGGTGGAGTGATCAAGTTGAAAAATAACTAATTGTAACTTGATGTAAGAGACTGAAGAAGTTGAAGCGCACCCAGCAGAGGCAACTAGGGAGACATGATGTGTCATGCTAAAGTCCGGTAACAAGTTGTTATGGTCATTAAAGTAAGTAGCTCAAAACTTCAAAAACTATAAAGTTGTAAACCGTATCGTTCCATCATCCTTACAAAGGATGAAACTCCAACGAGAATAGTGAATAATACATATTTAGTCATTATAAATGACTACTGCTCATATATAAACGGCAGCTCGTGAGGTATATATTTCATTAAAGAACTGTAAGAAAGCCTCTAATATTAGGCAATATTAGACAATATATATGTATTGTATCTTTGGAGTATTACAGTCTTTTAAAAGAAAAATCGGAGTTGATTTTGCAAAACCATTGTCAAGACTACTCTAATAGAGTTTTAGGCAAACTCAGTACAACTTAAGATATCCCGAGAGATAACAAAAATATAGCGAACATATACATAATAATAGATGCAATAAAAATATTTGAGTAGTCTTTAGCATAAAATGTTTGGAGAACTAGTCGCCAGAAATCTCTACTTCTATACGATTTCAAACATAAGCAACACTCTCCACTGTGTAAAGCTATAACCTCTAAAATCTTAGATATTACGCATTTCAAAATGCTTATTTGCGTACTTAATTACATTTTAGCATAAGACTGTATAGATATGTATTATTTAATGTGCTTTCACATTTTTTTCTATTGTAGTAAAACACGCTAGGGTTAAGTTGATAGCCGTCATAAAAATACAAAATACAAAATAAAATTTCAACTACGCAAATCGGGAAATCGGAAAAACATGTTTTTATGTAAAATTTTCAATTAAAAGAAGAAAATGCAAGTCGTTCCTCTTCATTTAAGGGTTGTTATGAGCAATGAACTGAATATTTTGCGTAAATAGAATAAATAGAAAGCAATTATCTTGCAGCCCTCAATGCATTCTCCGAAGATATCTGAGTTTTGTTACGAATAGAATTAAGAAATGAAATAGTAAATAGAGAACAATGTATTTCTGAACAGAATGGTTTTTTAACTTGAAATTTTAAACAAGAAACGCTATATGAAATCCAATGAGTCACTGGTGCTGCGATAAAAACAGATAAAATTATTCCGGTGACGTACTAATAAGACAAGTTTTAGTAAGAAATTTATGTTATTTTGTGTTTTAGGGAATTTCAGAAATTTCTCTTCTAGTTACAGATGCAAAAAAGTGTGGATCTAATTTAACTAAGTACATTGGAACCATTGTACATTGTTGTTTTATAGAAAAGGTATATACCATATGGAAAATACAATTTTTGAGTTCAAGTTTTTTTTAAATAATCTGAAATATTTTAATATTATTAATACGTTTTTATTTACAACTATAAGAAAATATAATGTAGTATGATTTAATTGTTAAATCAAGTGTTTAGTAACGACTTGAGAGTGACAGCCGATTAAGCTTGAATGTATTGACTGTATAAGCATTCATATGGCAAGATCTTAACATTGGGATATATCTTAATTATTGAACATAATATTAAAAATTATTATTTTGATATATGCATAAAGAAAACAAATCATTATGAGTGTGTAAAACATTTCAGATAATAGAAGGCAAATCCAACAAGATTAGCAGTAAGACGAAAGTAAAATCTAGTAATTATGTTCATTAGAGCTGCGTTAAAACTGCTTAATATCATAAAACAACAAACAATTACAAGTTTTTGTTTAACATTTTTAATAAAAAGAAAAACAATTATTAATTCAATATTTGCACTGATTGGAGGACACAGCAGCTTTAACGCAGAGCAACTTCAGTTCATTCGCAGTCAATGGCCTCGTGGCGACGAGGACAAACAAGCACATAGACGGACAAAAAATAACTGACTGATAGGAAGTACAGAAAAAAAAACTGTATAATTTACAATATAAGAAACACTAATTGAATTGTACAATATATTAGCAAATTATTTCAAATATTTTTTGTACGAAATTATTTCCGTTCTGGTAAGGCAATAAGATTTCCTATAAGCCATACAATTTCCATGCAAAGATATTACAAAACAAAAATGTCGGCTGGCCAGGCAATAGTAGCAGCAGCAGCAGCAGCAGCAAAAAATGTATTGTACTTCTGCACCAACAAAATTTCTTTTTACAATATTCAAATAAAATGGATTTTTATACTCACTATAAAGTTGATTTATTTCTTTTATGAAATTCCGTACTTCAGTGCAATAAAACTCCGTTTTTAATTATATATAAACATTTGTTATTTTTTTTGACACAAAATTGTGTTTGATAAAAAATAAGCTGAGGCAAGGCAGCCAAAGAAAAATGTTTTATTTTCCTTTGTTTGCGCCCGAGAAATCAGCGTCAAAACATTTTCACACAATTTTTCTTAGATTCTAAATATAATTTTTTTAAGATTCTCATATCATTTGTGAATTTCTTTACTATATATTTCTCATAAATATATATATATTAAAATTTGTTTTGTTAAACACACTTTTATGATTAACGCACGAAGAAAAATTTTAATGCAAAAATTTCTATTCGAAGTCGCCTCGTTGGACAACGACAACGATTTCGGTTTTATAAATTGACTACCACGACGACGGACAAAATTACTTTTGTATTCGTTTAAAATGTAAACATACCAATTGTCTCTTTTGCGCTTATAGGTATGTATATTGTATTATATATGCTTCTTCTCTATTCACTTTAGCGTATTTGCTGTCAGTCTCGTATATGTTGACAAATTCAATTCTTTTTAGGTTATACCTTATTCTTTTTCCAAAACGTTTTACTAATACGATAATTTTTATTTTCACGTTTTTATAACTTGAATTTCAAAACTATTATAAAGCAATAAAAACATTTGTTTAATCTTTTTTTTATTTCAATAATTTATGTTTATATATTGAATACTTATTTTTAATATAAACTAATTTCAGCTGCACACTCACTTATGTTGTGCTACAATTTCAAACTCGCCATATTTTCTCAAATAATTCATATGGTCTGCATACAAATACGAACTTTTTGACATAAATGATATTTTTTTCGAATACAGAGTTGCATTTGTAGTGGGACTTTTTAATAAATGTGTAAATTTTAGTAAAAAGAAAAACTACGGCCATGTACGAGTTCGAGTAAATCGAGGAAAATAGTAAATTATGTCGGTATGG
>NC_051847.1:209264193-209268912 GCF_002237135.1 Teleopsis dalmanni
TATTTAATTTAATTATTTCCATTTTATTGGAAATAAACTTGCATAATACCTTACTTTTAATATGAATAAATAGTTTTCTTAAAACACATTTACATAAAGTTTTTTGTTTTTATTTATTTATTTTTTTTCTTGCAAAAGGTGAGAATGGGTTAATGATAGACTCTGTGACCAAGGTCACGAGAGCCACAGTTATAAAGTGGGATGATGGTGTTGTCAAAATCCCGCTCATCGAAGCATAGCCCGTGGTATTGAGGCTGGTTTGAAACGGGTGACTTTCACGAAATCAACGGGGAGGGTGCTGGAGGTTAAGACTCCGGAGGGAGGGCTATGCAGCCGAGTGAGATACCGACGCGGAAATGTGAAAAGATACTCGTCGACGTGAGTGATAATAGCTTTATCGTAGAGAACGGTATCGGAGAAATGCTTGTGCTTATAGTTGGTGCAATCACGTAAGAGCTTACAGATTCTTAACATTTGGACAGGGGTGTTTGCATTGTAAATGGAGAAAACGTACAAAAGGGAGCGATTGAGATATTTATAACAAAGGAGCTTAACTTTACAGTTAAGCTGATAATGTCTTCGAAGCCCATTTTTCAATTGCGTATGTCTATGCCAAGCGTTACGAATTTAATAGTCAACCGGTGGGATGTGGTTGTGTCGAGGAGATACCAAGTTACTTTAGCTTGTCTACAAGCTATTGCCAAGCCCTAGCTTAACAAGTAAGGCACCAAAGCCTCTGGAGCAATCTTATCTTTAGCCCAGAAGATCTAGCGCAAAAATATTGATGAGGTTGATCCTAACCTTTCACTTAGTGTAGTAAACGAGAAGGGTTCTAAGGTGGACATTAAGTTCTTTTACATTAAGGTCTTCAAACATTTTTGCAAATAATTATATGTCACTATATAAAGGTTGAAATTGCGGCCTTGAAAACCAAAGCTTGACGTTCAGATAAATTAGGTTAGGTTAGTTCATAGAAATGACTTTGCAATCTAAAACCAAAGTTTACAAATTTTTGTTTGTTTAAAGTACAGGAGTAAAAAGAATGCTGTTCATTAAAAAGATGAACGATATACTGTAGTTTTTTTTATCGTTCAAAAATGAATGAATGTTTGACTGATCTGCTTACTTTCCGAAATATTTCGTATATACATATGCTACATACGGTGGGAAACTATGAAAGTCCTTTTAAAGCCTTAAGTTGAGCGTATCATAGATTTTATTGAAAAACACTACTACAGATTTTACCCACGTAAATGTGGGGCAACTGACGATGACAATAAGTACGTACAAAAAATTATTTTCACAAAAAAAAGGAACTTTCAAACATGAATTCCTGATTTCAAACTTTAGAAAAGAACATATTGAAATTAGTTTGTAAAATTTTAATTTTTTTCAACTTTGAGAAATTTCAATATTTTTAACATTCTCTTTCAATCCAGATAAATTCTGCTGACTCTTATAAATTTTTTGAAGGCCGTTGACAACATTTTCGTAAGAATTTTAAAGTTTTTGCAGTTGTCATTGCAGCCGTCGTCCTGCATTCTGATATGATTCAAACTTTTTATTTTTTCTTCTGTTTTTCAAATGATTCTAAACTTGATTTTTCACTACCCCAAAATCGTACTAATTGTGTTTCAGAATAACAAATTTTGGAGCTATATTAGTTATAGCTACTGTGGAAAATTATTTCATGAAAAATTGCCCAAATCTGTAGTTTCAACAGAATGAGTTCCAATTTTAAATGAGAAATGCTGTAATTAAAATTAATTCCGAAAACTATTTTCAAGTCACTTTTTACTTTCTTGTTTTTTATTAAATTTAAAATTAAAGCAAAAATAATAATAATTAACATTTCTACTCAAAAAACCTATTAGTTTTTTAGAGTTTTTGATTTTCTTACAATTTTCTTTACTACTAATTTTACTTCATGATTGGTACAGTTTTGATATACTTATATCTTAAATACTTAAATAATTAAGGTTAATTAACTTGTTATAAAATCTTAAATAAAAATAATATAATACCTTCAAATATTTATTTTTTTCCTATATATTTTTAATATTAATTTGTCGATACCACAACTAGTTACAAAAACACTAACGAGTCCTTTCTTTAACCCAATAAAAGCGATATATTTTACGAAGTGATATTTAGAAACCCTACTTTAAATTAAATGACAATTTTATGATATGGCTTTCCTGGATGAAGTCGTCGTAGCTGGTCTGTAGTATTGTGATATGTACTCAATAAAATAATAAAATGAAAATTAATTCCAAATTGCAGCACCTAGTTTTTTCTATTTTCTAATCTTCTTCTTCTTTATTAAAGGATTAAATGCTGTTTGGTTAAACCAATTGAATTAGATATATTTATGTGAAATTATGACATATCAAATTATTATGTTTCTGTAGAGCTAGACATCCAACATTTACGCCATCTCTTCGGCGTTCGACCGGATAATCTCGTAACTGTTGATTTCTCTACTATTGCAATCTTGGCCAAGCGATGATTTTCCATTCTTTGAACATGCAGATTCCATTCCTTCCATCTTCGTCTAGCCAATTTAAGTATATCCAATACCTCGCGTATTCGCCAAATCTTGTCATTGCGCATTCGGTCTCGACGAGTGAAATCAGCTATTGAGCTCGGAGTGTGCATTTCATTTTGGATATAGCATGTTCGTTGATTTTTACATCGGCTCTTGTCTTAATAGCATATGTCGATATAGGTTTTATACACATTTCATATATTCGAACTTTTCCTCTTACGCTTAGATATTTGTTAAGCCATATAGTATCTCTAAGGCAACTTGCTACGCGATCCGCAATTATTTGGACGGACCATGACCATGACATGCTTTATAGGAGTATCAGACACGGCAAGTTTTCATCAAAGAGGGTGTCTCGAGATTGTTAGGGACTTCCTTTTCGATGTGGATATTTTCATATTATATTTGTCTGCGGCCTTTTTAAACGCATATAAGAGTCTTTGCAGGTCGTCTTCATTGTCTTGATTGTAATACGGCTTCATCTGCATAACAAACTATTTTTATTTCATTTCTTAGTTTGTACCCTCTGGCCACAACTTTCACCTCTGATATAATCTGCATGATAAGATTGAAAAAAATAGGGCTTAAACTGTCGCATTGTCGGATTCCAGAAGTAACGGACAGCTGATTAGACATTTCGTTATTTGTTCTGATAGTTGTTGTATTATTGGTGTTCTAATCAAGTCTTCAAATTACTGACTCAACTATTTGAATGTTAAGTCTTCACTATGTAAAAAGACTTCAAATTTTTCAATTTTCTATATTTAACATTTATATTTTATAATAACATAGCAATCCACGTTTGAGCAAAAAATATATGTGTGAACTAAAACGGTTAGTACGCCTCACAAATTTGGAATAATTAACAAAAATGGTCAAAATATCGATGAAATAGCAAAAATACTTTATTTCATATTTGTACTTGCAAAACATGTACGTCAATTTCCGACTTTTATTATTATTTTTTACGATATTTTCTAATAATGTTTCTATTTGAAATTCTAGACACGTTTTGATTTCATCGAACACTTGGCAACTAAACAATCGAGCATATTGATACATTTAAGACCCCACACATAAATAAACGTGTTCCCTAATCGTTTGCAAAAATATTCACTTAATTGTAACCAATCTGTAAACACTGATTTACCTGACCTGCCATCCGCTTTCTTCCACTCCGTCGCATTCACACTCTGACTCCCTCCTCAAATCCTTCAATTTCCAATCATTACATTTATATTCACACAGAATCTTTTAATAGACATTTATGCACCTGCACGCGCCAATTTTCATGACTATCTCGAGGCTACCTCGCACCCAATTTTTTTATGGAATAGCCAAAATTTTCGTCTTATTAGAAGGAACCAAATTGAATTGAATTCTCATTTTTTGTTTTTATATCTTTGGCTTATGCCATCAAAGTTCGCCATTTGCGTGGACTGACAAAGTGGCGTTGATTATGTTGTTCTATTTGAAAGATTGTCAAAATATTGTTCTCAACAGTTTGGGCTTAAATTTGGAATTCTACTTATAATTTTGGTAAATATTTTTGTTGTCAACTTATTTTAATTTTACTTTCAATTTGAATTTTAATATTTTATTACTGCAGGGATTCTAATTATGTTTCATTGACAATTTATTTTTATTTCCATTCATGCAAATGCTCAACGCTTTGGGCTGCTAAAAATATTTTTTGTTTTGTTAAAAAGTGTATAATCTCATTAAATTTATAAAAAATTATTAAATCGCTTTAAGTGAAATAAAAATAATTTAAATTTATTCAATAATTATTATTTGTTTATAAATTCATAAAGTTTTTTTTCTTAGCTTAGAATTCACAGATAGCAGCAAAGGAACGAAAATAATACTATTCCACATTCTTAGTTGAACGGATTACTGTGATCATTTTCTTATCTTTTGTATCGACCACTTCAACCGAACAGAGGACAACACACTTACAATAAAGACAAAATTTATTATTATACCTATTTGTACCGCCTTCTCGGTTGTGAGTAGGTCTCCAAGCCCTGTTGCGCCAGTAAAAAATAGTATAAAAAAGTAGATTCTATAGAGTTTTATTGCCTCTTTCGTTAGAATATACATTCCCACGAGCCTATTCCGTATGTGCAGAACATTCTAACAACACATGTGTGGCCGACTGCTCATTCTCT
>NC_051847.1:209269012-209279301 GCF_002237135.1 Teleopsis dalmanni
GGCCTTCGCTTAAGGCCGGAGTTTAGATACCGTGTCTAGGGACTGTCGACAGAACATTTTTACTAACTACCTAGCAGCAGTAGTGTTTGAAGAGAGAAATGTAGCATCATCCCCTTTTATTAAAGTTTTAGATTTTTACATAAGATATTCCATGAGTATTAGGGAAGTATATGACCACCGTCGGCAGAGCCCATTTACCGTCGAAAGGTTAATTAAAATCGGAGGTCGTCTAGTATCAGCAGTTCGCCATTAAGGTCGACCAAGTTCCCACCGTAGATTAGAGAGTTGTTCGGATTTATTTCAATTGAACTAGGACAAAACCAAAATTAAAACTTTTCATACTTACAGTCAAACCCAGGTTGTTTTCTTTCACCCTGTTCAAAGTCTTAAATTCTAAAATATCAACAGATATTCTATACAAAATTTCAGTTTTGCAAAAATTTGAAACAAAAATTGTCCAAGTAATTTTTTTTGAATTTCGTTTTTATAATTATACCCATGGAATTATTAGTTATCAATAAAAAAAGTGAAAACGTAATAAGTATCTAGTAATGCTACATTATCGATATAATACGATCAAGAAGAGCTATCTCTTAAAATTTATATTGGACATAAAAAGCTTCGAATTTTTATTAATGAAAAAGTTGAAAATAGCAAGAATGAATTTGCTGATCATTTAAATCCAAGAGATAAAACAGTTTTTGAGGTTATTTTCTATGAGGATTTAGTATACAAAGACGGAGTTTATTGTATACTCATCCAAGTCCAACCTAATGACAGAGCAAAACTGCTTTCTCTACTGCAAACGATCATTATAAGTTTACAAGAATGCTCTTTGGTCTCAAAACAGTCCTTGCCACCTTTCAGATGCTTGTTAATTATGTTTTGAGAGAACATATCAATTAAATCTATCTTGTGTACCTACATAAACGATATTCTCTTTTTGTTTACAAGTTTTTAAGAGCATAGCTGCTCCATTAAAAAGACTGCACAAAACTTCGTGAATTTAACTTAAAAATACAACATTCCAAATATAGTATATTTCTAGATATCTACAAAAAAATAGAACATATATTAGTTCAGAAGATGTAGATATAGAAATATGTTCCACATGGGCAACATTCACATGTACTCGAATTGATGAGAAAAGTTTTAATAGGTGACGGATATACATATGTATATTTTTTTGTAAGTCCGATAACCTTTTTCTCTAATTTTAGGACGTTTATATATTCACCACTTTCAAAATAATAAAATAATGGTAAATAATTGCAGATCTCAATTTAAATTAACGAACATTTCAGAACTACTGTGTAATATGTAGATTATCTCCGCATAAAAGGCAACTACATGAATTTTGTTTTTATTGAAAAAAAAACATATAAGAAAACTTATTAAAAATTAATCCTGAATAAAGGTTTCATTAAATATATATTTTTATTTAAAGTAAATTTGACTATTACATTTGTGAGTTGGACGAAGACTGCACTCTCAAATCTTAAAAGAGTGTTTAGAGTATCAACATCTAATGTTTACATTTTGTGGTGCAAAAATTATGGAAAGATACAAATTGTTGCTTTTAATCAAGACTTTCATCATTGAGTAAGAATATTATAGAGTCACAATGACTCAATTTTTAAATTTTCAGCAACAGGCACGGGAGGGCGGAGTGAAGATTTTACTTCTTTCTGCGCTGCTGCTAGATCGGTCGCGCTTATGCTTGTTCTTTCTCAAAATTTTACTATTGATGAATGAAGGACAAAAATGAAAACAAAAAACAGATTTGCTTGTTTGCGAAGAAAAGAGTCAAATTAGTTTTTGGTGTAATTATTTGTTTTTGCAATTAATGCTTGGCACCAGCAAGCAGCACGTAAAAATTTCGTGCATTTAATATTACTTCATAATGCAAATAAGAGAAACATCCCTACTTGTTTGGAAGTTTACTGATCTACATATATATGTGTATGTGTATAAATGTATATTTATAAACATATGTACTTTTATTTGGAAGAATATGAATATTTTTTGATTTTATTTTAGGAACATTTGAAGCAAATGCAACCAATTTCAATTTTTTGTTTTAATCAGGTATAATAACAGTTATATGTATGTTATATTAGTATTAGCTAAAATAAGATAATTGTATGTAATTGACCGTGTGTGAGTTCGAGTAATTGAAAGTAAATTAAGGAAAATAGTAAATTATGTCCGTATGGCAGCGAATGTTGGTATTTACCAGAATTTCGAGAAATTTCAGTTTACTTTACCATAATTTACCGAGTTGGTTTATTGGGGCATGCAGACTTCATCGAATTGAATTGCTGGGCTTTATTCTGCTTATATTACTTCGTAAGCAATTCCTTTGGATGGTAGAGAAAGTGAAATCGACTAAGGCATAAATTGTTATATGACCTTATATTACAAATTTGCCTAATACAGGCTTAATAAATCTATTTATATTTATTATACCATAACTACTTACTTTATTTATTATTTGTTCAAATCATATTTTTAAGTGAATTATTTTTAAGATGTTATTAATAACATGCGTTATACATATGTATAACAATGTAAATATTAGTATTTATTACGTAGAAACTTTTGCATTTTTTATGGTTTTTCACGGATATTGATCAATTTATAATTTTGTTTACTATACTTTAATATTTTAAACCAAAGAATTTATACATATAAACAATAAAAAATAATGTATCATATATATATCTAATAACGGCAAGAACTAACAAATGTGTTCTCTTATTGGTGGTGATATTCCTCTATTCCTGAGCGTTGTTTGTTGTCGTTTTGTCATTGGGCCTTGTTGTGGTAGGATTTTAGGCAGGATTAGGAGTATTTTCGGAAAATCTTCTGCAGGTTGTTTTCTTTCTTCTTTTTTACCATTCTATTTTCCAATTATTTATGTGTGATAATATATTTCTTTATCATTTATATGCAAAAAATCTTTTTGTCGAAAATACTAATGTATATTAATATAAAAAACTAAAGTTCTTCAAATTCTTGAGGACGATTATAAATTATAGTCGAAATAGAGAACAAATAATAAAAAAAAACTTTGAAATAGTAAAAAAAATCTCTTTTCTATATTATTTTTTTTAAACAAAATTTCTTCGTTAACATGGACTAGGCCTTCTGGGGATACCATGTAAAAAAAAACGCGCGATGCATTATACCTCAAAGGTGGTCTGGAAATTAGTACGCAACTAGTAACATGAAAATTGTCATTTCTATTTAATTAACGATAACCTTTCATGTATGTCGATCTAGTAACTATAAATGATTATGCAGTTATTTAAATAAATCTCCATTTCTCGGCAATTATTCGCTTGGAAAAGCTAATAGTCGATACACTTGTACCCGTTGTACTGATATTCCGTTTATACTTATTCAGTATCTGTGAAGCGCATATATTTGCGAAATAGCGTTAATTATTCAAACTGCCATATAAACCGAAGGTTTAATTTTAGTTTTTTTATTCATCTTAAATTGATTTCTACAAAATTTTATTATAATACATTTGGCAAAACTAAAGCATACTATTTTTAAAAATGTTTTACCAATTATTGGTAAATATTTTATATACATATGTGTTCTTATGACTGTATTACTTCTTTAGATTTAATATAAATATTATGTAAATGCGATAAAATTGGAAATCCATACTTAATAACGATTAATTACGAAAACAATTATAACTTTCTTCAAATGCCATCATAATGAAAAATTGTTTCAATGTTACAAATACAATTTTAATATCTTTTGCCCCCGAAATTACATACAAAAATATCAATGTCCATATGTTCATATTTAAACACAAAGCAAGTAGGCATGAATGAATATAAAATAGCGAATAATTCTTTTTACTACTTACATTATAATTCAAGGAAGCAACAACAACACCTCAAAGAGCAAAAGAAACAAAAAACACAAAAAAGAAATATAAAAATTTCTTGAACCTATGAAGCAGAGAATATTGCAAAATCTTCTTTGGGTGATTTGGGTACCCATTAATAGATACCTAGAACAAAAATTAATTTCTATGGCATTGTGACTCTATAATATTTTTACTCAATGCTTTCATTCAGTGTCTGAGCTACACCAACTCTGTACGTAGGCGACATCAGAATTGCGAGACCCCCTTCATAACCCAGTGGTAAAAGTAAATAAGTTACATTCACTAATGCGACAAAGCATGACTAAAAGTTTAATTGCTAATCAAATTAAAATAAACACAAATTAAAATAAATGAATTTTCCTACTTTTGGCATCACTCAATTTTTTTTTAAAATTATATCATAATTTGCGCCAGCTGCTATTTTTGCTTCAGTTTATAGAATTTCCAATGGAGATAGTCTCTCTTGGATCATCGTACTTTTCTAGTACGTTTTAATCAATTTTAACTTTGAATCTGGTTACTATATAAACATTTGGGAATACTTCGAATATGGTTAATGCCATTATCAAACCAAATTGTTCAAAATATTTATTAAGTGCTTAGAATCCACAGTCGGTAACTTTTTGCGAGGCCCCTGTGGGCGCAAGGCCGTCGGCGAACGCCGAAATCGCTGACGCCTAGCGACGCCACTGCTTTCATTTATGTTTACATATTGTTTCTAAATATCTCTGTGGGAATCAAATGACAAATTTAATTCTTTGGCACAATATGTTTAAATTAGGTATGTTCCACAACCTACTCGTAGTTACTTTGAGCATTTTGATTTTTTTTATTGTAAATATAATTTTTTAAATATAAATAATAAATATAAGTTATTTAAAATGTAAATTTTTTATTTAATTTAAATAATATTTAATAATAACATATTTGATAATAATATATATTATAATACATATTTAATAATAAAATAAATTTTATGTAATAAAATAAAACAAAAAAACATGTTTCTAATTTTCTGCATAGAATACCAAAAACAAAAAACAAAACCGTACAAACGAAGCAAATGCTTTCATCCCACAAATAATTTGTGTGATGCACGTTTGTTTGCATTTTGCGCTCTCACTTCACCTTTTGCTTACGAAGTCTTTGAAGTCTTCGAAGTTTTTCACTACACTTAAACTTCGAAGACTTCGACAACAAAAATTCACAAAAACTTCGAAGTATTTTCCAACTTCGAAGACTTCGTTTACTATTCGAATATTCGAAGTCTTCGAATACTTCGTAAATTCGAATATGAACAGCACTAGTATACACAAGTGCGTTCCATCAGCAAATTTTCGTGTATTTTGGTGTAAATTTTCTTGAGTTTTACTACGAGGAGCTTGTGGAACAGACCTATTGTTAGTTTAAGCATTGAGTAAAAATATTATAGAGTCACAATGCCATAGAAATTAATTTTTGTTCTAGGTATCTATTAATGGGTACCCAAATCACTCAAATCTCTGCCGACGTCGCTTCAGTCGTTTTTGCTTCATACCAAAGAAGATTTTGCAATATTCTCTGCTTCATAGGTTCAAGAAATTTTTATATTTCTTTTTTGTGTTTTTTGTTTCTTTTGCTCTTTGAGGTGTTGTTATTGCTTCCTTGAATTATAATGTAAGTAGTAAAAAAAATTATGCTCTATTTTATATTCATTCATGCCTACTTGCTTTGTGTTTAAATATGAACATATGGACATTGATATTTTTGTATGTAATTTCGGGGGCAAAAGATATTAAAATTGTATTTGTAACATTGAAACAATTTTTCATAATGATGGCATTTAAAGAAAGAATTATAATTGTTTTCCTAATTAGTTGTTGTTACGTATGGATTTTCAATTTTATCGCATTTACATAAAATGTATATTAAATTATAGTAAGTAATACAATCATAAGAACACATATGTATATAAAATAATTACCAATAATTGGTAAAACATTTTTTAAAAATAGTATGATTTAGCTTTGCCAAATGTATTACAATAAAATTATATAGAAATCGATTTAAGATTAAACCTTCAGTTTATATGGCAGTTTGAATAGTTAACGCTATTTTACATATATATGCACTTAAAAGATACTGAATAAGTATAAACGGAACATCAGTACAAGGGGTACAAGTGTATCGACTATTAGCTTTTCCAAGCGAATAATTGCCGAGAAATGGAGATTTATTTAAATAACTGCATAATCATTTATAGTTACTAGATCGACATACATGAAAGGTTATCGTTAATTAAATAGAAGTGACAATTTTCATGTTACTAGTTGCGTACTAATTTCCAGACCACCTTTGAGGTATAATGCATCGCGCGTTTTTTTTACATGGTGTCCCCAGGAGGCCTAGTCCATGTTAACGAAGAAATTTTGTTTAAGAAAAATAATATAGAAAAGAGATTTTTTTTACTATTTCAAAATTTTTTTTTATTATTTGTTCTCTATTTCTCTATTTCGTCCTCAAGAATTTAAAGAACTTTAGTTTTTTATATTAATATACATTAGTATTTTCGACAAAAAGATTTTTTGCATATAAATGATAAAGAAATATATTATCACACATAATAATTTTCCGAAAATACTCCTAATCCTGCCTAAAATCCTACCACAACAAGGCCCAATGACAAAACGACAACAAACAACGCTCAGGAATAGAGGAATATCACCACCAATAAGAGAACACATTTGTTAGTTCTTGCCGTTATTAGATATATATATGATACATTATTTTTAATTGTTTATATGTATAAATTGCTTTGTTTAAAATATTAATGTATATTAACACAAAAAATTATAAATTGATCAATATCCCGTGAATAACCATAAAAAATAGCAAAAGTTTCTACGTAATAAATATTAATATTTACATTTTTATACATATTTATTAACGCATGTTTATTAATAACTATCTTAAAATTAATTCACTTAAACTATGTATTTTGAACAAAATAAATAAATAAAGTAAGTAGTTATGGTAATAAATAAATTATAAATAGATGTTATTAAGCCTGTATTAGGGCAAATTTGTAATATAAGGTCATATAACAATTTATGCCTTAGTCGATTTCACTTTCTCTACCATCCAAAGGAATTGCTTACGAAGTAATATAAGCAGAATAAAGCCCAGCAATTCAATTCGATGAAGTCTGCATGCCCCAATAAACCAACTCGGTAAATTATGGTAAAGTAAACTGAAATTTCTTAGGGTTTTTTTGCAATGCACTTATGTTAAAAGTTTTCAAATTTATTTATTTTTTTATTATACATCTTATAAAAAGTTACCAATGGTAATACCTAATTTACCTAATTTACCCTACTCGAAATTCTGGTAAATACCAACATTCGCTGCCATACGGACATAATTTACTATTTTCCTTAATTTACTTTCAATTACTCGAACTCACACACGGTCAATTACATACAATTATCTTATTTTAGCTAATACTAATATAACATACATATAACTGTTATTATACCTGATTAAAACAAAAAATTGAAATTGGTTGCATTTGCTTCAAATGTTCCTAAAATAAAATCAAAAAATATTCATATTCTTCCAAATAAAAGTACATATGTTTATAAATATACATTTATACACATACACATATATATGTAGATCAGTAAACTTCCAAACAAGTAGGGATGTTTCTCTTATTTGCATTATGAAGTAATATTAAATGCACGAAATTTTTACGTGCTGCTTGCTGGTGCCAAGCATTAATTGCAAAAACAAATAATTACACCAAAAACTAATTTGACTCTTTTCTTCGCAAACAAGCAAATCTGTTTTTTGTTTTCATTTTTGTCCTTCATTCATCAATAGTAAAATTTTGAGAAAGAACAAGCATAAGCGCGACCGATCTAGCAGCAGCGCAGAAAGAAGTAAAATCTTCACTCCGCCCTCCCGTGCCTGTTGCTGAAAATTTAAAAATTGAGTCATTGTGACTCTATAATATTCTTACTCAATGGTTTAAGCAAAACAATATTTATTTGTTGTTGCTCACATTATCTTTTAATGTTTATGTGAAGGGACGTAACTAATGTAGATATATCGTACCTTAGATGAAACAACATGTATTTGACTACAATTGATAAAATGTAACACATCAAAATATAAACCAAACTTTAGTAAGGAAGGTAATTGTACATTAGGAACATCGATACATAGAAAAAGCACCAAATACTATAAATCTTAATTACAACGAAATAATAAAAGTACAATTATTGAAACAATAAACTTAAGTTATTGAATGTTTTGTTATATATTAAATTGATTAGCAGGGACGTAAATATCTTAGAGGTGAAGGGGTAACATAATAATATATAAGTCTCTCGCTTGTAAAAGAGAGCTTATAACTTTAAACTTAGATCTAAATTTAGATTTAATTAACTTTAAGAATGCAAATTAACAAATGTAAAACCAGAAATAAAAACATAATTATATGTTATTGTCTGTAGAATAAGTAGAGAATAAAATGTACTCAATCATAACGATTGAAGCCTCCAATTAATTCGAATATGATATGGAAATAGACCACACATATCACACAATAAATTATAAACACCATACCCAAAATCAAAACATAAGCTTTCTAACTTTAGTGACTCAAAGCACGAAAATATCGAATATATTTGAATAATAATATTAATAGTTATTTTGTTACTGCTTTGGTAGTAAATAACTGTTGCATACTCGTATTCACTCTGTCTTACAAAGTCATTGTAAGGTGTCCGAAATGCAAGAATTTTTTATTATATTTAAACAAAGTGTGTAGTTTAAATTAACAACGACAAGTCATATTGACTAACAAGAGGTTTTTTAATTAGTATCACAAGTATTCTAACTTATCTAAGGTGGATATGTAGATCTGAGGTAGCCATCTCTCTGCTGCTTGAAACGCCTCAAAAGGTCATTTGGTTTGAAGAGACATAAACGTCAGTGTGTAACATCGCAAAGTAATGCCGTATTTCATTATTTTTTGTTTTGTTGTCAAAGCGAATTTTTATTCTCATAATGTTAATGACTTGATAACTTAGCCTTGAACGGTGGGTTAAGATATCAACATTTATCAAAAACAACAACAACAGTTGTATATCACACGAGTACACTTTGCTCATCATATGAAACTGCAGATAAGCCATGCATTTGGCATGTGCAATATTTTAATACAGAACATTATGAGAAATGAAAATTCGTTTGTGCAAGGTCAGTATTATTATTATTAAAATAATAATTATGTTTGTAAAGCAAGCTGGTATATGGACTTAGTTCAAGTTTAAAAGAAAATAAGTTTATCAGCATATACCAGGTTGCTAAGAAAATTACGCAAGTAATATTCCTTATTTGTTATTCTTAAATATATACAATTTCCATGAGAACTGTGAACATTCCCACGACTAAGCTGAGCGGTATCAAATCGCTACTTTAATGCAGCTTAAGGTATAGGGCATTATTGTGGGAATTGTATGTATCAACACCTTGCCAAATTTGTATAAAAACCCAAATTTTTAGTAATAAAATGCAATTCAATTCTAGAATTCATTGGAGTTTTTGATTTGTTTTCAAGTGCCGATTAAGACTCAAAGCAAATAGGTTAAAGTGCCTAGTTGCTCACCACACTAAATAAGATTATTATTCAAGAGCAGGTCACCTGAAGTTGGTTCAAGTGCCAAATTCAGGACTCGCAATAGGAACTCGTTCAAGTGCCGGATTTCTAATCATAAGCAACACTGAATCGATTCAAGTGTCGATTCAGTTTCAATAACAAACGAGTTATTGAACAACTCGAATTATACAAATTTTGATTGTCTAAATAAATTTTTCTCACTATTGTCAAATAAAAATGGAAGAAAAAAAGTTGCAGTCGCACAAGAAGTGGCCAAAGCGGGAAGTGTTCCAAACAATAGATTTTCTGCAGGAGGAAGCAGAATTTGAAGTTTTCATTTGTGTAATTCTTAATTAATTATTTTTCAATTTTACAGGCTTCAATTCAACAAGAAGGTTTTGTAAAAGACATAAAAGACGGCTCTTATAGGCGCAGTTTCAGAAACTAAAAGACTGGCTTGCCGCAACTGACGGGAGCTAAATTATCATTAAGGGGCTAAATTATAATTTATTTGCTCATTTAGCAGTTTTAAATTATCATTTATGGTCTTTAAATGACCGAATTTAACCCAATTTATTCATCATTTAGGTTTTTAGAAATGATAATGCTGCATATGCAAGCGAAACGAAATAAAAGATGGAACAAATTTCAAACTATTTGGTTGCCAAAATGTAAACAAAACATATTTGGAAACATTGGTAAATGTAAATACTCGATATATTTTATATATTT
>NC_051847.1:209279401-209287662 GCF_002237135.1 Teleopsis dalmanni
TTTTTCCCAAGCATTACTTGACTGTTTCCTTCTCATTCGTAAAAATTTAAAATTCTATTGGTTACATATTTTCCTAGCGGTGGCTTTTTGGATCTAGGTCTTCTAAGATTCATTTCTCTGAAGCAAGTTTTTTAGCAACAGTAGTCATACATTTTGTAGCGTTTGAGAAGTAAGTCGTGACCCTTTCGGATAGACCAATTATGTATCACACCCACTATATTTATTTTCATAGTTCTATCTGCTCTGCCATTAAAATTTTCCTGCAGATTTTTTAAAATTGATGCGAGTCATCTTCTTCATCGCTATTCTTAGAGTTAACCGCAGGAATATTAAAAATTTTAAATTTGTGATTTATTTATTCAATAAAAATACTTCTGAGAATACTAACGTCCTAAAAAGTTTCATTTTTATGTAGAATTTAATGATAAACTCAATTCAGAAATAAAAAGTAAAAGTTTTTGTATCGCTTTCCTTCGAAAATTGATTTGTAATAAGTTTGATGTGTTCTTTAATAAATTAAAAGTCTATATTTAATGTGTTTTTAATTTTCTTTATTTTTACATGTTTTGAATAAGTATATTTCGAATTAGGTTTCCGTCAAGAGACTCACTTCATACTTCATTTTCTAAACCGAGGAAACTTCGGTTTTCTTATTTACTAAGAACGCTTTACATAATTATCTGCGTTCTGCTTTATATGCTTAAATTCTATTGGTTAATATTAATCATAAATACTTGTATTACAGTCATTGGTCTGTCTTGCTCTTTTTATAATTTGTGTTACAGTGGCACACATATAGTCACCAGCTGTAACTAGGGCAAATCATATTGCATGCATACTTACTTGCAATATGATTCCGGAAAACACTTAACATGCTTTATAAACCTCAACCTAAATAGTCAAGCGTATATTAAAACAATTAAATGTGCGGTGAAACTGTTTGTCATAAAGAAATGACAAATAGTATGAGTCGAATTTCCAACTCATAAATTATTTTTATATTTGGCACATTGGGAAATGTGATACGAATCGCATTTCAAGTGTTTTGGGTTAGCTTGTCAAGATAATTACCTCACACAGTACGTTGTGTGTGGTCATGGTTTAAATATATTCATATGACAGTACACCCTTACCCTTTAAGAAAAAATTTTTTATTTTTGATTGAATTAAAAAGAAAAAAATTTTTTTTTTTTTTTTTGTGTTAGATTGAAAAGACTTTGACCATGACAGTAGTACAATGAATTGATTTTAATTTTAATTTTAATATATTGAAGGTTTATCTGTGTAACATTAGTTCTTAATAATTATATTTATATAATTGTGTATAATAATGTATGGTTTACAGTTAAATGTATTTATTTTAAACTCTATTTTCATATTTATTTGTACTTAATTAATAATATATCTTTGTATTTGATATACATATTTTATTATTATGAAACGATTTGTTTAATGGTTTACTTATTTTAAAATCTTAATTCAAATTGTTTTGTTTTAAATCGGTTTTATTTGTTTCTTTTGAATAACTTGGTGTTATTCTTGTGTATGATTTTTGTATCATTTCCGATGGCGATACTAACATTACTATCCTCTATTTTGATTACTTTATAGGGACCTGTATATGGGCTTGTGCCTTTTCGTGTTCTGTGAGTTTTTATTAATATTTCGTCACCTATATTTAAATTTATTGGCGAACTATTTTTCTTTGAAATTTCTTTTCTCCTAGCTTTTGCACTTATGCTAAACTCTCTTGCTCTATCAAGGGATAATCTTAGCCTTGCCTTTAATTCGTTGGCATAATTTTCTAAGTTAAATATTCCCTGATTGCTATGTATTTGTTCATTTGGTAATGATGGTAACTTACCAAATACTAATTCATGTGGGGAGTAGCCTGTGTCAACGTGTGGGGCAGTATTATAGGCAAAAGTATAATATGGTAACCATTCGTCCCAGTCATCGTCGTTAGCAAAGTTGAGTAGATATTCGTTTAGAACTCTATGGTTCCTTTCTATTGTACCTACCGTTTCATGGTGGTACGGAGTAGAGAAAATTTGTTTAATATTCATAATTTCTGTAACTTTAGTCAGCAATTCGTTTAAAAATTCTGTTCCTCTATCTGATTTTAAGATTTTAAAGGAGCCGAATTTTAGTACGAGTTGTTCTACTAAGGTTTTAGCTATTGTTTTGGCCTCTTTATTTACTATTGGATATGCAATTATGAATCGACTTAATTCACATTGCATAGTTAATATGTACCTGTATCCATTGGATGGTCTTAAAGGTCCAACAGTATCGATTTGTACTGTTTCAAAGGCAGTATGCGGTGTCGATGTTATTTGGAATTCCTCACGGTTGTGTCGGATTTGTTTATTGCGTTGGCATTTTTCACAGGTGCTAATATATTTATGAACCATCTGTTTCATTTTTTTCCATGTATATTTTTGTTTTAATTTTGTAAAAGTTTTGCGAACTCCTAGATGCCCGCTATGAGGATTGTCGTGATATTCCTCTATTAATCTGTATTTCTTCATGATGTCCGTAATGTTTTCTGGTTTCTTGTATAACAATATATTTAGTTTATATCGACTTTCATTTTTCTTCTCTCGTTGCAACTTATTAATCATTTCTTTAAATTTAGTTTTATCCATGGATTTAATTATTATGTCATCATCGCTTAGCGCTAGCATTGTTATATTCAATTCTTCTAGTTTCGAAATTAGCTTCACCATAATCGAAATCGGCTTCGGAGGTATTTCGCATAATTCCACTGTGACTTTTTTGTCATCATAACGTATGAATGCATCCTTATTCTTATTTACAATTTTAAACTGCAGTGTTCTCATACCTCGAATATCACTAATAGAAGTACAATCCCAACAATAGAGTTGATCAGGCTCAGTTGGTTTTGTCTCTTTTTGTGTATTCTTATTGGTAGTTTTATTGGCAGCGGTACCTGTGGTAGCTGCAGCGCGCGTTTTACTTCTAGTCGTTATACATATTTGCGATATTTCTTTAACATTACTTATTGTTTCTTCATCTTTGTCTGGATTTTTCAATTTCCGACTGGACATCTTGTCTTCATTAGTAGGTATCAACTTTTTTAAAATATTACTGTCTATTTTTATTCTAGACAGGGCATCAGCATTAGTATTAATTTTTCCTTTTTTGTAGATTATTTCAAAATCATAATCTGATAAATCGATTCGAATCCTCGTCATTTTTGACGAAGGATTCTTGTGCACGAATAATGAAATCAAGGGTCTGTGGTCAGTTACAACATAAAAATGTTTGCCATATACATATGTATGGTCTGAAGTAGTTTATTGCCCAATGTATCGCAAGTAGTTCCTTTTCAATAACTGGCTTGTTTAAGTCGTGTTTTTGTAAGGCTTTGCTTGCGTAGCAAATTGGCAAATCTGAACCAACATTACCTTGAGAAAGTACCGCACCAAGTGCATAGTCAGAGGCATCCGTTGTTATTATGAACGGTTTATCGAAGTCTGGATACTTCAATACAGGAGGACTCATTAGGGTTGATTTAAGACGTTCGAATGCTATTTCACATTCAGTATTCCATACGAATTTTTGATTCTTTTTTAATATCGAATTTAAAGGTTTTGATATTGATGCAAAATTTTTGATAAAACGTCTGTAGTAATTACAGAAAGCAATGTATCTCCTAACTTCATCTACGTTCGTAGGTTTAGGATAATTTTGAATGACTTTATATTTGGCTGGGTCTGTTTTGACGCCATGTTCAGTGATTAGGTGTCCTAGATATGTAACTTCGTGTTTTAGGAAGTTGCATTTTTCAGGATTTAATTTTAAATTGCAATCACTTAATCTCTTGAAGACTTTTTCTAGATTGATATTGTGGTGTTTTAGGCTGTTGCCAAAAACAATGATATCATCGACATATAGAAATGCTTCGTTTTCAAGGCCTGTTAACGCTAAGGTTAGCATTCGTTGAAAACTGTTTGAACTTATTTTTAGACCGAAAGGTAGTCTTTTAAATTCATAATGACCATTGATGGTCGAAAATGCAGTTTTTTGTCGTGATGAGTTATCAATGGGAATTTGGTGAAATTAACTAGTCATATCCAAAGTTGAAAAATATCTTGCTTTACCAAGCAAGTCTAGTATGTCTTCAAGGCGTGTTAGAGGAAATTTGTCATTTATTATTTTGTTGTTGAGTTTTCTGTAATCGATTACGAGTCTCCATTTCTTCTCATCATCTGATGATTTCTTCTGTACAAGTAGGATTGGTGAATTGTATGGGCTTTTAGAGGGTTGTATTATATCATCGTCAAGTAATTTTTGGACTTGCGATTTAACAACATCATTATGACTATGTGGTAGTCTATAATTTTTGATGTATGTTGGCACATTATCTGAAGTTGAAATATGTTCCGTGTAGAAATTGTTGCAGGATATTTGTTCTCCTTCCATCAAGAATATATGTTGAAATTTAGTTACCAGTGAGGTAAGTTCCTTATCGTCACATTTGTTATGTTGCGTTCCTATTTGTAATTTATTTAAAAGTTTTTGTGAACGTGATTCATTATATTTGTTACAAGGGTCTTTATTAACTTTATAATACTCGTTCAAAGGACGGGTTTTAAAATTTAGTGTATTTAGAGTAACACTGTGTTCATTCGTGTTCAAAACTCGAATATGGCAGTTTCCTCTTGCTGGTAGCATTGTATTTGCAATGAAAACACCTTTGTCAATTTCTTGAGAAATCAACAATTTATCATCATCGAAATACATGTCTATAGGTAATATATGTTCTGTTCTTGCTTGTAGAACAATTGGTTTATATGATATGGGAATAGTTATCTGTTGTTCATTGTGGGTAACTATTAACGAAAAAGTGTAATAATCAATATTACATTTAAAGATGGTTAGGAAATCTCCACCGATGATGCCATCTACTTCAATTGGAAAATCCTCTTCCACCACCTAAAATTCATGCTTTAAATTTATATTTTCAAACATCATATGAAGAGTCGTGATGCCTATGGAATTTATATAGTTGTTTGTGATACCAGATAATGTACATGTTTTATTCGAATTATAATTTAGATTAAACTTGTTTTTGATTAGTGACACATCTGCTCCTGAATCGATTAATAATTTTATATAGTTGTTAGTGTCTTGGCAATGAACTTTTATATAGTTCGATGAATGTGGGTTGAATGAGTAGATATATTTTTTTATTTTACCAGAGGTGAATTCTACTGGTTTCCCTCTGGTGTGTTGCAGTTTTCCTGTGCTGCTGTTAAACGAATGTTCCTTCCGTTTCCGTTTCAGTTGTTGTTTCTATTGTTGATTTGTCTCCAGTTGTTATTGTTGTTACTTCGATTTATTTGGACATTCCTGTTGTTACTGTTAAGAGAATTATTTTGATTCCTATTTGAGTTGTTATTTTGATTGTTGTGGTTTCTTTGACCACTATTATTATATGTATTTCTATTGTTATATCAGTTATTTCCGTTATGGTACCGGTTATTTCGATTGTTATTATTATTATTATAATTGTTATTGTTATTGGACCAGTTGCCACTAAGTCTATTGCCATTTGGTCTATTGCCATTTGGCGTGTTACCACGGTAGTATAGCATTCTTTGGTTCTGTTCAGTGAAAAGTAAACTTTCAGCGATTTCTCTCGCTTCCTGGAAAGTTTTGGGCTGTGACATCTGTACAGCTTGCGAATATGTAGCATTGAGGCCTTTTTTGTATGCCAGTAATGCATTCTCTTCGTTAGTTGCTAGCATCCCTTCAGCTTGTGGTGAGGTTGCGCTATAATTTCTCTTTAATAGTGACGCTGTATTCAGGTCTGACAATAGTTTGGCCATTTTATCACTATATTCCGTGATCGACTGGTTGTGGCCTTGCCTAATTTCACTTATTTTTTGTAAGAGAATTGGAACTGTGTCTTTCGGTATGTATATTGACTTGAGTTTCTCTACCAATGTTTCCATTGAAGTTGGAAAACCTACTGGCGAAACTCTTATCTTCACATTGTGGTTGAGTTTGCAATCTACAATGTGCTCTAAGAACTCCTGTTTGTCTTCGTCTCTAATCTTCTTGCTATACAAATTCAATCGTCGCAAGAAAGAACTTAATTCTTCTTGCTTTCCTGTAAAAACGGGTAGGAGTTTTTCTACACTTTCTATTACAGAGTCATACGACGCCATATTTGCTATTTGTGTGCCGTTGTTATTTTGATTACCACTTATTATGTGGTTATTTATGGTTATAGCGTCAGGTGTCTGTTCAGTTGATGTCATATTCAAGAGATATTTTCTTGTCTGAGTATATTTTTCTAAACAAAACTTCTTTTAAAGCTAAAAATTCCTCAAAATTTTTGGTTACATATGTTGCTTCTATAAGCCTTTTAAGGTCATCTAACCTATTTAGTTTAATGGCTATCGTGGGCTTAGTATATCCTCTGATACTAGCCTTTTTGGCGTTTTTAAGAATATTCTGAACTTCCCCTATATATGTAGCAAAGTTTTCCATAAATCAAAATCAGTAACGAGATCGGACAAGAAAGCAAAATTCAACACAAATCAAATTCTTATACATTTTTTTTTTTTGTATATTTTGTATGAGAGAAAAAAAAATTTTATATAATAATACTGGATATTTTATCGTAATTAATTGTTATGATTGTTTTTATTTCTTTCTTAGATATAATTCATTATCTTTTTGTAAATTTTTTTGAATGTATAATATTATAGTTATATAATAATTGCGTAAATGTAACAATGAGAAAAAAAAATATATGTAATAATATTATAATTTGTCTAAATATAATGATATGCTAATGTTTGTGACGAGTTTTAGAATCTCGTCACAAACAAACAACAAGAAAATAAAATAAACAAAAAAAACAAAAAAACAACAATAGAATTAAGGTATTTTTAGTTAAATATAATTTGTTTATTATTAGTTAAGTTACACATAAAATAAAATATTAGTATAAGGTAGTAATAAAAATTAAGGTATGAATAAGTTTAAAATTAAGGTATTATTAAGTTAGTATATAAAATCAGTATCATTAAGTTAATATTAATTTAATAAAAATTAAAAGCAATTCCTTTTAAAATATAAATTAAGTAATAACACACCTTTTTGTTTGAGGGTAACTATTTTGTAAAATTTTAACAAATGTGCAGCAACAGTAAGCATACCAGACGCAGACACTTAGAATGGACAATAACAAAGCTGTACAAAGTGCACTCAACAATTAGAAGTCCCGTTTCCAAAATCCGTATAAAAGGAGAAGCAAAGTAAAACACAGAGACTTGGCCACAGCACTTCGAACAGTGCACATCACCAGAGGGACTTGGCCACAGCATTTCGAGCAGTGCACATCACCAGAGAGACTTGGCCACAGCACTTCGAACAGTGCACATCACCAGAGACTCTATGGCAGGCCACGAAGCAGAACACTTGACAGAGCCAGATCAAGTGTATAAACAGGTAATTAAAAATATTTAAATAACATTTTCCTAGTCCATCAGTGTAGCCCTATCGGTAACACTGTTCCTAAGCAACGCAGCCTTGTCGGTAGCGTTGGTTCCAAGCTCATCAGTGTAGCCCTATCGGTAACACTGCTCCTAAGCAACGCAGCCTTGTCGGTAGCGTTGGTTCCAAGCTCATCAGTGTAGCCCTATCGGTAACACTGTTCCTAAGCAACACAGCCTTGTCGGTAGTGTTGGTTCCAAATCCACCATTAATTAAAAATTCTTATTATAATTCTTAATATGTATTATATATTTATTAGCAAATAAGTTATAAATATTGTAAAATAAATTCCGAAAAATAATAAAGAAATTAAAAAAAAAACTAAGTGGCTTGAAAATTATTATACGAACGATTCAGGGTTACAGAGAAAAAATATTCTTGTAACGACTCTGGGATCCGGCGAGAAAAACCCCGGCTTAAGAAAAAAAAAGGTTCTTTACAATGTTAAACTATACGGTTCAATGACATTCAATAAAAATTAAATATACTCTATTCAGTTGTCCCAGAGCTTTGGTTTCGGGATCAATTGAAGTAAGATAAAAATGTTAATGGCTAGTTTAAGCTCTGGAATTGTATATTACAAATCTATTTTGCATAGGTTGCTGATAAGTAGTAAACGCACAAAAATATATATACTTTGGAAATGCCATTGTTCATTACAATGAAATGGCAGAAGATTAGGGAATACATATAAACGAGGAAAGCGGTATATTTAGACAACTGTA
>NC_051847.1:209287762-209309582 GCF_002237135.1 Teleopsis dalmanni
TTTTTTTTTTTTTGTTTATTTTATTTTCTTGTTGTTTGTTTGTGACGAGATTCTAAAACTCGTCACAACATGCACATCACACGTATATTTTATGTTCTCTATATGTAGAAAGAACGAACAATATATTTCTTTTTTTGAACTAGTGATTATGTTAGATGATAACATACTAATTGATCTAATGTCGGTGTGTAGTTCGTGTGCCATTGACAGCATAGGTACTATTATAAAGAATATAACACTTGAAGTCGATAGATAGTTAGTTTATAAAATTTATTATCTTACTGAAACCCTCTCAGGCTTTTAGAAATTTTAGAACATCCTTTTCACTATAAATGCACTACTTAAACTATCAAATGCCTCTTTGAAGTTAATGAATGAATAATGTGTATTTGTTAACCCATTAAGGATTCTTTTTTGTGAGGAGTGGAGCTTTAAAAATAGCGGTATGCCCGGTTTGCACAGACTAAAAACAATCCCCCTCGTGTGCCAAAACATTTCTTTCCTGGAACTTTATCGGGAATACGTCAGGGTAACATATTAAGGCAAAGATCAATGATGTTACTAACAATGCAACCAATACACAAAAAAAAACTTGACTCGATAAACCGTTAAACCCAAGAGGATGTGATTTAGTATAGTAGTTAGTTTTTGTTCACACCCCACTCCTAAATTTCACTATTTTAGTTATTCAATATTTATTGATGATATATCTGTTGCCTATTCTGCAATTCCTATTTGAAGTGTTGTACTATTGTAAGTCGTAGTCATAAATCAATTGCCTAACTATAATTATAATCTGTCTCTTGTCGCTTCTGTACTTTATTTATGAAGTATGTGCCGCCATAACAAATCGAAATAATTATTTTAAACGCCCAGACTATAACTATTGTAATGAAAATGATTTCCTTATTACAGACATAAATAGCTACATTTCATTTAGTGTAAAATATTTGCAGGTGTTTGAATAAATAATTCCACATTAAAGTATGAAAATTATTTAATTAATTCGTTCTTTTACGTAGCATTGCTAATTAAGATTTATATACTGAAGTTTTCCTTAACCCAATGTATCTCATAACTTTCATTTTACAGCCATTGATAATATATTCGTGCATAAAAAATTTAAATAACATAAAACAAAGCAGTTTATGGATCTAGTATTTTGTTAAGCCAGTGATTTTACTGATTGTTGAAATTTAATTAATGTGGATATCATAAAATAAAACATTAAATGGTTAAAAACCAAGATATTTTTATTTAATTATGCAAAAACTATAATAATGTCATTCAACATACTTAAGTGTCTCGATTACGAACGTTATTTTACAAGATTTACAAGAATAGTTAAGTGATTTGTAGAGTCTGATCACATTTGAATCTAACATTCTTCACCTAAACCACCTCAGCTTCTCAAAACCCATTCAAGAATTTACCATTCTTTAAGATGTTTTCAGATAATTTTAAAAATTAGAATAAGATCTTTATCTTAATGATAATGTACTGAAAATGATATAAGTATCCTTCGATTCATTTTATAGAACCAACAGCCATCTTCTCACTCCAACTACATGCTTACCGATATCCGATAGACACCTACTAGCCATCTTCTCCCTCCAGCTACAAGCTTGCCGATATCCTATAGATACAATGTGCAGTCCTGTCAACACTCTTCTCTACAGATTTCAACAAATTGCCAGGGTATATCACATAGCTATTATCTTCAAGCCAAACTTTAAAATACTTCTTGTTAGAAAAAACGATCAGGTACTATCCTAGGAACTTTTTCTTACCAAGCAGGTAGTAAGCATCCAAAAAAAAATTAAACTACTGTCGAGAATTTTTTTCCAGCTAGACAGATAGATATACATTTAAATGATAAACCATTTATGCCACATCTAAGTATTAGTTCCTTTTCAGTGAAATTCTTTTTGTCCGACTTTTTCAAATACACCGTGTTCATGCTATACATAACAATCAATTTATTTCTAAAACCTTTTTTCTTGGATTCAAGAATATAAATCGAATTCAAGAATTAACTACTATCCAAGCAAATTTTTCTTGCTAGAACGACAGATAAATGTCCAAATAAAGCACATTTATGCACTATATATAATAATCAGATACCATTCAATGTAATCCTTCTTAGCAGACAAACAGATCGACATTTAAATAAAGCACCTTCATTCAGTATTTATTAACTGAGTTATATACTATCCAAGAAATTTCTTCTTACCGAACATGGGCATACCTAGAATGCACCTTCATAATTTATCTAACAATCAACTGCAATCAATGGTATTAATTTTTATCGGACATTAACCTGTAAAACGACCCTCTTACAGATACTAAAATTTTCTTATTAAATTTGATTTTATTGCATTTAATAAAAAGGTTTCGAACAGCAGTGAATTGTAACAACATAATTTTTATTTATTTTTAATTCATTAAATTTTTGTCTGACCATACAGGTGTTTCGAGTATTAGCAATAATTAATGATGGATATTTGGCAATAATCGAAACAGCTGTATGGTCAGCCAAAAATTCTATTAATTAAAAATAAAAAAAAATTTGTTGTTACAATTCACTACTGCTCGAAAAATTTTTTTATGAAATCTGTTATATCTGCCCCCGTACATGAAAGTTTATCTGGATACCGGATATGGTATATTGAAATCTCCCACCCCAAACTCATACTATTATTATTATATTATGAATACATCGACAACTGCAAGTTAGGTAGGTCTTGTAGGTTGTCAGTGTCGAGAAAGGTGTAAAACATTCCTGACACTCACTACCGACAAAACATTTTAGCTTAATACACTCATCCTCTTGGAAACCGAGCTCTATTATATATAAATATACCACCTATGTAGATTTCTCTTTCGTCGTTATAAAAACTTTCGCTTCGAAGATTAATTCAAATATTCTTCTTTTGATTTTTTGTTTTAGATGCCAACTATTGGCGCAAAGTTGGATTGACGCAACTTAGAAAAGTGATTGGCATTGCCAAGAAGGCGAAGGAGACTGCTTATACACGGAAAGCTAAAAATGTTATAATTTTCGTGGGTGATGGCATGGGTTTGACAACCATTACAGCGGGTCGCATTTTCAAAGGTCAACACTTAAAACAAGGTTATGGTGAGGAGACAATGTTATCCTTTGATGATTTCCCCTATACTGGATTAGCCAAGGTTTATTCATTAAAATAAATAAAAATTAAATAACAAAAACACATTTTTTACTTTTCAGACTTACAATGTCGATAAACAAGTTCCCGATTCAGCCGGTACAGCGACCGCAATGTTTTGTGGTGTTAAAACAGATTACGGTGCCATTGGTATGGACGCTACACGCGATCCCTTAAATAACGCAACTGGCAAACTCACCTCAATTCTGGATTGGGCGCAAGCAGCTGGTAAACGTACTGGTCTAGTCACAAATACACGCATAACACACGCGACTCCAGCATCAGCCTATGCGCGCAGTTATCATCGCGACTGGGAGTGTGATACAAAAGTGCCGTCACCTTCACTTGGCAAATATGTAGACATAGCACGGCAATTAGTTGAGAATGCGCCCGGTAATAAGTTGAATGTTATATTGGGAGGTGGTCTGTCACCTATGGGTGCTTCTAATAAAACCGAAACTGGCAGAGTTAAGTTTGAAGGTCCTTCAGAAGATGTGTGTCAGCGTGGCGATAATCGTAACTTAGCACGTGAATGGTTGCAAATGGAAGGCACAAATAGAACGAGATTCTTTGTGCAGACTAGGGAACAATTGGAAAAACTTGATTTAAAAAAAACTGAACATCTATTAGGGTTGTTTAGAAATAATCATATCACCTATAAAATTGCAAAAGAAGAAGAAGAACCTACGCTAAAAGAAATGACCGAAGCTGCTCTTAATGTTTTGGAACGAGGACATAAATCCAATGTAATAACAAGTCAAAGCTATATAGTTCTAGACTCTATTAATAAATAAAATACATTTTATTTCAGGGTTACTTGCTTATTGTTGAAGGTGGACGTATCGATCAGGCTCATCATCAGAATTATGCGCGTGCCGCTATGTACGAAGTAGTCGAATTCGACGCAGCAGTTGAGGCAGCATTAAAATTAACCAATGAAGAGGAAACGCTTATAATCGTCACTGCTGATCACTCACATTCTGTTACCTTAAATGGATATCCAAAACGTGGTGCCGACGTTTTGGGTTTTGCAAATAAAGCTAAAGATCCTTTGGTATATGAGACAATTTCATATGCCAATGGTCCAGGTTATTGGGATCATTTGGCAAACGAGACACGCAATGTGAATGAAAGCAACATTTGGATACGTTTAGAAACGTTAACACAAGCAGAACGTATGTCACCCACTTATAGGCACATGGCAACAATACCAGTTAAGGATGAATCGCATGGTGGTGAAGATGTCGTTGTTTTTGCCAATGGGCCTGGTTCAAGTTTAGTACGCGGTGTTTTCGAACAAAACTACTTGGCTTATATTATGAGTTATGCGGGATGTTTTGGCCCAGCGAAGGACTTTGATCACACTTGTATACATAAGCAAGCATATAGGAGTGCTAGTAGCAGATTACAAGGATTTCAATTTTCAATTTTGCTGTTACTGTCTATCTTTAGTTTATTTCGTTTTTAATTAGTTTAAGTTTTTGTGTTATGATAAGAAATAAAAAAATAGCTCACAAGGTTGTTATTTAAATTATACTTTAATTTAAAAATTAAAAATTTAAGGCTATACTCTTAAGTTAGAAGTATAGGAAGTATAAATTTGATTCAAGCTTATTTTTAATGAGCAACATTTAAACGAATGGAGTTTCTTAGACATGAAATTAATTTTCTGATGCTCAATCGATCGTTCTCACATTATGAACGATATATATGTATGTATATGCATGAACTACAACTAATTTTATTTTCAGTCCAGCACTTAAATGAAAATGTTGCTGTTGTGGCCCATGGACATCTATATAGCAGGAAACAAGAACAAAAGAAATCACAAAACATATAATGTGTTCGGATGATTGTAGGTCAGAGGGAGAAAAATTTAGTGGGATAATAATTGTTGGAACCTGGACACTTCAATATGGCAGAGTATAGATCAATATTGCTTAAATAAGTCTATGGTCAATAAAATTAATTCTTCTCAATAATTCGGGAAATCATAGGCAGCTGAGGAAGCTTGTTTGGTTAAGCTACCTTTTGGATAGTGAATCTACGAGTAGAATAGTGATCAAAATTGTATCAACATTGTATATAAAAGTACAATCGTTATATCACATCCTAAATGGCATCAAATCCGTGGTTTATATAAAGTATTACAATTATTGTATTATTATTTGAGGATTTGGCACTGCGTCTTGGAAATCTATTGTGCATGAACTTAATGAACTTAAGAGTATTTCTACAAGTCGAACTATCTACATTACAGTTTTATTTCTTCATCCGAAATGAGATGGCCACCTAGGTACTTCTTACGTTGTTTATGCATCAGTGCTACGTGAACGGCTACCATTATATACCACAAGAAGTCTTGTCTGATTGGTACATTGGTTATTTACTATACAATGCATTCAATAGAGTAATTTAAAATGTACTATATTTAATGCAATTATCAATTCTGCCAAACCTTATCATCCCAAACACCCAAACTGCATTATATTCAGCATCAACAAACATGTGAGCATATAAAATAGGGAGTCTGAAAGAAACAATACATATATAAGGTAAGATCTTTCCTGTTTATTTAATATAAATTTATACCCACAAAAAACTCAAATTAATTAAAGAATCTTGAGTTTAATTTTATAGCATCATTTTACAATTATCATTTTAAATATTGCATTAGTTGGATTTGACTCTAACACTTCATTACATTTTTAAACTATAAGTTACACTTTATGACTGGCAACGATCTTCCAAGCATTTTTTGTTGCATCAAAAAAAAAAACAAAAAAAAAGTAGAAATTGTACACAATCGTTGACTAATTTCAGTTTCAGGCAGCTTTAGCTGTAGCTGTTTCGGTTTTCGCTTCATCCGCGTCTAACTTAAGTACGCGTTGTGCACTAATGCAGTTTTGGAACAAAGCTACTTCCTCAGCACATTTAAGTGTCTCACCAGGATAAGCGCGATAGCAGGCAATTACCTGGGCTTTGAGGTCTTGGCATGGTGGCAGTTTCAATGCAGGTGATGGTGTAGCAAAACGTTTACGTACATCCTCAACAGCCGTTGCATATTCTTTCTCCATGATAGAATCTGTCTTTTTTAAAGTATCCTCCAATTGTGACATACGTTTACGCCACATGGCATCATTTTCCTCCAGTTCATGTTGTTTTTGTCGTCTTACATCGACCGCTGACTCTGTCGTACCGCCGCCTAACACATATGTCGGTTGTGAGCTTTGGTAAACAACTGTTGGTTGTGATGGTGCCACCGATTTTGGTGGTGGTGGTAGTGGTGCAGTTTTTACAGGCACTACACGCGGTACCTCCTTGGCTGGTGGCGGTGTTGCTTCTTTCGATTTTGCTTTTTCAGCAGCAATTGCATTTTCTCGTGCTAAAATTAGTTAAAGTGAATAAATTATGTAAGCGCATGAGTAATAGTAAAAATTGTAGTAAATACTTTAAATAATTTTAAGTAATACATCGTTTTTAACAAAATATATATTAATTTGTTATAGTGGATTCACTGCATGGTTGCATAATCATTTAAACAATTTTATAATTTTCTCAAATATATTTTTTATTATAAAACAATTATTTTAGAGTATAACATTAGATATTAATTTACCTTGTTGTTTAAGGCCACTCTTAAGCCTTTGCACAACTTCGTCTGAGATGTCAATAACACTGCTTGGATTTGGATTGTCCAACTGCACGGAACGTGTTTCACTTGACTGTGCTGAACCCATTCCTACAAATGTCTGAATCTGTATATAGGTGCTATTTTATTCAAAATAAAATTATTAAGATTTCTTTATTCCCTTCAATGTATTTAATAATGTTAACATAATAATGTGATTAGAATAAATGCATTCAAACGTTTATTATATTAAAACTACCTGCGAAAAATCAAAAACCGATCCAACACAGCTGACAGCTGTCATTTATTGTATTTGCCAATCTGACGTGCGAGTTCGAAAAAAGTGTTGAAAAACGTTACGATTAAAGATTAAATTTCTTTTAAAATATTAAGTATTAACTAATTTCTCTTAAAATATTAAGTATTTTAACACTTAATTTCAACAATACAGTAATTTCTTTGTTTTGATAGTAATTTTCTTCTAAATTAATATAATACTGAAAACAACAGACAATCGTTAATGGCTATTTAAGAGTAATATTTACAAGTATGTATAGTGCATTAAATCAATTAATAAAAGAGGTGTTTTAATATATAAAATTAGTTTTGTATTTAGTTTTATACGCGAAGGTACTTAATGTAAAACTTGTGGAGACTCAATGACATAAGGTTGGAATTTTCTCTACAAATGCTTCTAGTATATATAGTGCTTAGTTTGCTGTATTATTATTCATGATATTTTTCATATATGATGTATTTTTTGTATAAAGTATAATACTGTCATTCGCACAAAAAATTTAAATTGAAAATCTAAGTAGAAAAACAAATTGATATTATGATCAGGATTTTGAAGAAATGTTTTTCAGTTGCAGTTTTATATGGATTTATCATATGCATTGACAGTTATTACTAGCTTTAATACTATAAAGTTCATTTTATAAATTACTCAATTCATATAGCTTATATGCAGTGCAACGCCCCGGGCGTAAAAGATTGTTGCTTAAGGATAGCACTATTATTAGAAAATTAGTAAATCTTTTTGTGAACTGTGATATTTTATATATAGTGTTAAATTAAATTTTTGTGCAGTATTAAATAATAATAAATATTTAAAATAATTTAATATAAATTTATTTATAAAAAAAATAAATAATAAAACTAACACATATCATTATTATGAATATTACCCAAACAAAAAAGAGATGAATATTAACAAAAATAGTGTAGAAGGCATATAGATATATACAACAAATGATACTAAAATTAATTTTATTTAAATAAACTCCCAAAATTTATATTAAGAACTATCCTAAACCATTTAAAGATATAAAAGAAATCAATTTTATTTTGTATGTGACATTCGAAAATTATTTTTTATTCATTTATTTTTTTTTTTTTTGATGAAATTTCACGACAATTCTTATTTTATAATTACTTTATTCCATATTTTATATTTGTTTTCTTCGTTTTTCATAATTATATTAGTGTTTTTATTTTAAATATTGCATGACATTTTTTTTAAACTATATTTACGCAAAAACTTTTATTATAGATCACTTAGACTCCTATTCATTTATATATTTTCATTTTATGTAATGTTTGTTTTTAGTTATTTTAAATAATATTTTGCCAATTTATTACACATGCTTCAAAATTCGTGTCTGTTCTACTAATATACATAAATACTAGTCTGAAATTAACAGAAATGATTTTGATAGAAAGCCGAAAAACCAATTAAAGTACAACTTTTGTGTACCCAGCAGGAAATTAGTTAACTAGTTCTCATACACCTTGAACTGTCAACTAATAAATGTTTGTTTGTTTTTATAATTTGTTCACATTTATTATAATGTATATGCTATTTTGATTATTTTTTAAATACTTAATAATAATGTTATTTATTTGATGAGTGTTAAATGTATATTTATTTGCAATTTAATATTAGTTATTTAATTTAGTTTTTTTTTTTAATAATATATATGTATATATCATTCAAATGTTCGCTGTTTTTAAAATTTGGTTTTTGTTTTCAATTTGTATTTGTTTTTTATTTTTTTTTGGTTGTTTTGTTGCTTTGCTAAATAAATTACTTTTATAACTTTTATCCTATATAAAATTGATTTTATATACTTTATAAATTAATTAAATACAATATATATAATTTCAATGTTTGTAGTTAATATCACTGGTGGTTTTCAAACATTTTATTTTGGTTCTAATTTGAAATAAATTATGTATTTTTTTCTTTTATAATACTTAATTCGTATTTGTAGTAGATTAAATTAAATTAATATATATTAATTTTTTAATATTACATTTGATAATATTTATATGTATATATTAATATATAAAAATGTATTTTGCTTACTTTTCTTAAATTGGACAATTTTGATTTAGTTTAATACTTATTTTTAATTCTATGCACTATTTGAGTGGGATTATTATTTGGTGTTTACTATATATACGGGCGTATAGTAAAGTTCTATATACACAATTTGAATTTGTTTTTGTAATATTTTATAAATATATATAGTTATAAATTAACGTAAAAGTTACCTATTTACAAATGTTCAAATAATGAATCCGTGGGAATCCGTAAATAATTAATTTTGGAACAAACAATTAATAAAATTAAAATTAATTTAGCATTAAAATTAATTTAGCATTAAAAACATTCATTTGTATGTATGTTATATAAAGATCAGAAAAAAATATAATAAACTATAGAGAAAAGTGTTGAGATACCATGTATAGTCTCTGTTAATAGTGAAGTAGTGATTTATGCCTCTGGAAGAATTGTATGGACTGGAAAATATCCTTTATTAGGCTGTTAGAATTACTTAAATATCCTAAGATCTGAATCTGCTTTACCAAACTCATGCTGCTCATAAGTCTTGATACATTAAACACGCGGTAGTTGGAACCTTCGAAACTTTAGAAAAGAGGTCTTCAAGTGAGGTGCTTTCAAAATAAATACCTTCGTAAATTCTTAAAACAAATTGTCTTCCGTACATAATCTTTTACATTATGTGGTAATGAAATTTCTATCTTAAAGAAATACAGGAAAACCTCAATGTCTCACTTTGCATTGCTATAGTTCGAATGCGATCGGTCAGATATGACGAATCCTAAACTAACAGACTGGTGTGCTTACTTACGGGTCACCTGCACAAAATTATATTCGAAATCGATCAGTTGTGGTAGGCAAGTGTAAGTAGTTATAGCAATAAATTGGATAATATTTCACTCACTAAAATCTTATACAATTCTTAACTATAATGCTGAAAGTCTTCTGCCATAGAAAAATTTTTCTGTATATAGTTTTAAGAAACGAGAATTGATAACTTCACAAAATAAAGGGTTTATATTAAAATTTAAATAATTGCTCTAACAAAATTATATTGAAATAAACATTTAAAAAGTAAGTAAAAGTAAAATAAAACACAATTAAATTAAAAGAAATATCACTTTACTTGTAATTATGTTACTAAATTAATAATATTTATATTTACTCATTTTTTTATAAGATTTATATTTTAATTAGCTAATAAATTAAATATACCTTATATTGTAAATTTAATATTTAAGCCTTTTTAATCATCTTTTAATATTACTTAGAATAAATATCATCTTAACTATTATTTTTACTACTACGATTTTATTTATAATAAAATTAGTTAATTATATGATTTTTGTAGGTTTTAGTTTATAAGCCTTTACAAAATGTCAATATTTATTTTATTTGAAACAAAATAAAATAATAATATCGATAAATCTTTTCAAATAGTTAGAAAATGCAGTATTTTAGTTCTTGATAGAAAAATAATTGAACAAATTAATAAATATTTATATTATGAAATTTAATAAAATAATAAAAAATATTAGGAAAATTAATTAAATTAAAGACACAACGAGATTAAGAATTGTTTAGTACTCCTTTAAAATTTAATATAAAATATAATAAAAAGCTTAAAATAAGAACAATAACAAAAAATATTAATATATTAAAAAATTAAAAACTATATAAAACTACAAAAACATAAGAAAAACAGAACAAAAAATGTAAGTAAACAATTAAAAAAAATATATAGAAGTTAATATAAATTAAAAGAATAAATAAAAGTAAAAATTAGAATAAAAAAGAAAAAAATGTAATATAAAAAAACAGGAAATATAAACACAATAAAAAAAAGAGACAATAAAATAAAAGAATACAAATAAAATAAAAGAAAAAAAAAATTAAAATAATGAATATGAAATGTTAAAAATAAAAATTATAAATAAATAAGTTAATAAATATAATATAATATTTGGAAAAACAAAAGCTTTAATAACATTAATTTAATTAATTTTTATATATATTATAATAAATATTATAAAAATTTATAATGTACAATAGTAAACATATAAATGAATTTAAAATACATTTAAACAAGTTATTTATATTGATTTTAAAAGAACTAATAACGTAATTCAATACATAAATTATGTTAATATTACGAAGTTTAAAGTAAATTGAAAGTATATTTTTTTAATAAGCAAAAAAATTTTTAATAGCTTATTAAACAATATAAAATCTTAATAAATTTTGTAAATATATATTTACAATATCAATAAAAAATAATTGTAAAGAAAAAATGTAATATTAAAATATTAGTAGAATTTTAATTACTCTATTGTTCAATTACACGTCACAAAACGAACATATTTAATTTTCTGTTTTAATTTAAGATCAAAGTAATTTAAATTACATAAACAATAATTAAATATAAACAAGTCGTTTACTTAAAAGAACATTTAAAAGTTTTAGTTATTAGCAATAATCAAATAAAATTAAAATGAAAACAAAACTAGAAAATTGTAAATATAACATAATTAAGATATTTTAGTAGGTGAGTATAAAAATTTAATTAAAAATAACTGCATCTTTATTTAAAACAAATAGTGAAATTATTTATTTATTAAAACTATATTCAAAAAAATTAACTAATTTAATTATTAATTTTCATTTTAAAGCTTACTAAAGCATTTATTTTATAAAAATCATATATGTTTTAAAAATTAAAAATGTAATTTATATACATACATATATATAAATATATATATACGCATATAAATTATTAGTAAAATAATGCAAAGCATTTTAAGTTAGTGAGGACATTAGTTAATTTGTAAATAAAAATAAAAAAATTAAAAAAATGTTTTTATATTTTTAATTTTAAAATATATTTTAGTTTAGTATTTACTGAATTCACATATTACATAAATAAGCTTTTTAATATTAAATATTATTTTTTTTATATTATTTATTTATTTTTCATAGAAAATTAAATTAATTTTTACTAATTAGCAAATTTACAATTTTTTTTATTAAATTAGTTTTTTATAATTTAATTTTAATTTAAAATTTTTCAAAACGTTCTATACGAGACGACACTGAGTTGTCCTTAATAGTTATTTCTAACTTTGCAATTTGATTCTTTTTTTTTTATTTTTCTGTTTAGTTTTGTTCAGTTAAATTTTTTACAACTATATTTTAAATTAATTTTAATTTAAATATATTATTTGAAATATCTACTTATTTAACTAATACTACACATACGTTTTTTATTTTATTTTTTTTAATTGAAAAATTTATACATTTACTTTCTTGTTTTTTATTGTTATTATAAAATTGTTAATAAGCAGTTTATAATGAAAAAAAAAAAAATAAAAAACACTAACTGATATAACCGTTTTAAAATAATAGTTTAAATTGCATAAAGCGTATAGAAAGAAATATTATGCTTTAGAACAAACTATATATCGTATGTAAAATCCATAAAGAACTGTTTAACATTCTTTATATACAATTACAATTTTTGTTGGATTTTAGAATTTTACTTTTTATATATATTACAAGAATTATTTATATGACAAAAATTATTAAATAAGTTTTATAAAATTCAAAATGAATATAATTTCTACTATACCAAGAACTTCTATATATTAACTGCTGGTCAAAGAGTATTTATTATCTTTAGATAATATAAAGCAATAATTTAAAATTTTTATATATAATTTTCAGTTTAATACATCACACATTTTAAAAAATTTATTCATTAAAATCCTTGCTGTATTATTTAAAAAAAAAAATATTGCAACTATTTGTCAATTTTTGAGGCATTAATTAAATTAAATTAAGCATAAACTTTTTAATTAAAGCATTAATTTTGTTTAAAATAAATTTTTTTTAAATTAAAAATGTGTAGAGTTTACAGTTTTATCCTCATTCATATCATTAATATATATTTTTTTCTTACTTCAATAAGCTTATTTTTCATTTTCATTTTCTTGTTTATAAAACACTATTTTATTTATATGCATTTAGGTATAAAATTTGCATATTTACTACATTACAAAGTTTCATAAGGAAATTGTTTTTAAATGCATAAATTAATTTAATTAAAATTTTACGCACATATATGCAATTCTTATACTATTTTGTTGTTTTACATTTTTATAATTCTTATCGCTTAAATTTACTTCATAGTTCTTAATATTTAATATTTTTTTTTATGTATTATTTTGTTTAGCGTTATACTTTTACAATATTAACTCTTCATTGACATGTCATAAATGTCGTTAATTCTTTTAATTCTTAAAACAAAATAAAATTAAACTATTAACATATTTTAAAAGAAGCAAGAAATAAATAAGTGTAAATGACAAAATAAATTTAACATAAATATTTAAAATGATTAAATTTAGTTTTTTATTTAAAACAAAAAAAAGCTGTCTTAGTTTGTTACAACATCGCCACAAACTACACTTAAATCGGTAAAGACAATATTTATATTATTATTATTCTTCTTGCATTTTATAAACAGCATGTTTCATAAAATTTTTTTATAAACTATTACTAAATATAATCGGAACCCTGAACGTACTTATCAATTAAATTGTTGGCTATTCTGGTGTACCTTGGGGCCGTACATAGTTTTTTACATTTGCATTTACACTTAATAGGTTATAATTAATTACAATTAATATAATAATAATAAACATATAGAAGTTTTTACTTAATCTATACATACATACATACATACAATTATGTAAATGGAGCGCATGCATGTACCGCAATTTAGTTAAATAAATATTTTATATATATGTATATATATATATCATATATCAGTATTCAGTTATAATTCTTGATATCCAAAAGAGAGTAAAAGTATTTGGAACCAATATTTGTGGCATACAGTGTTTCTAACTATATTCTATATATGTTTAATTATTTATTCATACCTAATTTATTTATTTAAGTTTTCTAATACAGTGGACTTTGTTTAACAGAAAAATGTCTATGGACTATGCGCGAGAATACAATATTCATATATAGATTATGAAAATTATAACAAATTATAACAAATTAAATTAATTAAATGAGTAGCATAATAAAATGATTGCATATGCATAAAATGTATAAGAGAATCGAGAAAATATATAAAAAAAAAAATAAATATTTTTTACAATAATACTTTATATCTCTATTCATACATTATTCACGTATTATTTTATTAATTGTCACAATTTTTTGTTAAACAATTTACACTGCATTAATGATTCATTTATTTATTTATTTACTTTTATTTTTATTTTTAAATTAATATTAATTAATTAATGACAAAGAGATGATAACGCTACGCACGTTAATGTGTTTTTTTTATGTATTTATTGCTAACATACAAAATAACATTAACGTTACGATATATGTAAATGAAATGAGAATATAAAATTTATAAATCTAGCAATTTAAAAACTACATGAAGACGACGACCGACTTGCTAATTTTAAATATAGAAACTATTGTATTCGTAAACAAAAATTACACCACAAAATATTATTTTGCATTTCGCACGTCATTCATAACGCCGCCACCAGGTCCACCGGGACGCATACGCACCGAAGGACGTCTTTCTGGTGTGTCATAAGGTGGGCGCGATGAATTTGTTGCAGCCATTGAATCGTCCATTGTCATACCGCCATTTCCACCAACCACCATCTGCGAGCTACTGCCAACAATTGCTGCATTGGAGTTTACCATCGATTGACCAGCACCGGAGCCCATCATTTGGACGCCACCCACTGCTGCCACACCACCGGTCAATTGTTTCGAACTATGTTGATGTTGTTGGGCAGCAGTTGCTTCTTGTTGTTGGCCATCCCCATCTTGTTGTTGTTGTATTGCTTGAGGATTGCGTGGTCCACCGAATTTAAGTAAATTCCAGTCAAATACATAATCATATGTGAACCCAAGGCGATGAAATAGATTGCGGAATAATTTACGCAAATAACAATAATCAGGACGTTGTTCAAAATGCATTTGTCGGCAGAAATTCAAATAATTCACAAATTCACTTGGAAAACCTTTACACAATGACAGTATCGTTGTGGATAGCTTCTTTTCTGATATACGCTCATATTTTTGACGTTTATTGGCTGCTTTTAGACCCTGCCAAGGTAGAGCGCCTAAATTAAAATACATCAGCACATAACCAAGCGATTCCAGATCGTCACGTCGAGATTGCTCGATACCCAAATGTGTATTTATAGATGCATAGCGTGCTGTGCCGGTGAGATTTTTATTTTCCCGATATGGTATGTGCTTTAATGAACGCGCATCACGAAACTTTTTCGCTAAACCGAAATCAATGATGTACACGAGATTGCCCTTCTTGCCCAAGCCCATAAGAAAGTTATCAGGTTTTATGTCACGATGTATAAAATCACGTGAGTGTATATAGTCAATACGTGATATCATCTGATCAGCTAGCAGTAGCACAGTTTTTAATGAAAAGTGGCGTGAGCAAAAGTTGAACAAATCTTCCAAAGAAGGACCAAGCAATTCCATAACCATTACATTGTAATCACCTTCAGAGCCACACCAGATTATGCGTGGTATACCAATGCCACCTTGCATTGTTTTGTAGAATTTGGACTCGATATGCAATTGTGGATGCTTGGTACGTATGCATTCTAATTTAATAGCAACTTCTTCACCGGTATTAATGGTTGTACCCAAGTATATATCACCAAACGAACCTGACCCAATTTTACGGCCCAATCGATATTTGTTACCCACACGCAATTCCATTTTTTGTGTGTATGTCGTCGTTTCTTTCTTCCTTTCTTCTTAATTTGCCAGTAAATTTGGTTTATCTAATAAATAATGTATCAAACGTTACGATTTAAAAACCAACAACTCTTTCGTATATTTTAAAAACTCAAACCTTCAAATTTTTTAACAACGATTTGTTGTTTGTTGACTTTTTCTATTCCAGTTGATTTCAATGCGTATATGATTTAATCTGTAAAGAAAAAAATACAAGTTATTAATGCTTCTACAAATATATATGCACTATATATAATTTTTTACATAGCAAAGTTGTTTATATTACAGTGAATCAGTTTTAAGCTCCACCAAGCGGGCTTTAACATGACGCGATCCTAATGATCGTTACGAAAAATATATTCTATATACCCTCTTCCGAGAATACAACAAGGTCAATTAACAAACTAACACACATTCCGCTGAATTGCTGGCTTAACCAACTCACCATATTTTCAAGATTAAAATCTTGAGGTCCTCCTCCTATGCTCCTAAACATAAAATTATATACGAGTATGGATTTAAAATGTACGATGAGTGGTAGGACAATGGTTCTAAAGTCGGGAAAATTTAACCTTTGTAAATTAGAGATACTGGTTTATTATATTTCGAAGAAATGATACTGGGATAATGATCTATAGTGAGATAATTACACCAGCACTACTTAATGTGTGTGTCGCTTATAGCAAAGCTGCCGACTCTACTATCCAGAAACAATAAGTTGCTTAAATCAGACCGAAGAGTCTTTAAAGTGCCATGGTACATTCGCACGAATGACATGCTGAGACCTTAGAATAGATCCGTCAACAAAAAATACATAAGGAATAGAGCCATGAAACTATATGCGAAAACCGACAGGCTGCCCTTCTTAGCGCTATCTAATCTGAGAGTAGTCACTAACCGCACGGTACGGTACGCAGATCTTAGATTAGTCATTGAATAATCACGAAGCTTATGAGGAAACCCCCTAGCTATTAGAGCGTAAAAGGGCCCAGAGGCAGCAACTCGGCAAAGGCTCAACATTAACTGGGGATAAAAATAAAGTTTGAATATATAGGCTTATTATTTATAACTATCAAATTTCTACTGTATGATATATAATATCATTTAATGAATTTGGTATATGCTTGAGGAAACAAAATTTTATTTTATGCTAAACTAACATGGTAAGGACGTCACCTTGGTGCAAAATTTTTTTCAAAATATTTAAATCGATAAAATTGATTTTTAGCATGAGTAAGGATAAAAATCATTCTGCGTTGTAAATATAAATGTAATTATTTATGAAATCAATAATCAATTCGATGGCATAGTAACAACCACATACACGTATACTAGAAAATGACTGAGAACAAGGCAAATTCAAAGAAATAGAAGTCCAAGAAGCTACATCCTACACGACACACGCGCTGATTTGGCTGCTAATAACACAAATTATATTACAGAAAGTAAAAAGAACAATTAAAAATAATAATAAAAACAAAAGAATAAAAAAATATTTAATTTTAAAATCCATTGCCAGGGCGGCCAGCTTTCTACAACCTGAAATGAACCTCCGAGAGGGAAGCATTTCAATTGACAGACGCGATAACAAATCCACAAATCCACAAATTTCAAGATGTAAATGAATAGCAATCCGTCGTTGGTCCCTTCTACTGTATATATGAAAACAACTGAATTTAATTGATTATTTTAATTTTAATATAAACGTCTTGTAAAAATAAACAAGACCCAAATTTTGTAAACACTGAGAAATAAATTGCAAAATTACCAAATTTAAATTCATAAATTATGTAGTAATGCCCAAAAACCAGAAGTGAAGAGTGGAGATAATAATGAATATTTAAAATATAGGTCAGATATGCAAAATTGTATGTTAAAGATAGAAAAACTTGTAAGCAATTTTAAAATAGAAATGATTTCTGTAGTCGCTGTGGTGTAACCATTTACGTTTTAAACTTAAATATCATACAAAAGTAATTTCATTGTTGAGGAAGAAATTAATTTCGATGGTAATTATATTTCAATGTTAATAGGTTGCTTGCTTCCCTTCTATTATAAATTTAGAAATAAAATGTTATATAGAGCAGAATGATTACTCCTATCATGTAGATATTATTATATACTTTTACATTTGGGACCTAGTTTAGAGTTCTCTTGAACCATGTTTGTGAAGATTATTAAATTTTAAAAACTATAACCAGAAGTTTTTGGTATCGCGTTTCCACAGCTCTTGAATACACTACTACTTCACATAGATAGCTTAATTCATTACTGTTGAACTTGCTTAGATTTTAAGAATACAAATATAAAAATAATTTGGATTTTACTAGAATTAGAGTACTAGTATAAAGATGTTTTATTGCTTTAGTCTATTTTATTAAGTAGGACCACTAAACAGAAAATTTTAATTAGCCGAAATTAGTTTTACGATGTATTTTCGCCACATTATTAATACAATGTTACTCTTCCTTATGACTCTTTCAAGTGCTCAGTGTCTTGCCAATGTTCCCCACATATTTATGACAAGTCATCTTTAACCAGTTCTCGCATCATCAAACCTCCCATCAAAGGGATTAGAATAGCTTTACTACCATTATAGCAATATGCCCCACATATATACATTTCCTTTTTCTTCACATTTAAAGTTCGGGACGCTGAACTCCACCTCTAAAACAGTACATCGGTACCGCGCACATGCTGAGCAGTAACAAAGCAGATGTGAGGCACTTTCATCATCCTTTTCACAACTGTGTCAGGAATGATTAAATGGGAAATACAATCTTCTAGTATGGTTCCCTAAGCGGCTGTATCCTGCCAACAAACCGACCATAAGACTGATATCTTTACGCGTCCAATTTCCATACAGATGCTTACATTAAGACCGAAAAGTTTTCGGAAATTCTCATTTAAAATTCGCGCGCTGTATATTTTTCGATATTTTAAGTTTATGTAGTTTGGCAGCAATTAAGGAAAATTACTATGCCAAAAATGAGCGCGATCTGTCAGACAGTTCGTTTACGGCAGCTGTTGAAACCAGTTCACCTCAGTAGTGCGTTGCGAAAAAAACAATGGAAAAAAATATTGAACAAAGAGTTTGCATCAAATTTTGTGTTTCGAACGAAATTTCGCGTGTGCAGAATCGGTTGCGAATGCTACAAAAGGCTTATGGGGAATCAGTTTTATCGAAAACTCAAGTTTATGAGTGGTACAAAGCCTTTCAGGACGGTCGTACGACCGTCGAAGACATTTCCGCAACGCACTACTGAGGTGAACTGGTTTCAACAGCTGCCGTAAACGAACTGTCTGACAGATCGCGCTCATTTTTGGCATAGTAATTAAGGAAAGTGCTGCCAAACTACATAAACTTAAAATATCGAAAAATATACAGCGCGCGAATTTTAAATGAGAATTTCCGAAAACTTTTCAGTCTTAATGTACATATTGTTAAGTCATCACATCTTTTAATAAATCATTTAACATAGAAAGAATTTATGATTTTAACGATATGTCTAAATTATTTAGGTATTCTAAGTGATTACCTGAAGTACCTTGTTTAAAAAGCTCGTCTGCCTTGCGATTGTTGAAAACATTCCTATAACCGGGAACCCAGAGTAGAGAAATGTTATACTACGTCGACATCTCGTTTACAGATTCGTTATATGAACTTTACAACAGCTTGAGTGTCTGATAATATGTATATTTATCTAATACAATAGCTTTCCAGCCAAGCTATAGCTTCTCATTTATAGATTTGTAGCAATTAAAAGCCAGCCGTTGTGAAAGTAAATTGGACTGAACTCAAGGATTTTACAACACGTTGAGTGTGTGATAATATTCATATACATCACATATCCTCTTTTTATGTAAGATACACCTATTTTTTACATCTACACCACTATCTATTTTAAAGTCATAATTAAAATTGGTTAGACCCTCCTCTAATGAAAGACCTCTCGACAGCAATGTACCTCTAGATGGACACTCGATCATCTATCTTCCTAATTTACAATACTTATTTTTAATTAATGTAATTATGTACGTCTGTGTTCAGATTTTGTAATAAATAGAAAAACTGACATGATACCGACTTTTCGGCTAAATTGTTCTGGTATGTCTACTGGTACGTTTGTAACTTGTAATCAATGAAAAAATTGCATATACTAATTAGCATTAGTTGGTGTTTGTACTTTATTATTGTGAAATCAATGCAAAAAAAGCTTAAAACTTAAAACCTCGATATTCTGAGAAGTAAACTGTATTAGTGATGTCCCCCCGGCGGTGAAGGGGTTAGAATATTAGAATATTGGTAGGCACAGCCTGTCGTATGAGGCGAATAAATCCCGATGTCACGCCGACACTTGTGTAAGAAGTGTGCATGGTAACGATATCTGACCAGAGATGGCAGTATCTGGTACTACGGCCGTGCTGACCAGTTGAGGTTGGACTAGTAGTGGCTGTGGTTAATACCTAAACTTACGCGAGAAGAGTTTGGGTGTTCATTTATTCGGCGTGGAGTTGCGTATGCACCATCGAGTGCTACAACTTACATTGTAGCAGAGTTTTAGATAGGCCTCACATCAAACTAAGGTGGAAGTTATGTCATTCACACTTTGCTTCATTGGTAACCAGTGGAATTACTAAGGAGATTCCAATGGAGCATACATCGGTTCAATATACTGATGCGTTTGTGAAGAAGACGTTAATAATTCTGGTCTTCTGTATTAGTGATGAAGTGCTAGCACTGTAGTTAATAGTTGACTTTATTGTCCATTGTCACATCGGTAGACCAGAATGATCAGTATCAATCGTGTTTTGAGAGATAAGGTGACATTTATCAGAAATTAATATACATATGTATGTACAATATAATCACTTTCAACTATATAATTTAACGATTATCATATCGTCTTCTACAGCTATTTACATAAATATTACATATTTATTTAACAAATTTCATTTAACATATTTATGTTCTACATTTTAATGATTTTTATTTTACAGTTCAAAATATTTAAATATATAAATTGAAGTGTTGAAATATTTTAGATAAACTGAATATTTTGTTTGTGTTGTCATTTATTACAAGAGAATGAGACATGCCAAGTAAGCGATGAGCTGTCAGGGAAGAACGAAACGAATGCGAATGCAACACGGATACGATTTACATAAGAAAACCGCAAGTCAAAGAAGTTTTGACAGAGCAACGCAAGATGCCAGAAATAAACAATGACGAACGAAGTGCGTTCAAGGGAAAAATAAAATATACACAACCAGACACAGATGATAAAAGATAAAAACGAAAACAAAAAAATAAATAAAAACAAAAACATAAGAGAAGAAAAAAAAGTTAAAATAAAAAACATTGCATCTTGGACAAACTGCAGATAATTTGCAAGAAGATACAAAGTGTGCGAAGACCAGAAAGTAACAAATAAAATAATTAGACAAAAATTTGACAAAGTATGAAAACGACAACAACAACAAAAAAAAAAAAATAAGCACACCAAGCAGCGAAGCAGGAAGGGAAAAATGCTAAATGGGCACTTTCATCAATTGTGAAATGCGAACACACACAAAATCCAATCCAAGTTAAAAAACAAAGAAACAACTGTTTTTTGTTTTTTTTTTTCTTGTTGTATTGAAAAGGTTAAAAAGACAAAATTTCACTGAGTAAAAAAAAATGTTACAAAATCAAAAGAAAAACAAAAATATGTAAGATTTTATTTGCTTTCTTTGTTTTTGTTTTACTGCAAAGCAAATCACCGTATGAGCAAAGAATGTATAGTACAAAGAAGTGCCACGCTCATGCAAACGAAATACCCACTTTATTTTGCTGGTGGATTTATA